>NW_021938999.1:10017670-10160625 GCF_001715985.3 Manacus vitellinus
GGCGCGGGGGGTGAGGGAAGTTACTAAAGGTCAGGCAGTGAGTCAGCACAGTCGGCCCTGCCCCGGCCTCGGCCCTCACGTCCCTTCCACTGAAAAAACACCGGCCCAAAATAAAAGTTGGTGAGGGGGGAAGAAAAATAAACTAAATTCATTCAGGTTTATAAGTCCAGTAGTGTCTCCCGTACATTCCCATACATTTATTGCCAAAATAACAACGTGGTTTGGTTAAACATTACTTTTGACAAAGAAATTAAACTACAGATACTATGAGATTTGCCCACTTATCCAGTGACTGGGAGATCTTAGAGACAAAGCTCCTTCCGAGGCCACGTCCTCGTCACAAAATACAGTAATTACTAAGCATGACGTGATACAAAGCAAATGTACAATTCAAAAACAGTCAATATTTTAGAAACTGATGGAGAGTTTCAACATTTTGCAGCTGTTTGGATTTTTTCAAGAAAAGCATTTCTTTCTTATCCTGTTTTCAGTATCATTCCAATAATGAGCATGCGTCCTAAATCCTGTCTCAGAGCTTTTGTTGTTATTTGCTATCTGCAACAGCTCTGCCTTTCAGGCACGCTAACACAGCTTTGCGAGAATACAAGGAAAAAAAAAAGCACAATTTAAACAACTGGTTCCGTGTTCATTGTCCCATGACAAACGTGGTTAGTGGCCACTAGAGGGAATGCTGGATTATTGTTCCCACAGGCCTACAAGGGTAACACAATTAGAAAGAAAAAAAGAAAATTAAATCACATACACCGAAATTGTACTTAGCATTGAAACACACTCAGTATGCAGATGCCATTGGCACATCAGTTTAAGATTTGCCTTTTCCAAGAAGTCTGTCTGTTAGTAAAGTCATTGCCATCTGTAGGCACTGTTTGGACAGATACATTACTTTGAAAAACACACAGTATCTTCTGCACTGTGAACTGGAAACTATTACTTTTTATATGCAAGTTTAGCTTTAAAAAAAGAGTAGAAAAGGCAATGCAATGGAATTTAATTGAAAATCTTCTGTGCTTAATGACCAAACTAACCAACCCTTTACAGAACGTTTTCCCAGTTCGAAAACACGAGTTAAACAAGTGCCTTGAGGAAAAATCTTAATACTGAG
Source organism: Manacus vitellinus (assembly GCF_001715985.3). NCBI lineage: Eukaryota > Metazoa > Chordata > Aves > Passeriformes > Pipridae > Manacus > Manacus vitellinus. The sequence continues at coordinate 10,018,794 of NW_021938999.1, forward strand.
ATTCAAATATTAAGCAACTAGACAGCTATCATAATATCAACTGTCTACCCCACATTCCACAAGCTCACATTTTTCCTATATTTACAATTCAGGGTTTTCCTAAATAACTGATATATCTTTATATAAGAAAGATTTTGTGGCATTCTCTCTCTCAAATACATTTTTTTAATAAATAGGAAACTGGTAAACCAGGAATCATCTTTTTTACACCACTCCACAATAAAATTAATTTTAAAGTTGTGCTACTTCCCCTTTCTCTTTTGATCTCCCTTATGTATCTAAACAGCCTTTAGGCCCTTTGGAGAGACACCTGAGCTTCTGGGGCTTTTAATGAATCTCACTGCTGACCCTGCATCACCAGATGGAGACTTGGCAGAAGACCTGTGCATGCAGATGTCTCCCTTCTGCAAACAGGCTTCTCTGCTTGTGGTACAGCCACTTGCAAGGTAAAACTCACCATTTACTCTTCTGAAAGCTCCCCCTGCCACAGTGTGAAAGATGGAAAGGGCAGAGGCTGGATCAAGCAGCTACAGAAGATACAAGATCCTGTCTCAAGTCTCCTCAGATTCTTCAGAACAAGTTTGTTGGCCTAAAGATTCATATCATGTTATGTAGCCCATTTCCACCCTGTTATGTACTTTTTGAACCCAAAACACCCAAACAAAATAGCTGCACAGCTATTTGCTGTGAAGGCTCACAGTTCTCTACAAAACCTTACAAAACTGTTAGATGTGAAGCCCAGTCCTTTGAGATCCACTGGCCCAGATTCCAGACATAGGTCTAGACAAGTAAATACCACTGCTGAATTAGAGCCTTGATATCACACTGGAATCTATAGCATACCCAGAAAGCACAAAATATATGAATCCTAACTAGGACCAAGATTACAATCTTGTAATGATGAGTGTCTGAATTGTTTTGAGATTCTAAAAAGAGACATGTAAAACCTTTCTTATTTTCAAATATACCTTTTCTTCTTTGCATATAGTAAATTAACATTTACTCAGTGGGATGTAAGAGAAAATGAGTCAAAGGACAGGTAGTCCATGAAGTAAATGACAGCAGAAAACTATCAAAGCTTATTTACTAACCCCCTTGGTTCAAGGCAAATATGTATCATCTAAATTTCAGAATTAAGATTATGTCAATGCCATACTCCTTGAGCTGTATGTCTAGTCTCTAATTAAATCATTACACCCCCTCCACACACCCTACCTCGCCTTAGTCCATGCCCAAAATGAATGGGTGCTCAGAGAATGAATCAATACTGTGTAACACAGACACTGTTGGTAGCTTTGCTGATTCAGTTGCTTCTGCTGTTGTAAGAGGTAGAAAATAAGGTGGGGGATTGGGAAGTGTTAGTTTTGAGTTCCTGCCACATTATGGGTGCAGAAGCACAAGAAGCACAAAACAATTAGCAGAGTCTACACTATTAGAAAATACTGATTAATTTGCATCTTAGCTATTTACTTCTTAAAATTGCTAGCCACAAAGTTAAGAAATCACAAGGTAGATTTTTAAAATGAGTAATATTTCAAAGTCATATTAATAAAATGTTATATATTGGGTTTGTGCCTATCTCCACTTTTAATCCCTCCTGTCCAAAGCCAATCCTGCCCTTATGACACAGCTATTACTGCTGACTCTCTGAAATACACCATATCATTATTTTAATTCTACTACAGCTGCTTTCTCATCCACATGTAGACATTCACCCTCAGTAATTAACTAATACTCCCCCAGACATCAGAGGAACCCTGCTCACCATAGCTTCCACTCCTACCCAACGTGGCAGCCTCTGTTCTGCCAGACCGTCCCACACCAGTTTTCTCCTGTCACAATGACTCCTGTATCTCCTAAAGCTATTTGTACTCATTCTCCTAAAGCTATTTGTACTCATTCTCTCTTCTCACAGCTGTTTGTGGCTGACTGCAATGGTGGTAGGCTCCCTCCACCTTCCTAAGGACAACTCTAGGCATGCCCATCCCCACATTTCACCTCTTCAATCTCCTCACAGAAGATGCTGTTGGGAATGAAAAGCAGAGGAACAAAGAACTTGTTGCTCACAGGAATTAATTTTTCCCTTGAGTGCTAGAAGGGAAACTTCACTTGCTTCCTGCAGTCTGTTCGAGGTGGGGAGAAATGGAATAAACAGCAGGCCAGAGATGATTTTTTCTTCTAAGACAGGTCAGGAATTAATGAGAAATTTATTTCATGCCATTAAGGCACAGATTCCAGTTTTAGCTAAATTTTATCACCTACAAAAATAAAGCAAGACAAAGGTGACAATAGTATTAGGCAAAAAATAAAGGCTTGATATATCGTAAAAACAATCCAGAAGAGTGATAAATAAGAAAACCATCTATATCCCAGCTCAAAGCTTTCAGAAAAACAATTCAAGAAGAGATTATAGATGATCTGTAGGTTTTCTTTATGCTGATTGGTAAATTAAAATGCCCAGGAGTGTTTCTGGAATACAATCATCTGTAATGAAATTTGTTTTAGAATTTTTTTGGTAAATGGTAAATTTTTTTGCAGGCCAATAATAAATAATTTTTGGATAGGGTTTGGGAGCTACCATAGGCTAAGGACTGTTCTCAGTTGGCCATCTGTGTATGACCATCCCTTATGGAAAGCTGGAAAAAAGCTTCCAAGACAGCTTATACACGAGCCCAGACAAATACTGGAAAAAACTATGAGTGTTGGTCATTCAATGCCTCTGTACTAGCAAATAGTCTCAGGCACATAAGATTTCCCATGATAGATATAATTATACAGATGCAGCAAAAAACTAAAGGTAGAGTGAAGCTAAGGTTGCTTAAGATAGTCACACCACCTGACTCCACAAGGACAAAGCAATAAAGAGAAAAAGAAGATAGAGCTTCATGATAAGTTGGATGGCTTTTTCCAAGTAAGACATTTATCAGAACTGAATTTCCAGAATCTTCAGAGATATAAGGGAGCAGATCCCAGAGGCTCACTTGGCTGCCAGGATATCAGTCATCCACAGAGACCTGCACAGAGCGTTATCATCTCCCAAAACTTCATAGCTGCTCAGCTGAAATAATTCAGTACCTTCAAAGAAGAAAGGACAAAGTATTCATATCATGCCATTATGCTCTTTTTAGGCTGTCCCGATTTAATTTATGTCAGTAAGAAAAGGTTGAGTCAACAGATACTGTCACAATGGCCTAGTATAACCTAATGTCAGAGCTTTTCACGTGGTTTTGACTGGGCAGCTTCTTTTGTGTAATAGCTTAGTCTTTGTTCCTTCCCTGTTCCCCCCATACACACATATGCCTCTACCAGTTCTAAGGAAGAAACACAACCCTACCCACGGTATTCCCACAACCATGGCAATGCCAGTACTGCACTCCAGCACATTCTGACTTGCCATTAGAGAAGAGACAAGGATGGGACAAAGGGGCTGGGGAAAAGGAAGTTTCTGTCCAATGAACTGGACCTAGCCAGTCACTCCACTTGCCTTACATCCCCCTACTGCCACTGGCTCTTCACATGGCTGTCAGAAGAAAGATCTTTTAGAGGGAAAGAGAGAAATGGTGTGAAGGAAGAGACAATGTTAAAATTTAATTTTCTTTGGGCTTTTCATATCCTACCAAGATTATTCAGGCAGTCAACAGCAGCGATCTGTATGTACTCAGCATACAAAGAGGCTACTCCTCCCAGATAAAACTGCAAGTAATAATTGAGAACTACAGACACAGGAAACTAAAAAACAAACAAAAAAAACCAAACAGCACACCTATAGCCATCACATGTATAATTGGATAAAAGAGCTTTGAACTAACATAAAAACTTAAGCAAGAGCATGTAAGAATGTCCATGCTGTGGCAATTGACTTTCAGCAAAGCACTTTGTTCAGCAAAAGCTATAAGATGCAGTAAGCATCTGAAAAAAAGAAGACTAGGAATTGCCAGTTCTGTGGAGGATGACCAGCAGATACTGATTTTGCACATCTGGGAACTCCTGATATTGAATAAACAATAATGTTTGCCACGGCAAGTGTGTCATGAACTACAAAACGGCACAATCATGACATAACTATCCTAGAGTCACCTTACAGAAAGCTTAAAGCACCAAATATTTCAAGCAAAACAAACCCAAACCACTAAAACCAAACATACCATTTCAGCAAGGACCAGAATAGTCTTTACTGAATAAAAAAGACAACATGAGGGAAGAAGATGGAGTGACAGTGGTTTAGGTAGTAAATGGTTTCACAACGCTCTTCAGAGGTTTGCCTCAAGACTTCCACGACTGGTGACTTCTGGACCTCATACAGGAGATCCAGAAGGGAATGATTTCAGAAGTGTTTATTTCAGACGACTTTGAATTAAATCTCATGGAGCACAATGTCATTTGACGTTTAAAAAGTGATGGCATCAGCACTAGGACCAAGGAAGCTTGCTTTCCTCAGGGTTTGTGTCTTGTGATTGACTGCGGGGCTGTGGTCAAATTCTTTTCCCCCTGATTAAGGCATTTGTAAACAAACACTTGCTGCCATGTGGATTCTCTTTCTCTTAGTAACATGTGAGCCATGAATGCCTCTCCTACAGGATTCCTCTCAGGCTTTTCTCTCCTCACTCAGTGGGGCATATTTTCAACAAACTAATTGGACCTTTCCCTCCCCTTTTTTTTCCTATTTAGAATTTAACCATCTGTCAAATTAATTTAAATCATGTGCAGAATTATAAATCACTGTTAAGGTTGGGGAGAAAGGAGAGAGACAAACCAACACATAGGTGCCAAGTAACTGCCAAAGTACCGTTCCTTTAGTTACCCTGCTACAAACAAGGACAAATCAAGGATAAAAATCTTTAATAACCAAAGCACGAACACAGATAGTCTCATAAGGTAAACCTGACATAGTATTGTTTAAAATTATTAGAATTATCTACCTTTTCTTGAAAGGTCTTTAAAAAAAACAGTGACTTGGTATGATTTCCTTCTTAGGATGAACACTCACCACATTTATGACATGAAGACTGGCATATTTGAAGTGTACATATGAACAGATCCAGGAGAGATCCCAAGTGCTGACTGATGAACGATATAATGATTTGGATGAAACTTAAAAAGTGACAATTTATTACTGTCGGTTAAGACCCCCTGAATTCACCAACAAAGAAAATTCCAGAAACCATCCAGTGCCAAGAGCAACACCATAAAACTGCTGCAACATGAAGTTGTACTTTGGGACAGAAAATCCAAAGTCACTCCACAGCTTTTTCCCAGCTATAAACTATGGAGCAAATCATCAAATACAAAGTAGTTATGACAATTACCACACCAACATGTTGTCTCTTGTGAGTTGACAGAGCATCTGCATAATGTCATTTATGAAAATCAACATGAAAGTGTTAAGAATTATGAATTTTTTTAATAAATGAATATAAATAGGTCACTTGTAACTTTATGACAATGGAATTAAAAGACAACAATATCAATAAACATAGATTTTTATATATAAAAGTGTTGTTTATTGTAAGGAAACTTTAAATATAACCAACAATATTGAAAATATCATGACTGGCATTTATGGCCTTGATTGTAGTTTACTGCCGTACAAGTAATTTCTAGCATTTTTCTTAGTCACATCAAGCCAGTGCAAAATATAGGTAGCTTTTAGAGATTAAGCATACAGAATGACAAGAGTGTAGATTTTGGTTACCTGACATTTCCTTCTAGTTTAACAGGCTTCTCTTTTATTCCATAAATCAAAAGTACAAAGGCAAGTTATCATATGTGCAATTATTCACACCAGGTTTCTAGGTAAAAAAAAAATTACATTGGTAAATTTTGCTCAGATTGTACTTTTTTTACGAATCTGACTCATAATTTATACCATACTGCATGATATAAATGATATATTATTATATAATCATAATTTCATATACAGGTATGATTATATAAATTGTCAGAACATATCACTAACTGTAGGGTAGTGATTGCATCAACATACACAAATGTATGGCATTAGAAAAGTCATTATCTAAGAAGGAAAGATGTTATAATTCAGGTGTTTGAAACAGGGCATAAGCAGCCTTCCACCAACTCTTGCAGTGTTATTTTGGCAGAACTACTGCCCATTGCCAGTATGTGCACGAGTTTTCCATGTACATCAACAGACAGGTCAGTAAGCAGTATTAAAATTGGGCCGTGCCTGAAATTTCCAGTCACAGACCCTTGTAAGCAATGAGCCCTGTGCTCCTAATTCAGATGATATTCCCTCTCCTCAGTCTTAGAAGGTATCCCATGCTATTATGGCTGAAGACATTACTTCATGATGACCTACTAGGTTTTTGAAAGCAAGACATGTTAGGTTTAACAATAACAGATGTGTGCAAAGCTTTGGAAGTACTGATCTTTTAAGTTAAAAATACTTTTACACTTCCTGATAAGGATTTTCAAGGACAAGCTTAGTTTAGCATGGCTTTCAATATCAATCACTTTAGTAATTGACTCTGATCTTTGATAGCTAAGATTAGACTGCAAGAAGAGAGATATACAGCGATCATTTCATTTGAAACAGGTAAAAGATTTAACATAAAAAAGGTGAGATCTAAAAAACAATTAACTAGAGAACAAGCATAGATAAAGAAGACAAAATGCATAAATATAAAACAAGGGAGAAGGAAAACAATATAGGTTATGTATGATTAGGTAGAACATGACAATGACCCATGCCTTTGCTTTGAAAGCACTAAGGTTAATTTGTCAGCTGTCCTCACTCATGTACAGAATGCGTATAACTAATAAAAAATGCAGTTTATTGCAAAGATACACAAGTCCTCTAAATTGCATAAGATATTACAATGTCGTGCTGAAACATGACATATTAAACAAAGAGGACTTTAAAACGAATTACAAAATGTTAAAAATCAGATTTGGGTCATGAGCGTTACACAAAACGCGTTGTCATGCTTTATCTTACGATTAATCTTGTGATTAACTACATCTGTGATAAATGCAACATAAAATCATGACAATTGTAATAGAAAGTAATATCTACTGTATATCTTCTGTATTAATACATATAAACACTTTGTGTGCACTAATACTTTCAACATATCACATTCAAACTAACAGTCTTTCCAGAAAAGTTGTAACGTTTTTTGAAGAACAGAAGCTGGTTTAACAAGTTCATCGCATGTGAGGGGTCTTTTTTTAAATCTATTCTTTATGGAAATGCTGTGTTAAAGGATTTGATTTCCAAAGGTGCTGTGCTAATACATGTCGTCCTAATAGCAGGTGGAACCATCAACTCTAAGCACTTTTAAAAATCAAGTCCACAATTTAATGAATTGCTATTTTGTTTACTAGTATTCCCACTGTAATAAGTAAAAAAACCAGAACAAAACAAAAACAAACAAACAAAAAAAACCCCAACCAAAATCAAACCAAACCAAAAAACCCCAAACCCACTCTTAAAATCACAGAAAATGCTTGGCATCTATAGGAAGAGAGACAATTTCTCAGTGGACTAACCACTACTGTGCTATATTCTCATAACAGATCTTGTTGCTCCACTGTTTAGTTCATGCACTGGTATCGGCAATGTCCATGTTTGTTCCAAACAGAGCAACTAGCTGCTCTTCATAGTTTGCAATGTTTCTTTTCAGAATTTCCATACAAGGTCCCAAAAGCCTTTCAAATGCCTGCACGTCCATAACTAAGACAAAAAGGGAGAGAAAGAATATGATGTGCTCATCAGTTACAGACATTAACCCTGATATTTATGACATTCCAATGTAAAATTTTAAATGACAACAAAACAGATACTACTGTATAATTAGAAAAAGATAATTAGGAGCTAAACACCAGACCCTGAAAAGCAATGTATGCAAAGGGTTGTTTATGAGCACAACTCCTATAGTCTTCACTTTTCCTGCGCCTGAGATTACAGTGTGATGGAATGATTAATTAACAGGTGGTGAAGACAAAGAGTTTGTTAAGAGCTTAAATCATGGTGATAAAATGGGACAGGATTTTTAAGACTTATTTCTTAGATGACTCAGTCTACTGAGAAAAGAAATACTTTACCTTTCTGCAGACTATTAGACATTAATCTGATAGTTATAAATGGTTTGCAGCAATACTCTGCACAATTTTTAATTCTGTGCAATAAGAGAAATGTTGGAGAATTTGTGTTTAATAGTATTTATCAATTGCAAATAATTTGTGCAGCTAAATAACATAGATAGGAATGCACAGCAATAGCTGATGTACTTAAACAGCCTTATTTAGGTAAATGTTATTAAATCTTATATTCTGGAGAAAGACCGATAAATACAAATAAAACCAACCAAATAGATTATGTATCATTTTATATTAGATATAAAATATTATTGAACAATACCTAAACATTTGACAGTGCCAAGAGCAAATGCAGACGCAGCTCGTGGTTTGTTAGTTACAAGAGCAAGTTCTCCAAAATACTGTCCTCTTGAGCATCGAGCTATTTCAACTGCTCCATTCTCTTCTAGATCTTGTTTACCCTGAAATATCATGTAAAAAAAGAAAGAAAATTATGAGTATGAGGGAGAGACTTGCTGAACTCAGGATTGAATAAGTGAAGTTAGTGACAATGGTAGCATCACCATCTAACACTTACAACAAATCAATATTAAAAAAAAAAAAAAAAGTTCAGTGTTTTAGGGATGTTTACCTTCCTTGTCATTATAATCCTTACTTCACCAGATTCTACAATGAAGAAAGAATCAGCCAAGTCACCCTGCACAAGACAAAAAATAAAGTGAGTAAAGGAAATATAGTTTCCCTTTTAGTTTCATTAACATTAAAATATTTGCAACCAGTGCATTGAAGCTCATCTTTCTGATACCTGTTGGAAAAGAAATCACTTTTAATTTGAAAACCATACTCTAGGCACATAATCAAAACATCTATATGGAACTGCCAGCAAAGACTTTTCATGGAACGACATAGCTGACTGTGCCTTATACAAAAACCAGAAAACCAATGTTATGGAAGATTTTTAGGATACTTACTACTGTTTCTCCACTTCTGTATTTCTTTGAAATTATTTCACTTACTGAGTTTCCAGTATAAAAAGCCTCCAAGGGCTATTTGATATCCAGTATTTATCTGGGGGAAGACAATCTCAGTTGCCTATTCTGAAGAGTTTATTTCTGCATTCTTTTTCAAAATGCTACCGTATTTTAACAATAAAAACAAGTTAAGTCCTCAGAGCTCCTCATTGGAAACATGTTTATGTAATTTGAGTTTCTAAGTATACTAAAAGTGTTGTTGACTCCTTTATTATACCAACAAAGAGGGCTGTTTTTCAAAGTACTGTAAGTGAAAAGTTAGCTTTTGAAACAAAATAATCACCTCTCTCAGATACAAGATTCATTGGTTTTGTTTAGGTGAGAAAAAATATAGTTTAGAAGTATGCATTGTCTATAGATAACATGATTACTGTTACATATTAGAAAAGAAAAACTAAAACTAGAAATAAACTGTACCTGAGCAATGATTTGTTCTCCATCTTTGTACACTTTGGTACCAATCACATCAACCACTTTTAAACGCTCAGACATCTTCATTTAAAAAGAGAAAATGTAGAAATATTTAGTTAAGATTATTATATTATATATTTAGAAAATACTTTCATATTTCTTTTCATGGATCTTTGCACAGAATAGTGTATCTTGATTTTCCTGTTTTGATAACCATTAAAAAAAGAACTGCTGAACAATGTTCCAGAGGGTATATTACAGTTTTAATACCCAGGTATTTTGATAGAACTTCCATTTTTGTAAGAAGTCTATATATTCCAAGTCTTCAAAAATTATTTTTAAATACAATATTAACAATAATTCTTTATCCCAAATTTAAAAAAACCCCAAAGCATGCAAACTTTTATAGTGGAGAAACTTTGAATTCCAAATTTAAACTCTTGAAAACCAGAATCTTATTAGACATCTCTGATACAGTCATTAAAATAATTCGATAGAAATCTTACTTCTAAAGATTTAAGGAATGGCAATGACTCAATAAAACTTTCATACATTCTTCTCTTTTTGGCATTATTTTTTACAATGATTCTTCGGAATGTTACCCTGTCCTGAAAACACAAAGAGAAAAACAGAGTTTATTAACAGAAAATATGTGTGTGCTAGAAAATACTTTAGAAATGGCTGAATATGTTCAAATTACCCCATTTTAGTCACTCAATATAGCTGTCAAACTAGCTGGCCAGTCTCTCCCTACAATCAGTTGCAAAAGATTCCTCTAGAGGTCAATCGAGAGCTCCTAAAGTAAAGCTCCTGATCTGATTTATGTTATGAAAATCTCTGCTCTTTGGCAGAGAGTACATGCTAAGTTCACATACAGAGGGTAGAGAGTTTACATTAAACTGTGAACATTGAGTGTGTAATTTAAGAAATCTTCAATATTTAAATGTTTCATTTACAAAGTTTATTCATTATCCTGAGGTCCTGCACATATTGATATGTACCCCATTAGGATTTTATATTGTTATATAAACAAAACCAAAATAAATGGGTCTGGGTCTTGGGTCACAGTCCACTTTCTGCTATTTCAGCAGAACAAGATTCACTGCTGCCCTAAACAGCCAACTGGACATTCCTTAGTATTTGGCCACACAAGTGAACCAGACAGATGCAAAAACTACATGAATGCTGTTTTCTTCTCTTGACTTCATATGACTGTATCCTGGTGACAGAGGGGAAACACACTGCAAGCCTTCACTGATACAGGTGGGACTTACTGGCCAATGCAACCCAATCCAATTTAAAGCCATTCTTACAGTGTCCTTATAAAATCCCAAAAGTCACATGGATTAAGCTGGTGGAAAACCACGTTTCACTTCAATGGCAAAATGTAATCTTGGGATCAGTCATTAGATTGGTATGCATATGAAGAAGATGGCCATTGCAGTTTTACTCTTTAGGTAAATTCTATTACTGTTCAAAGATCCAGGTAGTATAACCTCATACTGGGAATTTTACTCTGGAACCAAAGGTGTTTCCAATCAAGATGTGGGAGAAAAAGAAAATTATATGCAATTGCAAACTGGGTAATTATAATTAAAATAAAATTAATTTCTTTTTTTAAAAATCAAGTGTTTTCTTAAGCCTCAGATTTGCATCTGCAGATTCTGAAAAAAACCCAGCATTGTGTCGGGAGTTCTCAGAATTTTTAGAATTAAACTTTCTGAAATCATAATTTTTTTTAAATGCTGATAATAGCATGCCAGTGCAATTTATACAAAATAGTTTTTTTTAAAATAGCTTAAAACAAGTATTCCACTTACCAAACCCCAGATGGCACCAGGAGAGGTAGCTATAATTGTAGCTGCTCTGGGTGTATTGTACATTAAGGCCAACTCACCAAAACATCCTCGGTTATCATAGGTTCCAACACACCTCCCAACACCATCGCATTTTACATAAATATCATATGTACCTCTGTTAATAAAATACATAAATACAATGAGTAGAATCCAGCCCTGGTCTTCACTAAGCAGCCTCTCACTATATTTTTTATACCGTGAATTCCAAAGATAAAGTATTTGAAACATACATTTGTTTGTTTATATGGTGTTAAATACCTTGTAGAGACAACTCAATGACTTCTATAAATAATAAAAGTGGTCTCTTTTTAAAGGGAAGGATAGGGCTATTAGTTTTTATGTTAACTCAGTTTAAAGACAGACTGGATGTACAGTGATCTATTGGTCATCAGAACTCACTAAAATTAAGATTTAACTTACTATCTGTTTCTTAATTTTACTTTAACCACACTAAACACAAATGTCACAAGTCCTTGCAAAAATTGTTATGACAAGATAGCTGAAATAATAATACAAGTTATTTAATATTTTAAATATTTTACAGTAGTAATTTATAATGAAATAAATAAAGGAGAAGCAGGAAACACAAGGAATGTACCTGAAAAGCAACATAAGATTATGAAATAAAGATATATATGTGTCTAATATATTGTGCATTTAAATCAGTAACTTTTTTTTGCTTTGGGAATGCAGTAAAACCTGGTATCTTGTAAAACATGATGTTATCACCCCCATTAGTGCTGAGCCATCATTTTGTTCAGTGCTGAATATTTGTATGCTATGTGTTGATAAATCATGTGAATGTAATGCAAAAATCTGTGCAATTATTTCACTGATAAGGGACATAGAGGTGATTCACTGCACCTAAAAACTGCAAGGCTGACAGAATATTATGAAGTCCCTGCAGCCTTTTGCATAAGAGATGACAAACTATAATCTCACAAAAGCTGAAAAATACTCTTTCCACACAGAATCTTGACACACTTCCATGATCTCCTTATTTAATATTTCAGGTAAAAGGGTACTACAACAATCATCTAGTCCAACTACCTGACCGCTTCAGGGCTCCCAAAAGTTAAAGAACGTTATTAAAAGAATTGTCCCAATATTTCTTACATACTGACAGGCTTGGAGCATACAACAATCTCTCTAGGAAGCCTGTTCCAGTGTTTGACCACCCACGTGGTAAAGAAATGCTTCCTAATGTCGAGTCTGAACCTCTTCTGGCACAGCTTTGAACCATTCCCATGAGTCTTACCACTGAATACCAAGAGAAAAGCTCGGTATCTCCCTCTCCACTTCCCCTGCTCAGGAAGCTGCAGAGAGCAATGAGGTCGCCCTTCAGCCTCCTTTTCTCCAAACTAGACAAACCCAGAGTTCCCAGCTGCTCCTCACAGGACATTCCTTCCAGTCTTGTCACCAGATTTGTTGCCCTCCTCTGGACACATTCAAGTAACTTCACATCCTTCCAAATTGTGGGGCCCAGAACTGCACACGGTGTTCAAGGTGAGGCCACACCATCACTGAATACAGTGGGATAATCATGTTTTTTGACCATCTGGTTGTGCTGATCTACACTGATCAACAGCCTCTGCATTTCTTTTAGAGTTCTAGCATAATCTTCCTATCAAACGCTCCCAGAAATCACTGCATTAGCCTAAAACTACAGTTACATTTAAGAAAAGGTGTTTTGGGACAGCCTGGCTGGAATCTGTGCCAACAGACTAGTGAAGTATGCCAAAATAAATGCTCTTCCTAGCTCACTGATTTCAACAGTAACGATTATCTTGGTTACCTGCTTTGTCCATACAGATCTCCAAATGCAAAGTAAAGACTTAGCTCCTCAAGGTCTAATTATTTTCTTGCAAGCAAGAAAATCTACAGGTAGTACTGAAAAGCAGTAAGATTTCAAATATTGAGCTGTAAAGCTTTTAGCATTGTGTTTTGTGTTAGATCTCTTTCCATGTTAAAAAACAAACCAAACCAAACAAACAAAAAACCAAACCAAACAAACAAACCAAAATAAACCCTCATCTTTGGAATCTAGCAATACATAACAGGAACATATTTCCATATAAAAAAGCTGCCGCCTTTAAGAAACTGCTCTCCATAGCTCAGACAAGAGCCATACTGGTTCACATGTGCTCTTTTTTTTTCTCCCATGCAAATATATGTAAGAGTTAAATACAAGTTCACAGAATATAAGTCTTTCTGAATGACTTTTGAATAATACTTTGTGCTCTAATGAGACACAGCAATTCACCTATCAATGACGTAGAAGTTGTCACCATCATCTCCTTGATCAATAACATGTTCCCCTCCTTCAACCAGCTTTTCAAACATCGCATCCAACACCTGAGACATCTGTTCCTGTTTAAAAGAACACAAAGACAAGAAATTATCATCTGCTTTTAAACTTCACTCTTCAAATTAACTAACTGGCCAGCTTCCCAATATGCAGATAAAAAATGTTAATAGGTGGAAAATATTCATGCTACAGAAATGTGTGGATCAACAGAAAGACAGTTTCATTTAGTATTCAGTGTTATCTTTTTCCTCTTCCACTGTTCAGAGCGCAGCTTCCCTTCTTGTCCTTGCAAGTAATAAAATAGATCTTCCCTACTCATGACCATCCAGAGAGAATTCTCAACTGAGTAATGTTATACCATTGAAAGAAAAAAGTGTATCTCTTATTGAATATGATAAACTTACCTGATTTTGTCTTCACAATTATCTCACTGAATTTAAAGTTTCAAAATTATTCAAAAATCTAAATTATATAATGCCTGCAGAATGTTGGGCCAGATGTAATAATAAAGGTCAGCAGTTCTTTGGTTAAGTATGTAAATGCTGGACTCATTGGGAAGTAGAAATTTACACACAGTTATAAAACTACTTTGTTAATTTGAATGGAATACAAATGTTTACAGAGAAATGTTAAAAGACAACAACGTGATCATCGGAATTACAACTGTCTAATAACAAAACCAAATCACTAATTACATAATCTGTGTTGTTTGGTGCAAATTTGCTAAAACTTGACTATTCACATTTAAAAAAACCAAATACAGTTCATTGCAGATTAACAATGTGGCTTCTAAAAATATAATTTAAAAATTTAAATTTTATTTTCAGTTTATCCCACAATATACCTAAAATTCTACCAATAACCACAAAATCATACTTTACTTGTTGAAACTTATTAAGTATGTATCATACTGGAAAGAGCAGTTTCTAGTGAAAACCATGGTAAAAGAAAAGCCTGCACATTTGCAATGGTTCAATTCATAGCCTTTCCAGTCACTGAAAGATGGATGGCATTTGCCTTTCTGGAGACAACCAGTCTAAGCCAGTCCTGTAGAGTCTTTGTGGAGCCCATGGACAGAGATAACCACATAAGATAGTTCAGAATGAATTTCATCCTTGTGTTGTTAAATTTCTTCACTTATTGAAAGCTTTTAAAAATATTAGCAGTACCATGTTATCCAAGTCTTTTTGAAAAATGGAAGCTAAATAAAATTTTACTTCACAGAGTTCACTGTGTGTGGGCACAAAGAACAAAGGAATGGCAGCATCCATCCTTTGTACAGCTGATGATGGTAAAGTACAGTAAGACATCATGCAGCCCTCCTAGGCCAGCAAAGAATCATTTAACTATGTCTCTATTTAGCTGGTACCTTTGTTAGTATAGACAAGTATGCATTTGCAAAAAGAAGGATCATTGTAGGTGTTATAGTGAATGTGTTATAGTCCATTTCAGAGAAAGAGAAAAGTGTGGGTGGGTGCCATTGGGGGAGACTAAAAATTAGGGGCAGGACTTGCCTTTTAAAAACTTCCATGCTTAAATTAATAGGTAATATTACTTCATTTTTTACAGTCCTTCCTATGTGAACTAAAAGAAACTCCTACAGAATCTTCAAAACTGACCTAATCAGTTAATTGCCTGAGGCATTTGAAGCAGCACCTTCCCTTTCTCTTGCTTTACATCTCTCCAACCAACAGCCCTTGGCTGCCATTTGAAAACAAGTAAGAATATATAGAATGCTCTACACTTCATGGAGGCTAGAGGCTATATGTTATCCTCTAAATGCAAGCAATGCAAGAAAAATGCATTATATGAACCTCAATCCTTGGAAATTAAAATACTTTAAAAAAAGCCCCAGACAGGAATGACAACTGCTTTACCAAGGACATCCCCTTGGACCAGTGTGTGATCCCATCCCTCCTGCCAGGTCAAGTGAAAAACTATAAATAAACACTCACTCTCCTATCTTTGTATCACACAAAGCACTGTCCTCCAGATGCATGTTGTTTTATTTGAAATAGTACGTTAACCTCAATTTCTCTCCAGTCAACAAAACAAACATAACACTCACATCTCAAGATAATTCCTTGAAAAAAAATAGTCGGTGAGATAATAGACATTAAGTATAGTTTAAACTACATTTTATTTAGTGTAAAACTTTCACAGATTAAAAATCCAGTCACTTGTATGTCCTTGCAAGACAGATTTTGATTCATTCAGGAGAGCTGGTAGACCATGGCATGTCCTTCCCAAATGTCAAAGGCTCTTTTAACTGCCAAACTATCAAGTGCTTTCCTACTGCTGTGCCAGGTACATGTCTTCTTAATATCAATTTATAAACTTACTGTGAGCTGTTCTGTAAAGGAAAAAGGACAAAGTTCTCCGCACTAAACTCCAACACTGGGGCTTGCAAGAAGCACTGATATAAACATTTGTTGTTTGACAAAGTGCTACCTGAATCAATGAAGACACTGTAGATAAAATGGAAAGTAGGACATAATCATCACTGGTAGTCATGACAATGACAAATATAGAAAGCAAGTTCTGAAAATTTTCCTTCCCCCCTATTTAAGAAAAGGAATTTGAGAGATAGAAGGCACAGCTACATTTCTACAATTAAAATGACGTGGTGTCTAACAGCAAACCAACACAATCTTAATCTGGCATTTGACAGGAGCTGGTAAAATCCAGATATTAAGATGGGTGCAATAAATCTCTAAAGTAATGGATAGTATGTTGGGATTATATATGCTTGGAAATCCCCAAAAAGAAGGATGAGTGTGCTGCTGGAGTGCTCCTTGGTACACAGGAAATCTCAGTTAATTTTCCTTTTAGATCCAAGACATCCTGCACAATTAAGTGGGCATAAGATTGCCTTGCACTTTAGTAAAACAGTAGCAACAAGACTTGCCTATCTCATATGGCTTGTAAAAATTATAATGTTCTGAGACACAATCATACGACTATCATGAGAACAAAGTGAATCCACACTTCTGTTGTCCCTGAGTTCATAAACCACTTCATGCTTTCCTCCTACAACCATTCTACTAAAATGAGCCCCAGTTAAAATGGCATCCTGCTGGCCACCTTATCCTCACTATGTGAAATATAAAATATCAACGAATTAATATTCAACATGATATTAGGAAGTCAACGAAGCAGACAGAATACCAAAATAGGGAGCAAGAGATGGGGAGGGTGAGAGGAGTGGGGGGAAGAGAGGGAGAAAATGTTGGTAAAACAGGCAAGGAAATCATGGGAAGAAAAGGACTTCTTAATCAACAAGTCAGGACCTTGTAGAAGAAGAGTAGATCACAGAATTCATGTCTACAGCTCTCTGCATTTGTTTTTCACAACAAAACCGTGTATATACACTCCTCAGAACTCTGATATAAATGTCAGCAGCAATATTGATCCAATTCAAAATATTTAGTTCCCTTGTGTAATATCCACTTGTAAACTAATTAAAAGGCATTTATTTCCTCACTATCAAAGAATCTACTTTGTATTTCAAAGTATAATCAATATTTTCAAGTGATAATATTTTTCTTGAGAATATACCTTGCCTTTTCTCCACATGTGTTAAATTAGTATTCTGCCTCTCAAATATCATGCACATGCCCATCAGTCAGGTTCAGTAACGCATTTCATACTTTGTAACTAGCCCTCTGAGCTAACTGACTGATTCTTTTTAGCAGTTTGTTAAAAAAAATTAAAAAGAGCAGAAATAATTCAGAGTTGCAAATAGTTTCCAAAATTCTTAAGCCAAATATGAAAGTACTTTACATTGTGCCGTTCTTTTGCAGAACATCTTCAACAGCTGATTAGAGAATCACAGAATAATTTAGGTTGGAAAACACCTTTAAGATGATTGAGTCTAACCATTACCCAGCACTACCAAGCCCACCACTAAACCATGTCCCCAAGGACTACATCTACACGTCTTTTAAATACCTTTAGATTCCATCACTTTCCTGGACAGCCTCTTCAAATGCTTTGACAACCCTTTTGGTGAAGATCTTCTGTTAGGAGTTACAAGGAATGCTTTGGCCTTAAGTATAAGAATCCACTATTCATAAAACAGTTACATTATGCTCTCTTTCATCTTCCTTCAAGTTAATCAATTCTAATTGATTAATCAATATTTGTGCTCTCTTATACTAATTCCCCAGGTACATGAGTGGCAATATGCCCAGAAATTGCTACTGATTATTTGTGAACAATATGTATAATTTATTACCTTTTGTAAAAGGGTCAAGACCTATTTTAAATATTCTCTACAAGCATTAGCAGGGCAAAGCTCTCCAACATAAAATTTCCCTGAAAGAGAATAGATGATCTAACGCTGCTTCTGAATTTTTGCAAGCGACAGGATTCAACCTTAAAGCGCGAGGGCGCGGCACAGATTTGACGGCACCAGTCCATTGAGCCACGTTGTTACTCTGATAAAAGGTTCCTCGGGTTTTTTAACTGCTGCCCTATTGGCCATAAAAGCCAAACCAAATAGCCTGTTGGTAATCACCCCAGCAAATTTTCCTTTTAAGAGACAAACCCAACAGAACAACAACTCTGAATTGCATTGTAAAAAGGAAGAGTAGAAGGCTGCCTTGGACACTAGATGAGCTGCTGCTCCTGGTGACAAAACAGTTGTTAGGCTGAACAGAGAGAAATTTCAGTAATAGCAACTTGGGGCCTGTCCTAATGGCTCAAGACATTTGTTCACCATCTTGTTTTCTCCTTGCTGGCTTACACTAATTGGAAGTGGAGGGGAAAGGGGGCATGGAGCTGCTGATTCCACTGCTAGTAATCTCCAGCATCTGGAGCACAAAGGAGGTTGGGGCAACATGCTCTGTGCATGCAGGTAGAATAAGCAGCCTGGCACACCATGGCAAACCTAGGAAAACAAAAGTAATATGGTTTCTGGCACTGGGGTAGCAGGTAACTGAGAAGAACAATAAATAATATTATGGTCTAAGAGAAAGAAGTTTTTCTGGGAAGAAAAACAGGAAGAGATGCTTTAGAAGAGGAACGAGTTAATCTAATATAGGTTACATTAACAGCATGGGGAGAAGAATACAAACATCTGAATAGACCTTCCTCTTCTAATTCACTCATCCACGTGGTTCCGCTCCTAGAATTTCTCAATTCTTTTCTGATCCGGTCCTCTAAAACTAGCCAAACACCTCCGCAAAACCTTTTTCCCCCATCTTGTTGCAAATGCATGTTTCAATCAATATTTTTCTCTTCAAGTAATTCTTTCAATACAGTTACACACTAGCTAAAACTGATATTGAGTAACAGCAACTAGATGGGAAGGCAAAAAGATTGCTAAATTGCTTTAGGGAATTTAAAAGAGTTGGCCTTTAAAACATAAGTGTGGTTCAAGGAAATGTACCAGAACTGCTGTTCCTTTACACTACTATATTTTCAACCAAAGCCAATATGTGAAATATTGATATTTATAAATACTTTTGTGTAAGTTTACCTGCCTGATATTCAAAAAGTGCTATAGGTAAATGCAGGCTCAAGACAGTGTTGTGTGTAGTTGTCTCAAAGTCTGAAGGTTATCTTTTTCTCCTCTCTCTCATTTAGCCTCATGTTCAAATGTTTCTGCTGTTCTTTAATTTTATGTGATGGCTCTTGTCTGTTCAGATGATACCCTTATCTTATCCTTCCATTCAAATTACTATACAGTCTGTGAGGGTGGGATGAAGTTTTAAGAAAATGTGGACTCCACTGAGCATCATGTACTGAACACAATTCTGATCATGCTGTAAGACATTGTTATTCTGTATTTGAGAATGGTGTTTGACACCCTGCTAAAAGGCCATCAGGGAAAAGCCATTAAGTGCTTTACATTGTCTCTACCTCCATAACTGATCTCTGAAACAATGAATTTGATACACAGAACTATAGCAGAAAGAGGCTGAAGTTCAATGCAAGGAAAAAAAAAACGAAACAGTGGGAGTGGGAGATGCTATCAATACAAAGCTTGACTTTTGTTCCAGAGACTTGAGCTTTAGCAGCTGAAGATGTTATCTCTCTCTGAGATGAAGGAGGTTTTTTCTAATACACCACTCTGCAAACTGCAGCAGTTCTCATGCTGCAGGGTGGAGAAGCAGAGGTGAGGAAGAGAGCTGGCATAGGAACATTTAAATTACTGCAACTACAGTGGCAGAGCCCTTGAGTCACTGCATAGAAGGAGAACAAGAAGGAGGAGTGGGAGAAGTCCCCTGAGGACTACAGATCCTGGCTCCACAGGAGCATGCCAGACTTAAGAAGGCTGTATTTTAATACCCTTGCTGTCTTCAGAGCTCAGTAGTTTTCCAATGTCTTTTATGAGTAAAATTATTATAATGAAAAACTCTTCTACAAAAATTATCTTATTCCACTTCCCAGAGTGCTGTCTGTAAAGAATTTCAAGCAAGAATTTCTTGCTGTCTTTACAGACAGCACTCTGGGAAGTGGAATAAGATAATTTTTGTAGAAGAGTTTTTCATTATAATAATATTTCAAGCAGGAGGAAGTGTTCTTAATCCGCTGGACAACCTGAGCAAAGGTGGGTGAACAAGACTTGGGAGATCCCAGGAGTGGATTTCAAGGCTTTGGATTGCAGAGATCCACAGGGGATCTAAGGAAGCTAAGAAGTCTTCTGCTAAAAGCCTGGAACAGGCTATGGGAACTCTTAGCAATTACAAGTAACTGATTCAGAAGCAAAACCTAAAAAAAAAATGTTCAAAACATCAGTATTGAGACAGCAAGCACAGTCCTGAGAAGACCTTCACAAACAGGAAGTAACACCTCAATATTTCTTGGAAGAATCCATCCCTGGAAAAAGTCTGTCAAGTGTCCACACTGGACATTGTGTCTACACAACGTTACAATATAGCTGATTTGATGCCAACAGATCCCTATCCTGCAGACCAAGTGGCTGATGACTATTTAGACAGAAGATCTAGTTCTTGCTATAAGGGCAAGCAGATCCCATCCAGAGGACAGATACTGTAAGCACTATTAACATCACAGTAGGTTCTAGGAGTACACGATAATCCACTGGGTCACAGGGCTCGTAAGAGAGAGGTGCTCAGAGACTAACCAAGAGAGGCCATTGGCAGACTAATGTAGTGATGGTCCAGCCAAGTGGAAGCCAGGACACAGAAACAATAAGGAAAATATATAATAAAGTAATTTCACATCCAGAGCAGACGCCCACAAACAACTTTGTATCCCTGAAGCTATTCAGAAAAATAATTCAGGAGTAGAAGGGGTATCATGCATGACTTCAGCTTGAACAAGTATAGTGGAACAGCTGATTAACTACCTATTAAACAGATAGCATGATGAAATTAGGAAATCTTCTGTGTTAGGATCCCTAGTGTCCCAACAATGCACATGTATTATTAGCACTCATGTTGAGACTTCTGATGCCCTCCTATAATGCTGACTCCAGGGTTCTGCAAAGGTGGGAGTTTGTGGCTCACTGCCCTCCTCAGGGCTTCTCTGGGAAGAGGTACCTGGGGTCAGGGCTCAGCCTTTATGCAGACAGAATCAGGAGCTGGAAACCTGCAGCACAGATTAATGTGATTCTATGTAAGAGCACCTGATTTCCAAACAGAGCTGCAGACTGGCCTTTCCATTAGCTCCTTCTTGAATCAAATTTTAAACTTTCTGTTCTAATAACTTAAAACTCTACATAATTATTTTCATTTCCGCCATGCTCCCTCCCCTGACAGCATCAAATCAATTCCTTTGAGAAAGCATTTGGTATTCTGTGAGTTATCCCAACCTCAGTATGCGTGTTTTGATTGATACAATCACCTTTTCCCTTAAACAATCCTGTGCCTTTTTTTTGGTAGCATTATCACCTTTGTCTGATCCAGATCACTCATTCAGTTCATTTAAGGTTTCATAAAAGCCCATAGTTATTCTTATAGGCAACAGAAGGAAATTATTTGCATAGAATAATGTTATCTACAGCTTTTTTATGCTATCTGCATTAAGTGAAATAATAATGTAAACACTTCGCTATTGCCTTTCCCTTTCCCCCTATTTTATAACTCACTTGTTCAATTACATCCAGACTTAAACTGTAGGCTTTAGGTGTAATTTTCTGTTTTGAGGGAGCACTCAGCACCTTTTGGATGCTAAAAAGTAACTAGTAGAGACAACTTAAACATTCCAGTTAACTGATGTATTTATACACATCAATGTACAGCAAGATTTAAAATAAGAAAATACAACATTTTACAATCATAATAATGCATAGATTCATATTAATGTACTTCAAGATTATCATCTATGGTGGTGAACAGAAGACTATATGATGTATCAATTATAAAAATGTAATTTCTGGAATTTATGAAACAGTCAAGAAAGCATATGTAAGAGCTTACAAAAGTAAAATCTGTAAATTTCTGTTCAAAAGCTCGAGAATTAATTCTTAGCAGCACTGCTAAATGCTGTTCATTACAACGAATTTCTTACCGGGTCTAGGTTCTTAAAAAGAAGAATGTCCTTGCACGCCTCCTGCAGTCTGTTTCTTTGATCATCTGTTTTGGGGTGAATAATCTGAGGGATGTAAGACAAAAACTCTTAAGGTGGTTATCATATAGCAGCACTAGCTGAAGGACTGAGCTAATTCAGCTATGCATTTTACACAATATTTTGGCCATGCTTCATAACACTTTCATTTCAGAACCTTCAGGATTTGAATAAACACTCAATGATAACATGGTATCACCACACCATTAGCAAATGTGACACTGCTGTATTTAAGCTTACAAGATCTTTACACCTGTAGAATCCACTTCATTTCTGCAAGACATTCTGGATACTTTTATCTACACTATAGTTACATAAACATTACCCTACTACTCTCTGATCGTATTTGGGGCATGTATGTTTTAGAAAAAGCATCACTGTTATATTCGGTCATTTGCCACGACTACTTCCTAAAGAGTGTTTTGTGAAATAGTATGTGTGTAAAATTCATATCAGAAATTTCACAGAGTAAACAAGAGACTTGACACTATCTGAGCGAGCCAGAGATTTACTAAATTACCAATGTGTGGTTCATGTGAGTATCAATCAAGTTGCTCAACTCATATGCTTCAAAAGATATGCTAAGTATAGTTGTGATAGTATAGGGTAACCTTTTTGACAGTGTTACAAATCAGAAATTAGGTAGAACATAAACAATTAAACTTCTCTTGAAAGTCATGCTATTTCATCTTAAAAGCTAAATAAATGTGTTTCAAAGGGTGACACAAACAAAACAAACAGTTCATTAGTTATTGCATTTTACATCTAAAAATCTTAGCAATTTTATAGTTTACCTTTTTCTGCCTTATGAAAAATACTAGAATATTGAGGAAACTACTGCAAGATTGTGAGGACACCAAATAAGTGTTTTGAGGAGCAGGTGCTCTCTACGTAAATATAATTGCACAAAAATGTTTCCTTAACCACATATCACATGTTTGGTAATTTAGAATAATACATCAGGTCCTATATGGGTGACTATAATCAGAATTTTTTAATGTTCCTTTAACACAAAAACCCAAGAGCTTACTAAAGTATACTATAATAAGGATGCTTGTGGAAAGGAATGATAATGCTAGTTGCATTTTTCTTCCTAAATTTGATGCCCAAGACTTGAAAAAGTAAGTATTTGTCTCTAAGCATTAAGTACCCTAGATTCTGCGTCGTCCTCTTCCTCATCAGGATTGTAAGCTTCTGCACACACTGAAATTAAAAAAAAGTATAATTTTAATTCAAATTACAATACTGTTTCACAAGATTTACAGAACAGAAAATGCATTGTGTGGCACAGGAATAATATGCAGTAATGTAATACACTCAATAGAGAGGGTCCTAGCAGGTCAACTCCAAACTGCGTGTGAAACAAAGCTACATTTGTATAATTTTTGGACATGTTTTCCCTGGTTTGAAAGACCTCTAATATAAGTTTCACACCTAACCTCTTCTAAATGATCTTACCTTACTATCAGAATTTTTTTCTGATTTCTAAGTTAATTATTTCATGTTAGAATTCAAGCTATCCATATAGGATGGAGAGATTACATAATTCCCTTCATCTGTGTAGGTTCAAGGTGGTTTGGGGTGTGTTTCTTTGGTTGGTTGGCTGGCTCAAGCTATTTTACTGGGGGTTTTTTTTTGCATACTTGAAAACTTTTCACTCCTTCCTACCTTTCACTTTTTAGGCTAAATAATTTTGGTTCTTCAGCTTATTCCTTACAAGGCATGTTTTTCAGTTCTCTAACTCTCCTTATTGCCATTCCCCAAACTCCCTCCACTTAGCCCTCTTCATTGAAACGTGATGCTCAAATCTAGACCCAGTATTTGAACAGAGCAGAGCACTGAGTTTAACACATGAATTACTCTGCATATTTTGCAGGCTGTATGACTATTTCATCCATCATGCCTTCCTTACAACAGGTTGACTACATTTACTCATGTAATATTTATGACATATATAATTTTCAAAACTTAAGTACTGCTTAACCATCTGTCCGGTGCCTGTATAAGGCTGTTCTGTCCAAGTGCAGTACCATGCACTTAGGCTTGTTAAATATTACCTTATTTTCAAAGCCATTTCAAGATCATTTTCAATTCTAATCCTGTTACCTGGCATCCTTCCAATCCCTTCTCAACTTTGTGACAACTGCAAATTTAATAAGCATATTCTCTAAAACATAATCCAGATTATTACTGAAAAAACAGAATAGTGTCTAGAAAAAACTCTTGCGGAATATGGACGAGTGAAACAGCAGTAGGTGCTTGGGGTTTACCTTATCCAACCAGTTTTGCAGCTATATCCCATGCAACTTACATTGAGACACTGCTTCATGTTCCTTAGCTTGTTTATAGGGCAGTCTTGTAAAACAGCATTCAGAAGTTTCTTAAAATGAAAATGTAGGACTCTCGCTCCTTTTCTTTTATCCAGAAGTTTTAATCTCTTGTTACAGGGTATTAGATAGTTCCAACAAATCCATGCTGATTGCTATCTGTTACCTTCCTCCAGGCATTTACAAAATGAATATTTGTCTGTAATTTTTCTAGGAACAAAATGATCTATAAACCTATGATAGGCATATTCTCTCCATAGCTCCCCCATCCTTTTAAAAATGAGTTTTTCTATTTTTCTGGAAGGGTTTTCACATTTATTTTTCTTCTTCAGACTCTTAATGGCTATTGCTAACAGGGCTGAGACTAATTTAGACAATTCTTCCAGTTTCCAAGTATAGTGTGTCTGAGGCACAGCTAACTTGGGAACACCTAACACATAAGTTACTGTCTGATTTTTCCTTTCTCTGTTCTAGGCTGTTTTCCATATACTCTAGTGGAAACTGATGTGCTTTTGTTAAGCAGCAGAGCAACACCTTCCTGGAACATGCTCTTACCAGAAATATACTTCCAGAACAATTTCTGTTACTCCTCATGTACTTACTACTACACAATCTTTTCTTGTTCATGTTTTTTGGTCTTGGCTTCTTTGATGTGTTTTGGTTTGTGGTTTTTTTTTTCTCTACATCTTTTTCTATTCTTTTGTACTTGTTCTGAATAATCCAAACTGGTTTTAATTTAGTGCATGGTTCCTTCTTGTGCTTGATATAAACGAAGTGCTTAATATTAGACATATTTATTTCACTATGCTTTTTGTCCTTCTCCTGTCCTGTCTCGGTTTGCATTTTTTCTCTTTATAATTTTTCTTTGAGGAACAAACAATTCTTTAATTTCTTTTCTCCAGACTCCTTTCCAAAGAGATTATGCCCACAGTCCTCTCATACCCCCCTGAAACCTGTTGTTCTGACTCTTTTACCTCATTCCCTCCCTGAAATCTGTGACTCCTGTCATCACAGGGTAACTCACTCAACCTGCCTTTTCTCTCCCCATTCTTGCAACAGTTTCTCCCTTAGAGTTGGTATCAAATATAATAGCTTCCCTTTTGATTGCTTTTCCCACCATCTCAAACTTTGGTTTTAAGTGCACTGCAAAACATGTCAGGCAGCTGGTATTCTCCTTTATTGGCCTCTAGCAGATGACTGATTGATTTAAATCCCTCACTATCACCATCCCCCGTACCCTGACAATAGCAAATACCCTGATCTATCTGATCTCTTCGGTGGTCTGTGCAATGCCTGTGTAACAACGGAGCCCATGAGCTTTTCCCCTGTTAGTATTACTCAGAGCATTGGCACGTCTAACTCCCTCTATGGTTGGGTCACAGAACAAGTGTCTGAACCAAAACATGCAACAGCCTCTCCCTCCTCCCTGTCCTCTAACCATGTCTTTCCTATGCTAGTTCAGCCACAGTGTTGTTCATGGATTGAGATTTGGTGTCCTCTCGTTTATTCCCCATACTTCCTATATTATTATACAAACAACTTATGAAGTAGTGACCTGGTAGATGCATTAACCTCCTCATTACCAAACCCAATTAAGATGATTTCATGGTAAAGCATATCATCACATGTATTATTAAACACACTCCCACAGGAAGTTCTGGTCCTCACTGTATCATGCACTCAGCTAAAATGTCACCTTTATAAAACTTGACATCTTCAAAAACGTGGAGAAATTTGACAGAAGTCCCTCTGGAACTGACTGAAAGATTCTTATGCAGTTTACTAGGAACTGGATTTGGTCCCAAATAATTACAAATGCCCACAAAAGGAAGTCTGCAATCTCTTGAACGACTATAGTACTTTACCTCTACATAAACAAAATTCCTACCAACTATTTAATGGTACTATAGTTACTACAATCTTGTCAGAAATAAACTTTCGGGGATTTTATTTAAATAGCAACAATAATAACATGCCAAGTAAGCACCATATAAGCACCAAGTAAGCACCTTTGTTTCAGCTGGTATCAGACTGTGCCCTAGTGCACACGTGTATACGGGAGCCAACAAATCTGTGTCATAGTACAGTGTGCTGCTGGGTGTATGAATAGTCTGTCTCAACCTGATGTACAGGTACATCCTTACCTCTGATAAAACCTCTACATCGAAAAAGTTATACAAACCAGGAATTTAATTTAATAGCTTTGATATAGTTATCCCAGAACTGATAGGTCTCAGAGGGCCTGGCTAAACACTTAACAGCCTTCCAGACCACACAAAGGAAACCGAATTTAGCCTCATCCATGCCCACCCTGATTCATCTTATCAGTCCCTTTCACATAGCCTGAAGCAGGATCAGTCCAGAAACAGAGTGTGTTCCTGAGCTATTCTGTGTCAGTTTGTGTCTCTGCTCTAAGGTCACTCTTCTCTGCTAGCAACTCATTTCAGTCAATCTCATTAGCTACTATCAGCAGGTGCCTCCATTCAATATTTCTTCTCTATCACTGGTTACAGACAATATATTTAAGAACTGCAGTTTCTTGTGCTAGTGCCCATATACCCGAATTCTATAAGGACTTCTTTTTATCATCTGTGACAAGAAACTTAACACTTCTGGTCACAAATCCGTATTTAATTTTGCCTAGGCTTATCTTTTTGCAATAATCAGGGATGCATCTTTCATTAGAGTCACAACTTAAAAATTACACCAACGCTGTGGATCTGCTGTTTTATGGCATTTCCTTTCCTTCATTGCTTATTTCAGTAACATTAATTTCTAAGTGCATGCCACTAGATGTCTCATGGAAAAGCTTGATACATTTTATTTTGATTCTTAAAATACAGCCTCTGACATTACTATGGTGCACTGAATTTCATGACATGAACACTGGGGTTTGGCACACAAGAATCCCACTGACATAAACCATCTAAAGCTAAGTGAGATGCCTCTTAGGTAAACATCCACATCTGCACAAGTCATCTGGATTCCAACTACAGTCAATGCAGAGAAACCAGCACGTTTACGAAGAGATTTATATGATCTGTATTACATGTCCAGATTAGATGAGATTAATTAAAAATGTGACTAATTGGCTGAGATAAATACTATCCCTCTTGAGATGAGTCCTAGTAGTTACAATAAGCTGCAAGACTGGTTTTCCCCACTTCTCCTTATAGCATATATTTCCTGGAAAACAAAGAATTTCATCATATGATGCTGACAGGTTGTTCATGTGATAGCACACCTTCTGTATTTATTTCGTATATTCTGTGGTCCCCATCTCTTTTGTCTAAGCCTTGATTGGCACCACAGACATTAATGATTCTGAACCATTGCACTGCTGGTGGCTGCAATACTCACTGTGTTCAGTATTTTATTTTTCTACCTCTCTAGCTCATTCCACGCTCCCAACAGTACCTGGTGACTTTATCACACTCAAATGTCCTGCCACATTTTGCTACAAGTCACTGCTGAATGCAATACTCACACATCATTGCTCAAAAAGCAGTCCTAATACTGTTCTTAGGGACCTATTTCATCCCATGTAGAATTATGGCATTAACAAATAGTGACACAAACACTGTACATATTTCTCCATTGGTTGCTAAGCTCAACTAAGTGAAATTATTTTTATTTGCTTTTTCCAGGTGAGGGTTACATTTCACATATATCCATCCAAGATGGATATAAACACAAACAAGCCCAAACACATCAACACAAAGCATTTGTAGGAAAAAATCTGAACTGTCAAAAGGCAGTGCATTATGAAAACACACATGCACTGAAATCTGCACACAGCTCAAGATGGATTGCTTTGTCAGCAAGAAGAGGTAAGCTTTTAGAATTTCTAACTCATCACTCCAAGTGATGAGTGGTTTTCAGCTGGTAAATATGTGTTATATTCAAAATCAGCAACACAGTCACTTCAGACATGAATGAATTCTAAAATGAAAATTAACATGCAGTTAGTAATTGTAAGATCACAAAACATGTTAGTCATGCTCTCTCTATTGCCTTGATGTATCAGGAAATAAGGTTATCAATACATAAATGAATGGAAATTCACATATAATTACTGAATATTTTATTATACTCAAAACATGGCAGGAAAAATAGTCAATATGTGTGTACCCTTTCCAAAGTACAGAACCTCTGAGTTGTAAAGCATATTAGAAAGAATTTCTCAAGAGAAGAAGAGCTGTGGAAATATTTTTTCATCCTATTCAGGGTAAATCAAGACCACAGTTTTGCCAGCATGACTATCAGGGGGGAGCATGAAAATAGACCACCTCTACCTGCTGTAGCTACACCAGCATGTCTTACATCTCTACAAACATCCCTGACTATGACAGCTATGCCCATCCCCTCATACAGCAAAAATGCCACTTCCCTAGTTTAACTCTATGAGAATTGCTAAGGTGACTTAATGGCAGTGTGAGATTTTTTTCCAGTTTGTCGGGATTTACTTCTCCTGCATGAGAAACACGGTGCACAGAGACTCCTTGCATGGCAGATAGTAGTTTCAAACTAGACTAGAGAAATACTACTGGATCTCCAAAGTTTCTGTGTCAGAAACCCACTTTTTTAACATCTCACCAGTTCCTACCACTACAGGAGGAACTAGGAAGAGAGCCCCAGCCCCCAAAGTCCCAATTCCATAATTACTTTTTATTTAAACAAAAGCAACCCTCTGGGGTGATGGCAATGAGATATAACCAGTTGCACTATCAAGTACTATATTACTTCTATTTTCCTGGTTTTGACTGGACCACATGGAAGATGAAATTGAAGAGCTGTAAGTAAACGTAAGGACTGAAGAACATCCTAGAGAAAGGAGATCAACTTTCTCCTCTATCTGAGCATACAATAAGATGAGGTATAATTTATCTGATTCCACATATGATATAATAAGGCAGTACTAACTGACTCTGCTGCTGAGACCCACCATTTGTGCAAAACCCTGGACATATTCCAAGAAGTTTACTTTAAATACACCCAGGATCGGTGGGGCTATCATTTCCCATGATACTGTCAGAAAGAAGGAGCCTACTCCTGATGGGGTCACTATACTGAAACTTTATCCAGGCATAATTAGGTGAATACACAGAATGCCTAATACTTTGCAATTCTGTGTCATAATTCTTTTAGACATAGAACATTTACATCACAAACATTACCCAAATTGGAATAAAAGTATTCATACTCAGAAAAAAAAGGTCTGGCAAACACAGAGACATGCATATTCTAGGGATTTCCTCACATGCAATAAACTAAAATTGAAGAAATTCCCCTCCAATCTACCAGACTTAGGGGGTAACAACTTTTGAGTGGTCGACTACCTAGCACAAATCACTAAGTGCTCAGAATACCAGTCTAAAAATCCAGAGCTGGATAAAATCCAGGCAGCTTGTTTCTTCTTAATTATCAGGAAGGTGGTCTTCAGTTCATTAGGCAGGAATTGATTGAATCAGAGTCTTGGGAGCACTGCCAAGGCAGTCTGTTTCAGGATCAGCTTCTCATGCAGGACAGTTCCACTCTTGCTTTCAGTGCACAGACTCAAATTCTCCAAAGACTGCCTCATAGTCATAGTCATGAACACCCACCAAGCACCAGGCTTGTGCTCAGCACTATGCAGCTCTGTGGCAAAACCTTTGCCAGAGCTAGAAGACCTTGCTCAGGAAGCACTACATGCTTGAAAGAAATCAAAAGACTCACACAATCAACTTTTCTACAGCATTTTCTCTTGGCCATCTGCTACCAATGCTATTTCTAACGAGCAGAACCATAAGCTATTTCCTTCAGCATTTCTAAATAACATGAAGTGTCTAATATAATACATAGCATCTCAAATGAGGTCCATGCCAATAGTGAGTCACAAAGCCTCCCAAGGATTCTGCGTTCAAAAGTCCGCATGGGTTTATTCATATTTCCCCAATCCTCTCGCCAAAGCAGGAATTCCATCAGGATGGTACTGATCACTATGAAAGCCCATTTGAAGAAACATGACAGCCCACACAAGACATTTTTTGATAACTATCCCTGTTAAGTTATTCTTGTGTGGGCAACCTTTGCACAAGTTCCCTAAAATTATTTGGTATGTAAAAGTGAAAATTCAGATGTATTAGACAACAGTACCTTTTTCTACTTCAGAGTCCAAAGCACTCTGCATCACAGGTAGCACACTCACTGCTGGGTCAAAGATGCACACTCTGCCCTGAAATCATAGGGGTTTGAATCACTAAATAGGTTCCTTCACAGAAACTGTCTATTCGAACTTCAGCACAAGGAGCTAAAAGACTTTCCTATTTTTAAATAGGGCACCAGAAAGGACCTTTAACAGAATTTCCCTAAGGACTTGCATAGTACTCAGTCCTCTTTCTAGTCCTATTTCAGTTCTTTCCATAATCGTGTAATTTGTCAAGATGGAGCTAAAAAAAACCAGCCAGGCTTCTGGCTGATGGTAGGAGACAGTTTCACTTGGCATCTCAGGACGTGCTTGATTTCATCTGTCTGGCTGGTGAAAACCAGCACAAACACACATTACAGTGTCCAGAACACTGCAGGTAGTTATTAAACAATAAAATCATTACAAAAGTAAGATGTACTTCCACTAGAAAACTTTGCCAGTATACACCATGGACTATAGTACTTACTCTATAAGCTTTCCCAATATAGCATATGGAGTAGCAAAACATATAGCGACATATTGTACTCTGATGTTGACTCGTATAACCTTCTGTTCCCATTCTCATACAAGTCCCAGCAGTTCACAGTGCTACAGTGTGTTATTTGGGATGTAGCTAAAATATGCATAAATATTTGACAAACTATGAGCAGACACAGAGCTCTTTGCATACATTTCAACTTTATATTTGCTAATACTACAGAATAGAAACAGAAATGCACCCAGCTCTTCCTGCCATATTTAGCACTTCAAACATCAATTGCAGGTATTTTTTCTTATTGAACAGCCAGCATTAGGATGATATCAGTGTCTACATTATTTTCCCACCAGAAAAGTCATGCCTTACTTACAATGTGAGCAAATATAAAATGCAGCTATTAAAAAAACATATTCTGAACAATGAAATGTAATCTTTTTGCTATTTTGTAACCCATTTCAAGTGGGTTAAAAATGAAAACTGTGTGCAGAAAGAAACCAATTTACAAACCTAGCACGGTAAAACATTAGGTTATCAATAGAGCAGAACAAAAGAATAGAAAATGGGGGAAAAAAGTACAAGTTGAGAGAAAAGCCAGAAAAGGAAGCACTCAAATTCTGGCATTATGAGAAGACATTGATGGACAAATGTAAGAATCAGTAAGACATAGGACACTGTGGGTAGAAAGAACTAAGAATTATTGGGGAAAAAGAAAAAAAAATCTAAAATCATAGAAGTAATTTAAGTTTATCTGGACAGGTTTTGGTAGCTGGGGGGGCCTGCAGGGGTGCCTTCTGTGAGAAGTTGCCAGAAGCTTTCCCATGTCTGGATGGAGCCAATGCCAGCTGGCAACAAGATGGACCCACCACCAGCCAAGGCTGAGCCCATCAGCGGCAGTGGTAGCACCTCTGGGATAATGGATTTAAGAAGGGGAAAGAACCTGCTGTGAAACAGCAGCCAGAAGAGAGGAGTGAAAATGCATGAGAAAATCTGTGTTACAGATCTGCAAAGAGTTATGAAAAAAAAAGGTGGTGGTTGTTTTAAGGAACCACATATTATGGCTTTTATATGCTGGTGTTTAAAGACCAACACAAGATCTTGATATGCCATAGGAAGGATATAGTGAGGGAAAGAAAATTATTAGGAGTGACACACAAGGAAAATAATTACTGGTGACTGGACATGTAAAGATATGAGAAGATTCATGAAAGTAGAAAAAATTTAGATTAAGGGCAGGCAACAGAAGGGAGAGTAGAGACAAGGTCAAAACTATTGACTCTGACAAGCTTGTCTCAGTGTCCTGCCAGCGGACTGAACTGATTTGACCAAGACAAGGGGAAAAACCTACCAACAGCAGTATTACAGTATGATAGTATGGTATATAGCACGATTGATATAGTCTGATCAATCATCCAGCAAAATGGGGAAGGTGGAAATAATACCAAATCCAGAATACTCCAATGAACCTCTGGGATGATATCTAAGGCATAAATGCAAGCGTTCCTCAGAGGCACATGTCAAAGCCTGTGATCCCACATACGGGGTAGACTTGGTTAGGGCAGCTAAGGGAGCGCAAAATTCAATCTCAGGCAAAATTCGATCAACAGGTTTCACAGAGTGCCCTGCATCTATATGGCATTCAGAATAGCAAGCTGAGAATAGGCACCTAAAAAAGAGGTGGAATTATCCTTTTAAAAGAATGGTTGCTATAGCAAAGTTACCTTTGGTTTTCACAGCTATGGGACCAAGGGAAGGAAGCTTGAATCTACCTTTCCCATTTTCCAGAACTGCCCTACATTCTACATTACAAAGTACTCCGTAAGGAGATGCTCCTCAGTCCTCCTTGACCCAGGCTGCTAGGCAAAATGAAACGAGGGAATAAGCTAATGGAACTTGTCTCCTGGAATTTTATTGTGCTGATTTTAGGTGGCTTTGGTCAAATGGGTAAGTCATGCTCACATAATCCTCTATAAGAAATATGATAAACCAAACTTACTAAAGAGGTTCCAGATATAACAGGAAGACAGGTAGACAAAAACATTATGGAAAATATTTCTGCCAAGTTTTGAAATGGTTGATTTTGAACATCTGTTTTCTCAACAATTCCAGAAAATTAATTTAAGACTTTTCGCTGACAGGATTCTTTTCAGAGAGACAAAGGAAGTTCAGAAGACAAATAAAAACTATAAAATAATATATATGCTCTTTTACTTTTTTGTAGTCAAAATATAAACTGCTGTTATGAAATAATACTGGTAACTACATACTGAGGTAAGAAAGCAAGCACCCACATAGCAATCAGTACATGCTCACCTGCATTTGTAATGATGCAGACAACTATAACAAGCCAAAAGATGGCCTACAAATATTATAATTTCAAGAACAGGGACTGTAATCATCCTGAGAACACAGATTACCACATTTATATTCCTTAATTATACAAGTTGTCCACAACTGTGTGACTACTTATCAATCAGAACAAGAAAGAAGGCACTGAGGTCTCACAGAAGTGATCTTTTCCTAAAAGGTAAGAAACATCAAGCCTCCACTCCTTCAGCTAACAACCTGTCACTACTTGAAACTATATTTCTCAGAAAGTCCTTAATCAATGGTAAATACAGGCAGTGCACTCTAATGACTAAACAAAAAAAATGCATTTTTTATTTTCAGCTTTCTAAACACCCTCTACCCCTCCCACACATACACATTTGGTACCATTATGAACTAAATACTACTGTATTCAAAAGACTAAATGGATCTAAACACACACTGATCAATCTTTTTCCTGCATACTGTAAAGCCAGATTTATTTCTCTTTCTATCTGTAGATATTGCAGACATCCACAGTGCTGTTTCATTCCCTTGTCTTCTACAATTACAGGAAGACACAAAAAGGCTGGATGAGGTGTCACCAACACACATAGGATGCTCCAAGATATATTATGCTGGTCACCACCACTTAACTCCATTTTCTCAGTACCTACTTAAAACCACATTGCACTTGAAGAAAAGATGAACCCAGGAAAAACTAACATATGTATGTAGGAGAAGTTCACTGATGAACACAATATGACCTCAAACAGCATCAGACTTGCAAGAGACAGTTGGTTTCAATTTCCCAGTCTACTCCATACCTAAATGACTGTGATGACAAAAGCATCCTTGTCCACCTGCAGTTGACCAAGAAAGATAGTGCTTTTTTCACTAGAAGAAGAAAGGACTAAACTGCATGAATGGCCTCCTCACTTCAGCAACAAATCTCTAATAATTACATCACATTATCTTGGAAAAAGCTGGCCACATCTCCACAAATACTTTGCTGCTATATTTCCGTCCCTGTTCCAGCATTCTCCATTTTCTGCAGAGCTCCTTGTTTTACACAAACCTCAACCCCTAGTCTCTTGCCTTAATACACAAGATCTCCACTGGGACCAGCTCTTGCATTCCCCTGCACAACCATGGCCTAGCACCATTTCAGCAGAAAAGGAAACTGTCAGACAACAGAAGAAAGCTCACAAATGCACATACAGCAAATTTCTCAGCAACTGAATCCACATCAGAAAACCTCTGAACAAAAGTGGACTTGCCATTTTGAAAATGAAACATAAAATTCTAAGCTAGTTTCCTTTGGTCAACTCTGCATGCAAAACAGATCCACACATGAATTATTCTTACTGAATGGAAGGAAGGAAAGATTTTTATTTCTATTTTTACTTCATGAGAGGAGAGATAATAACATATATCTCCTCTGTAAACTACAATTAATTCCTTTAAATGTGGAGGGGGGGAATAAAAACCCTAATGTGAGCCAGATACGTCACATTTACTAAAACCAATATCCTAGGAAATCACGTATCCCAGGTAACCACTTTTCAGAACAGCTCCTAGAGTTACAGCACAAATTAAACAAAGAGTTAATATCTCACTTTGCCAGGTGCTAGAATTCAGGCTTACAGTGAAGTCTTTTTCTCCCAGAAAATGAAGTACCTACAGCTGCTTTTCAGCAACAACTCTGTTAAATATCAAAGAATAAATGAACCCTTAGGGTGAGACACAGTGACATCCAGCTTCTTTAGCCAAAACAGTTATTTGTAACAGAATGTTCTTTTAGGGATCAAACTTAGAGGGAATGATCAAGGCCATAGAGAAAGATGAAGGAACCCCAAGGAAATTATATTCCTTTATAAATGCCCTGTGTCTAAGTAGCAGTGCTAAAGAACTTCTTGATTTAATTTGTATACAGTTCCCTTCAGACTTCTAGAAATTTCAGGTTTAATGATCAAATAATCATTTCATATAAAAGTTACCAAGATAACAGCACAGCTAGGAGATAACAAAAATATCCTTGTTGAATGAACCAGACTGCTGAGGTACCCACTGCTGGTATGCTAAATAAAGCTATTCTAATTCTAAAGAAAGAGAAAACAATAAAAAGCAATAAAAATTAAAACTGCTGCAAGTAAACAGTTCCAGGCTTGGACTGCTGTAATAAATGAATTTGAAGGTACTACACCTGGTGTAACCATTTACACATCAACATGGGGTTTTCTGCACTCTCAGGAGCCTTTCAGTGCACAACCAGTAAAGCAAAAGTAACATTATTTACAACTAGTTGAAGCTCTCGAAGTTGCACAACACACACAAGCCAGTGTATAGATCATTCAAGTCTGGTGAACAATTTTCATCTTAGATTACCCCCAGAAGAAGCACGTGCACCCAAACATCTCTCATTTTCCTCCTGAGCCCTGCAACAGCACAGCCTGGAAATCCCCTGCTCAGGGAGCTGCTCCCCTGGAATGGCCCTGGAGGTCCCGGTGGGCAGCTGCTGACCACGAGCCAGCAGTGCCCCAGCAGCAAGGAGGACCAGCTGCCTCCTGGGCTACAGGAACAGGACAAGTAATCATCCCTCTACTCACTAGACCACATCTGCAATACTGGATCCAATTTGGGGGCCTCCAATAAAGGAAAGGCACTAAGAAATTGTAACGAGCTCAGCAGAGGGTCACCAGGATGGTCAAGCACTTGCTGTGCAGAGTCTGAGGGAGACAGGTTTGCTCAGCCCGGAGAAGAGACAACTTTGCAGTGTCTGACAGCAGCCTGGCAGTACCTATGGGGAGGTCTCTAATTCTCTGCACACTGGTGCATAGTAGAAAGATGATAGGCAAAGGCATGAGGTGAAAAAAAGAGTTTCAGGCTGGATATATGTGAAACTTTTCATCATGAGGCCAGTTTGGTGGTGGAGCTGGCTGCCCAGAGAGGTTGTGCAGTCTCTCTCAGTCCTTGGAAGTTTTCAAGAACCAGCCCTCACTGATCTAGTCTGATTTAAAAACTGGCCTGCTTTGATCTGGAGGTTGGACCAGAGACTTCCTGAAGTCCCTTCCAACCTGAATTATTCTAGCATCCAAAAGAATTCCATCACTGGGAAATTATCTTTTTTTACTTTGAGTCCACAAGTATTATCTGTAGTTTCAAGTCATTTCCCTGATGCCATTCATTACCTGGCAAAAGCTACCTTAACAGTTATCCAAACCAGCAACTACAGGAACCACTTTAGAGCATGTCACAGTAAAGCTCAAGGCTCTTTTGTCATCACTAAGTGAAGGACACATTTGATGTCACTGTTCTTGAAGACAGGTGAAAAAACTGCAGACATTTCCTGTCAGATTTTGGCCTCATCCTGTCACATGGAAAGTGTTGCAGAACCTAGAGAATAGTGACCTGCTTGCTGTGTAGATTTATCAGACTACAGCGAAACTAGAACTGGAAGTAAAATCTAGTGTGAAATATCAGAAAAACTCAGCACACCACTTGTCACAGGAGACATGGAAACTGAGTAGTTGACCAGAAGGTAAACCATAAGATTCCCAGTTACTATGAGACTTTCATGTTCTAAAGTCAACAACTGATGATACAAGGCTTGATTTCCAAATGCTTGCCTTCAGAACCAGATGCACAAAGCAAAATCAATAATGTGAAGAAACTGAAAAGTCTGAATAATAATGGGATGTACAGAAGCATGATCATTAAAATATGGAAAAAATATTTCCAAATGTTTAACATGAGCAGCATCTACCTTCAGCATGCTGGTGGAAACTGCAGGAACTGTAGAGAGCCAAATGCATAAAAGACAAAAATGGTATCGATTGTAGCTCAGAGCACATTATTGATGTTTATGTCCCAATGCCCCTAATATTAGAGGGACCAAAGTTCAATACTGTTTTAAGGTAAAGAAACTTTTTCTGTGTACGTCATTTGAAATTATTATTTTCACAGAATCACAGAATCAATAAGGTTGGAAAAGACTTCTGAGATCAAGTCCAACACTTCACTGATCACCACCTTGTCAACTAGACCATGGCACTATTGAACACCTCCAGGGATGGTGATTCCACCTCCCTAGGCAGTCTGTTCCAACTTACACAACTTAACAACTCTTAACAACTTAACAACTCTTTCTGGGAATAAATTCCTCCTGATGTCCAATCCCAACCTTCCCAGCACGGCTTAAGACTATGTCCTCTTGTCCTGTCGCTGGTTGCCTGGGAGAAGAGACCCACCCCCACCTGGATACAACCTCCTGTCAGGCAGGTGTAGAAAGTGATAAGGTCACCCCTGAGCCTCCTTTTCTCCAGGCTAAACAACCCCAGCCCGCTCAGCCACTTCTCATAGGACTTACCCTCTAAAACCTTCACCAGCTTTGCTGCCCTTCCCTGGATACGCTCCAGCACCTCAATGTATTTCTTGTAGTGAGGGGCCCAGAACTGAACACAGGAGTCGAGGTGGGACCTCACCAGTGCTGAGTACAGGGGAATGATCACCTCCCTGGTCCTGCTGGTCACACTATTCCTGATACAGGCCAGCGTGCCACTGGCCTTCTTGGCCACCTGGGCACACTGCTGGCTCATGTTCAGCCGGCTGTTGACCAGCATCCCCAGGTCCATTTCCACTGGCCCATTTTCCAACCACTCTTACCCAAGCCTGTTAGTCAGAGAAAACTGGATTAAGACAACACAAGCTCTCCATAAGGTGCCATCTTTCAGAACAAAGAGTCTGATAAATTGCAAGTTAGAATCACAATGATGAAAATAAACACACACTTTTTGTTGTTTCTTTGTTTTTCAGATGGCCGGGCATTTAACATCATCAGGAATGAACAAACTACGTCAGAGCACAGAAAGTCCACATTCAAAAAACTATGATTTTTCTTCAGCAATTCTACAGACAGTAAAATGGCAAAAGATGGCATTTCTCCTAAGAAAGTCAACAGATTTCAGAATGACCTTATTACTGGAGAGCAACACCAGACCTACAGACAACTGATATAAAATACCCATGGGGTCTCCATATGTTTCAATTACAGAAATCTTAAGCCAACCTTCCAGTCACCTGAACATAATCTGACAAGAACGTTGGCCAATGTAGTACATTAAACACTCTCCTTTCCAGCATGAGGTGGAGAACACCCAGGCAGAGCCACTGTCTCCAGAGAACATAGGGGAAAAAAATGGCTGAGGTCACATTCTGAAGTGAGATAGAAATGTCTACCTACTTAGCAATTCAGCAGTAGACCTGAGGCATCCAATACTAGTGCTAGTTGAATTAAAACCAGGAAAGACTGAGTCCTCAGTATTTGCATCAAGAATACAATAATCCAACACTGAGTGACCATTATGTCCCTCAAAATACCCACAGCTGCTTTTCTCCCTTCTAAAATAAGGTGCATTTCCAAATGACCACCACCACCCACCACAGAAATGCCCGAGAGAACATTAATTTACATATCCACATTCACATCCTGAGGACTATCACAGCTCTGAGGTCTAACATTATTTCTGTTGTTAAGGTATCAATGTTGAGGCTCAGAGAACCGTAGTACTACAACAAGTTAAACTCACTTTCCTGAACTTTATTGAACAAAGTGCTGTGTGTTCCTACTGAGAACAAAGTGTCACTTCCACAGAGGTACCCCCCAAGCAGTACTAAGGTATCTGACAGAGCTGTAAATCACATAGTTGCTGAACGGGAGAAAGATGATATAAGCTTAAGGCATAATATTTGGTAAGCCAATATATACATATAAATAAGCCTTATATATATATATATATATTTTATATATATACATATATAAGGTGTATATTTGGTAAGCCAGTGCTATGAAGTCAGTGGCAACGTGCAAGCTTCATCCATGTCACAAGACTTAGTGGAAACTCCATGGGCCCCACTAGTCTCTTCTTAATCAAGACAAGTCTGGAGAAAGATACCTCCTTGAGGAGTCATCTTAGGAACTGCATCCCAATCAGTTTGGGCCCAGAGGTGCACAAAGCAGTGCTTGTCCCTTGCAGTGACCAAGAGATTCACCAAAACCTCAGACACCTGAACCAGGTGAGGCCTTTGTGGCTTTCTCAGCTCCACTTCTGTGCAACACAGGCACCAGATCTCCTCCCTTGCAGAATTTAAAAGAACAGAAAATAGAGTACTTATCAGGAACACATCACTTTCTAAGCAATAAAAATACTTCTATGGAGCAGAGATGGAATTCAAACCTCTCAAGTTCCACAGCAATAGATGAATTATAAAGACATTACTGCTTTAAACAAAGAGAACAGGATCTACCACGCAGAAGAAAATCTGCCTAAGCAGAAAGCAGTTCATCTCTGCTGTCACCACTGAAAATACAATGACTTAGAAAAGGCACAGTGTAAGAGGGAAGATAAAATTCAGTGAGCTGTTAATGAAACAAAATTTTAAGATCTTCCTGATCATATAAACCCATTCATAACTTGTCAGTATATTACACTGACCTTTGAAAATTATAAATTTAAAAATATCACTCAAGCCTTCATAGAAAAATGTATAAATATTACCGCAGGTTTCAGTGGGCACAGGAGAAGACTCTCAGAATAATTTTAAGGACCTCATGAAGTTAAATATCATTAACATAATACACCCGTAAGGATGAAGGTAATGACAGTAGGACTATATAAGAATTAGAGACACCAAATAAAAGCACTTTACAGACAGCATGGGTAGCCCGTGGGACACAGAGAATGGCACATATACCACGGAGAGAGGTTCTGCTCCCTCATGCTGGTGTGTCTATCCCCTGTAGTCCCCAGCCATTCCTTATATCTGCAATAATATAATAAAACTAATAGACATAACAGGGTCCTTCAAGACCTGAAAGAAGATGGGAGCACATGGTTCTGGGTCTCCACTCCCTTACACAGGTACCACCCAACAACTCCGTCACTTTAAGTTCTCCACTGTGAAGAACAATCTTCTGAAGTTTAAAGACCATAAAGACGTGGTACAAAATGCTTATGTTTGACAGAGTTTCAAGAAGGTAGGGGATCTTAGCTAAATGGATTACAGCTACAGACTTTTGTTACAATCTGTTTTGTAACGTTTATCGCTGCAACAATATATTGTGATACGCACAAAAGAGATAGTGTGAGTAAGATTGGATTTCTGAAAGAAGAAAATACTGGAAGACATGAAAGTAAAAAGAACCCTCAAAAGCCTAAAAAAAAAGTTTTCTAGTGTCTAGTGTGATTGTGTGCAAAAGGAAATTAAAATT
Source organism: Manacus vitellinus (assembly GCF_001715985.3). Taxonomy (NCBI): domain Eukaryota; kingdom Metazoa; phylum Chordata; class Aves; order Passeriformes; family Pipridae; genus Manacus; species Manacus vitellinus. Next base: position 10,059,565 of record NW_021938999.1, read on the forward strand.
CTAACCTATATTTCCCAGTATGCATGTTAGAAGGTAAAGAGATACAGCAGACAGTTCCCAAAATATGTCTGTGTTGTACCAACTAAAGGATCAATGGCTCAACTTGAAAACAGAATTCCAGTCTTCACTGGACACAATCCTCCACAAAAATAAGAGGACAGCATGGAGCAAGCAGTCATGCAAATCTCATTTCAAAATAAAAACAGAACACAAAATAAAAACATAGGTTTTTATTTTTAAAAACCCCCAAAGTTCTGATACTAAACATTTGTTTATTAGAGAAAGAAGTGTACATGCATATCCCTGATGGCTGGTAACAATTTGCATCTATTAATCCAGCCAGCCCAGTGTTACATTATTCCCTTCTGTTCAGCCATTTACGTATGCTCTACCCACTTGCCTCAGTGTGCAATTTCATAACGTAATCATTAAAGTGTGTTGATTTTATCTTAGGAAGGAAGGACATGGTAGTTTTAACTTTGCAGTCATTAAACCAACACAAGGAAGAAAAATGGAGAGGTTTCATTAAAAAGGAGTATTCATTAAAAATGGCAACATGGGGATGTAAATGCAGAGTTCCTGCTGGCACCACTTGTATGATAAATGCACTAAGAAATCCAGTCGTTGAGTGTGATTGCAACCAGCCTATAAATAGACACAATACTAATTGCTCATATAAATAATGTCTTTGCAAATGATCCCTCAGTCATATCGTGTTCTGATTAAAGAGCCCTGTATGAAAAGTGTGAACTGAATAGAAGTGCCCCTGAAATTTGCTTCCTCTTTTGGACAATACAACCACTTGCAACCTCAACCTCCAGGCAACCGAGCACCTTCATTCTCATTGAAATCGGCGGGACATACTTAGCACTTCTAAAAAATAAGGTCTAGTCCTGAATACAAAGGTTTAATAACTTTTCTGATAGAAAACGTAATTCACAATCAGTCAGTTTTAACTTTTGGTAAAAAAGTTTATTTTCTACTTAATAATTCAAACTTAATGCAAAGCTTTTAACAACAGATTTAAAAGCTATTTTGTCACATATGCAGTCATTAAACTAAAAATCACCTAACACTGAAACTGATTTTGCTTCAGCCTTGAAAATGTTGCAGATATTGAAAGAATGACATTATGGCCAGAGGTGAACCACAAAATATTATATCCTAAAAATCATCTCCCAGAAATTTATAGGTATGTTAGATATATGGCTACCATTGGCATTTTTCAGTAACCAAAATTATGTAAGCCCAGTTGCTTAAAGAATCACAGAATTATTAAGGTTGGAAAAGACCTCCAAGATCATCAAGTCCAACCTTTGACTGAATTCCACCATGCCCACTAAACACATCACAGTGTGCCACGTCTACTCATTTTTTGAACACTTCCAGGGATAGTGACTCCACCACTTCCCTGAGCAGCCTGTTCCAATGCTTAACCACTCTTTCAGCGAAGAAATTTTTCCTAATATCCAATCTAAACCTTCCCACTGCAACTTGAGACCATTTTCTCTTGTCCTGTCACCTGTTACCTGGGAGAAGAGCCCAACCTCCACTGTGCTACAACCTTCTTTTCTCCAGGCTAAACAATCCTAGTTCCCTCAGGTGCTCCAACCCTTCCTTTGTTTACTTTCTCTGGACATGCTTTAGCACTTCAATGTCCTTCTTGTAGTGAAGGGACCAAAACTGAACACTGGTGCAGCCTCGCCGATGCTGAATACAGGAGGAAAGAGCTGTTTAATAGAATAAAAACATTCTGTAACTTAATGAAGTTCTACTTTTTGGGGAATCTAAGGTTGGCACATTCACTCTAGAAAAAATGCAAGTCAAACCAAGCATTTCAAACAAGCAAACAAGTGTGCACACACAGCCACAAAAATCGCATAATTTACTATTAAAGAGATAGAAGAGAAGCAAAAGCTGTGTGTGAGCACATGCATTTGAGCATGCACACACGTATTAGTCCTCTCTCTTCTCCGTACACTCTCTTCCATCCACAGACACATTCTACAGTATTTAGAGACTGCCATGGGCTGACTATCAACCCAGGCCAAGACCTCTCTGTTCCATGTATGCTCTGATGCTAGATGGGCAGAAGGCCACTATTCTGAAAATCTGAAACAAAGTAATTTTTTTTATTTTCTTTTCCCTTTGAGGCCAATATTTTAGCCCATTCCAGGCACATCATTCACAATCGTTTAAAGTAATTACACAGATTATTTAATTTCTAACTTTTTATTTATTCAAGACATCAAGATACCATTTATACATTCCAGGATGTCATGACCAGTTGAATGTCCTTGTGAATTCAATGAAGTGCTTTATGTGTAAATTTGTCAGCACAGCTTTTTGGTTTTTGTCAGGTGACAGTAATATGGGGTCAGAGCATTCACAGGAATGAACTTATTCCTGTTACTTTAATTCTACAGTTTCTTGACCATTATACAGTCAAGTTCTGTGCAGAAGGTTTTAAGCAACTGGCATCCAGAGTCAGGTGTGAGGATACCATGAGCTGAACCCATCAGCAAGCACAGAGTATTAGCATAGCAATATACATGGTTAACATCTCTGTCAGTCTGCAGCAAACCAGCCTCTAATTGCAGGCAGTCTTTGTCTCCTTTATGCAGCACAGCTTTTATGTCATCATGCATTTTAATCTTTTTTCCCTTTTAAGACCAGGTTCTCTGCAGAGATGGGAATGTGCACGGTGCAGGCAATGAGGATGTCTCACACCCAACAAGCACTGCTGCTGGGCACTTGGTGGTAGGCGTACCACAAAGAATTTGAAATCCCATTTAATGTGTTCTTTTTGACTGCATCAAACATAGGCTTCCTACTCCTCTCTTACAGGCCCTTATTAACCTGGTGTATCAGCTACTGTCACATTGTGTTACTCCTCCCTGTCTCTGCTTTGCTACTGTGACAGCTGCATGATCACAGTTCTCCAACAGTCCTTTAAGTATTTTTCCTCACCATGTTTTATACATGGATTGTGCTTCTTGAGATCCGTAAGAATTGTACCACTTTCCCTTCCTCATTCTTGCAGAAGACCAGTTTCCTGGATGGCATATGAAAGAAACCAACTGGGTTGGTCTAATAAGCCCCATACATATTAGGATGAAGTATGGGGCACTCCATAGTTGTCCTTCCTACATGGTTTGACTTGTACAGGTAAAAAATTCAATTAGCAGAATGTACAGTCTTCACCAACGTGCAATAACATATCGATGTTGGGCACTACTGAACCACAATGACAATTTAGATTCTACTCTGTAATGACTCATGGACAAACTGATCCCAGTAACACATCTTAGGAAGATCTTTTAGAACAGGATCTCATCTTTTTCAGTGCAATTATGCCACGCAGTTGGCGTAAGTATTTCTTTTCTTCTTGTTTAGTTGTCTTGCATTTGAAGCATTCCTTTCCACTAACCATGAGAAAATGTGATTGATTCTGTGATGCATCTAAAAATCCTATAGAACAGTAGGTAAAGATTACATAGGGAGACATTTTTGCTGGTTTTTATAAATGTATACACATTTTTGTCTGCTGATGGTTGATTCTTTGACTTCATCTATTTGAGCCTAAATTCCAATTTGGTAATGGTTGACATTCCCCAGGAACTTATTCCCAAATGGATAGCACAAATTGGGTGGTTCATTTAAAATAAAGAATAAGATTAGTGTTTATCCTCTCAGTAAAGAAAATGTCTGAAAAAATGAAACTGTGCCCTGCATGATCTTTTATATTAGTATGATGGGACAGACAAAAAATTGAACAAAAGAGTAGGTGTACTTGGCTCTGGATCTACCAGAATAGGTGTTAAAGTAGTTCTCAAACCAATGCTAACAGGAGAAAAAGAAACAAGGATGTCTCTTCCCGTTGCTCAGCGGCAAGAAATATGAGGGAGTGGAAAGTAATTGTTTAGGACTCCTCCCTTTCAGTGTTGTAAGTCCCTAGCTCACAGAGCACAGTTCTGCTCCAATCTAAAGCTGTATTTCCAAAACACTGTGATAGCAGGGAAGATAAAGGATGATAAGTAGGTGTTGAATTTGTGCGTTATAAGATACACTCATCACTTACTAGACTGCACGCACAGGAATTTTAAGGGTATAAACTCCCAATTTTGTTGCAGTGCATAGCTGATGTTCAGTGTGAGAGATGGTTTCAAAGGCTGCCTGAAGCTTTAGGATTAGGTTGATGTGGGGGTCCCTCTTCTGTGACTGGTTATTTGAAACTGAATCTCTACATTTTCATTATTTCCTTGCATATAAAAAGGGAAAAGAGTTAGTGTTACCATGCAATCTCATGTTTAACAAGAAAACTAAACAAGGTTTTAACATTTCCACTTAATATTTCCTCTGACAAGTTCATTTGTCTTGATTTTCTCATGAAGTTCTGTTACCTATTCTATGTAATAAATACATACAATTTTCTTCATGAGTGGATTGTGGCATGTAGCAATCTTTCATTCTGGCATGCTCATAATTCTTCACAATAATTGTAAAGACACCAAAAATCAATCTTTCTCACTTTCACACAGAACAGTGACTTAGGACAAGAACAGGAATTATTCACCTTCTTGTTATAGCTTAAAAACAAACCCCTTAAAGATGCATTGCATTAATACAACAAAATTTTATTATTTTTAAGTTTCATTTTACTCTAAAGAAGAAAAGGGTTTTAATTTGGGTGAGAGAGTTATAAGGAAGAAAAATAATTATAGTATTTATTCAGAGAAATTTCTGAAACAAACTCAGGAGAGACTTTCAAATTCATGCTCAGTTCTTCAACAATTTTCTTGCAAATTTTATACTAGAAAGCTACGTATTCTCTGCTTTACACACACATGAACACCACTGCCATACAATGGCCAGATTCTTCTCCATTTGCCATGTAATCAAGCACCATGGGTGGGAGCAGGACTCTTCCTGACTCAGTCAATGTAAAAATTGAACCAGAAGAGAGATCTCGAGTCCAAAATCTATTAAGGAGATTCCTTAACAGAAAGCTAATAATCAAATGGACAAGTGGGAGCACAAGTTGTACATGCAGAAAGATGTCTTTAGTCCCTTACTGCAATATGCCCTGCAATGCTCTGCTGTCATTTCATGCTGCTGCAACACAACTATGCACAGTACACAGTTATTCATGCACTGCTCTGCCTCAGCTGTTTGTATGCAATGGTCACTCAACCATCTCCATTACTTTCTATCTATAACAGTAAACCAAATAAAACTAATGCACAAAGAGTGATGAGCTAGGATCCACAAGTGCTAAACACTGCATATAAAACCGGTATAATATAGCATTAGTGACTTGCCTAGCAGTTCTAAGGAACTCAATTTGAAAGAGCATACATACACACTAGATTTAAAAATTAGATCTCCAGTGAGTTTTCAGGAGCAAAGACTTTTCACATATTTATGCAGAAGAAAGAAAATCTGAAATGCCAAAGCAGGCATTGCCTACTGTTGAATAAAGCAAATATGGTTCTACGATAGCAACAAAACTATTACTGTGAAGTACCAATGCTTGGTTAGTAAAGATGTCCAACAGAGAAGCATGAATGGCTTTGGAGGCACTTATAGGACCTACTGAAGAAACACTACAAATACTGATTACAGAAACCTTTATCCTATATTTCTTACCATGCTACAGACTTTCTATATCCTCTAAACTAGACACTGGAGAAGAGGACCTCAGAGATATATGGTAAAGCCACGAAACAAAGACACTGTGGGACTGGATTACGTGGCAGCAGGAGGATGGGTGCAGGAAATAGTGAGCATTTGAAGGCAAGAAAGCCTTGGGCTTGCACTTTTGACAAAGGACATTTTGTTTAAACAACTGAGAAGTACACTCTGCAGCTCAAGGCATTGCTTTCCATGAAACATCCAGAACTGACATGGAGCGTTTTAGTAAGCAAAACATTACACTGCTGTTAATTTTACACAATGTGCATAAATGGCATCTAGTGTTTTAAACAACATAGTATTTAGCAAAGATAATTAAATATATAATTTCCCCCTTTCTTTCCACAGTATTTAAAAGAAGCAGTACTTGCCAAATACTAAGCCAAACTTGAAAGTCAAAGGCCAAACCACTTGCATTACGGTGTTCTACAAGAAAACTTGCTAAGCAAAACATTCCACAAATACTGTTATTCCATTTTGAACAACTCAGTATGTAAAACGTGTCTCATCTTACTCATCTTTTATCCTTCAGAAGAAATCTTCTGTAACACAAAAGTCGAACTACATGAAATCACAGATGGAATGGAATTGTTTCGGAAAACTGGTAAGCAGATACTATGGTCTACAGATTCATGCTTTATCACTTTACAGTGGAGGGAGCATACCTCCTTCACTTAAACACAAATGTTGAAGAACAATATAGCACAGCAACCAAACTGGAGCTTATCACAGATGCAGATATGGAAATATTTTAGAGAAGAAAGATCAGAACTATTAAATAACTATCAATACTTGCCAGCTCCAAAATAATGTTAAAATCTGTCATCTTTCTTTCAGTAATGAGCATGTACACTCGCTCAAAAAAATAACAATTATTTTGTTTCAAAATCATGAGTTATGAGCATCCTGATAAAAGCATTGGAAGATTATTAGCTTATGCGACCATGTTTAGATTCTGGGGTGTTACTGGGATCTCTGAGGTTATCAGTAGTGAAGGTTAAAACAGAAGCAAGTTAAAACAGAAAATATAGTATGACCTACAGGTTGAACACAGGAAGAATTTGTTGTGCATTCAATGTTAGGCAGAGACCAGAGAGGAACTATTAATCTGAAAAACCTGGCTATAAAATGAAGAGAAATTCAAATAACAGGGAACAACATATTTTATATCAACTAGTTCATATCACTTACTGCAACCCGAGAGCATCCATGAAGAAATCTTAGTAGATTTATTCAACAGTCATTGACATGTGCAAACTACTGCTTGCAGATAAATAACAGCCATATTTATTGTTACTAGTATGAACATTTGGTCTTATTTTTGATAGAAAGTCTGTTTTTCTGAAAAACGTGTTTTTTCTGGAATTTATTCACTATTACTTAGTTACATAGCAAGATGACAATCTTCTCTTTGTCTATAACACACTTGTTCGGTCATGAAAGAAATATAAGATCCTGCATTAAAGCATTCTAAAGTACTAGTCTGTCTGAACTAAGAGGGGGGAAAAAATAACTTGACCTCCTTAGACAGACCTCTGTCTAGTCTCATGCAGGAGACTGCTGACCTGAGTACCCAAGAAAGCAGAAGGAGCCAGGCCTCCAGCATGGTCCCTGGCACAGTCCCAAACAGGACTGTTCCCAAACAGTGGTATGGCTGAGGCCACACTGCTGGCTGCAGGAAAGACTTAGCATATAAACACAAGCTCTACTGTGGCACTTTCCCATACTCATCTTATTTACAAGTTATCCACATAAAATGAGTTTAAAGGAATTGGTCCATCAGTCTAACTACTCGATACCTTGCTAGTTCTTCCTCAACTGTGCAGGCAACGGTCCATTAAGATGAATTTGATTTATATTTCAATACCAATCTCTGGTTTACGTTTCACATATCTGAAACAAGGTAAGCCTAAGTAGCTGAAAAAACTAGAGTGATTAATTTTATTGATACAAAAACACACGCAGAATACTTTCCAAAGATAACACTAAAATAGCAGGAAAATCCACAATTTCCCATAAAGGGGCATATACAGTAATTCATGAACTCAAAACACATTTATAACTCTCCTATTTTCTAAAGAGGTTGCAATGTAACTTTTCCAGCTTGTGCAATTTAAAAATAATTACTCTGTACATTTTAGTTTATAAAATGCAGTCAAGAAATTGCAAGGAGATCTAAACAAACACAGAAATGAAACACAGATGAAACCTCAATAGTCAGCTAACCCATCTATCTAAATCATCTATGCACTGCCGCAGTATGAACTACACCTCTATTCCTGCAAGAAAAGGTCTTACCTTTCCTTAAAACTTCTGAGATTACACAACATTCCTGAGCAGTTTAGTCTATTGCTTTACTAAGTGCTTAGTTAGAAAGTTTGCCCCAAAGCATAGCCTAAATATTTGTGTGTGTGAAAATTAGGCCAATCACTATTGTTTATTTCCTTCATTCCCTGTCACCTCCTTGGGACAAATATTGAGAACCCTCTCTATAGCAACCTACTGCAGAGCACAAGGCTTAGGTACTTATTCCTACCATCACCTCTCTCTCCCTTCTCTTGCCTTCTTTCCTCCCTTCCTCCACCACTTCAAACTTTGCCTTACAGTATGCACCTACTAAATCTCTTCTTCTTTTATTAAGCTTAGTGTTAAAGTGTTATGACAAAACAGCTTAAGCATGGCCATATCTAAAACCTGGTATGACATTAATTTGCAACAGTTTGCCTATTTCTGTAGCTTAGCTCCATAAATGGGCTCTGAAAAATTCATATTCAACCTCTGGAAGAGTTATGGCACACATGCAACACAACTGACAGAAGAAGAAGGTCCACAGGCATAATCTGTCACTAGAACAGCCCAAACAACTGAAACAGGAAGGAGGCAGAAAGAAGAGCTTCTGAGCACACAAGCTCTTCTTCAGATCTGCATCAAAACCAACAAATCTCAGGGTAACAACAGGTCAGGAACAAGTACTCCAAGTATAACATCACGATGTTATTTTATCAGATATTCTGACCAAAATCAGTGGTGAGAAATGGAAGTAAATATGCATGCTCTCTATGCATCCCTAAGCCTGTATTAATGCATCATTTTTCTACAGGAAATTTTCTCAAATTGCCAGAAAATATAAAAGGAGACTAGACAGAACAAATTAAACTTGTTTATGGGACTGTCCCATTTGCAACAGAACTTGTGAAGTGCACAGCAAATAAGCTATGCAAGAGAAACTAAAGGAAGCTGGATCATTCGATTATGGATTGGGTGGGAAACAGCTTTTATTACTAACTTTCCACAGACCCAAAAGTGTTGTGAAGCAAGTAATTGAGATCAGTTCTTCATACTCAAGAATTAAAGGGTCAGCAGGGCCCTGGCAACCAGGAGGGCCGACCGTGTCCTGGGGGGCATCAGGCAAAGCATCGCCAGATGGGTGAGGGAGGGGATTGTCCTGCTCTGCTCTGCACTGGGGCAGCCTCACCTTGAGAACTGTGGGCAGTTTTGAGCATCTTAGTACAAGAAAGATCTAAAGCTATTATGGACTGTCCAAAGAAGGGCTACAGAGATGGTGAAGGGTTTAGAGGGGGAAGCCATATGAGGAGAGGTTGAGGTCACTTGGTTTGTTCAGCCTGGAGAAGAGGAGACTGAGGGGAGACCTCATTGGAGTTATAATTTCCATGAGAGAGGAAGAGGAGGAGCAGGCACTGATCTCTTCTCCACGGTGAACAGTGACAGAACCCAAGGGAATGGCCTGAAGTTGTGTCAGGGGAGGTTTAGGTTGGATATTAGAAAAAGGTTCTTCATCCAGAGGGTGGCTGGGTGCTGGAACAGGCTCCCCAGGAAAGTGGTCACAGCACCAAGCCTGACAGAGTTCAAGAAGCATTTGGATGACACTCTAGGACACATGGTGTGACTCTTGGGGATGGTCCTGTGGCTAAGAGTTGGATTCGATGATCCTTGTGGGTCCCTTTCAACTCAGGATATTCTACAAAACACATGCTTTCAGCAGGACTAGACTGAAGCACAGCATTCTCCCTGATCCAGTGGCTATAAGGTACTACAGCTCAGTGCACCATGACCATATTGTTATACAGCAAAGGATTTGAGCATTACAATGATGGTAAGTGTAAGAGGAAAGAATATTCTCTACAAGGACTGGGGAGTACAGATTATACAATGCAACTGTGCAAGATCGAAAAATAAAGACGGGAGTTTGTTCTCAGCAATTAGCAATTGAGGCAGCTGCTATTACAGAACGTGGTTGAAAAGGCACGGCTGCAGAGGAAAGCTTCGTGAAACAGAAGTGGTGACTGCCTTGCAAGGGGAGTATGAAGTAAACAAAGGGCATGTCCATTCACACAACAATGCACAATACATGTCTGCATCCGTGAATGGCTGCAGCCCTGTGGACATCAGCACAGTCCTACGATCCCCCTCAGCAGGCTGAACTTAGGGAAGATATTCTGCTTCTCCGGCCTCCAGTAAGCTACAACGTGCCACACTGATGTGCTGCCATAAGTTTTGGTGCCCCTTCTTCACTGTGCTCTGTTCATGCAATGTAGATACACCCTCAAATTCTAACAGCACTTTTTCTTCTGGTTTTCCTCACTGTGACAATGACAGCCTGAGTGCTAACTGAATTTAACTGAATTTATTAGATACTAGTCAGCTATGTCCCTGTTTACTTAAAAAATGTGACGTATTGGGTATTTTAAATTTTGGATTGACTACATGTGTGTGACGAAGAACAAAGATGAATTCAGCATTATTTGAATTCAATTGGGGATTATTCATTACTCAGAACAAGCAGAACCAGTAACTCTGCTTGAAGAACTGGAATTACTGGTTCATCAAAAGAAGTTCTTTATTATTCTTTCTTCTGTCACTATCACTTGATATGCTTCTACAACAACACTGCATCCTACCTGAGCATTTCCAAGGGGAATTTACAGTTACTTCATTTCTCATCATTATTTTTGGTACAACCCCATCTTATGCCTTACTGCATAAAAGAGAATAGCACTTCATTTCAGTAAGCTGCCTTTCTCTGACAATTTTTAACATGCCACAGGAAAGTGAGTGCCAATCTTTTTAAGAAAAACTCAGTATAACTGAGTTGACTGAAAAATCACAAGTGAAATATTGTTCCTAGGGACATCTTCTATTCTTGGCTAACAGTATTGATTTGCTCTTCCTAAATACTAGTTTATATTTAACCATTGTACTCAGTATCACCTATGTTCTTCCATACTTGTAATTTCAGAAAGCAATTAGCTATTCCTTCGCTAACAGGACTACCATGGTCTAAATGCAGTAAAATTCACAGTGTTTCTTAAGTAGGTTGTCACGTTTTCTATGGAAATTATTAAACTGAAAGCTAGCAGTGATATATGTAAATGCTACTGTGGGCATGACTAATCCACAGTCCACACAATGGTTCAGAATAATGAAGACCGAAACTTCTATTTTGTCCCTTTCTTCCTAATGGCACCTTACACAAAGATGAAGAATAAATTGTTCTGGCAAACTTTCTCCCAGATTTTCCCTTTTACGAGGGCTGTGCAGATCCTCCCTCCTCCTATATGAAGGGATGCCACAACGCACCCGTACAGCAGGCAGAGGCATGAGCCCTGTGCATCAGACACGGGGGAGAGTCGAGAACACCCATCTCCATAACCGCATGACAGGGGTGCAGCCAACTAGGGCAGGAAGGGCCATGGGCCAGTCACACCTTAGGGACAGCCCTGTAACCTGTAATCCTGTAACATGACCTGTGTGTAATGAGGTGTGCAGGTGTGTGTCTGGTCTCTGACGCAGTGACACTGTCCTGCTCCCAGCAGTGCAGTCACAAGCCTTGGAGGCCTGAAGACAGCCCACCACTGATGTACTCACTATTCACAATGATGCTGTAAAGTACTCACTAACTTGTGTGTGAAGTGTTTCACTCTGTGTATGAAGTATTTTTGTTTAGAAAAGACCTTTGCGATGACCGAGTCCACCATCACACCATGTCCCTAATGCCACATCTACATGAATTTTAAATATCTCCGGAGACAGTGAATCAACCACTTCCCTGGGCAGCTTCTTTCAATGCTTTGACAACCATTTTGGCAAAGAAATATTTCCCAATATCCAGTCTAAACTTTCCCTGGCTCAATTTGAGGTCATTTCCTCTTAACCTGTTGCTTGTTACTTGAGAGAAGAGACTGCCCCCCAGCTGGATACAAGCTCCTGTCAGGTAGGTGTAGAGAGTGATAAGGTCTCCCCTAAAACTCCTTTTCTCCAAGTTAAACAGCCACAGCTCCCTCAGCCACTCCTCATAAGACTTGAGCTCCAGACTCTTCACCAGCTCTGTCACCCTTCCCTGGACACCCTCCAAATCCTGAATATCTTTCTTGTAGTGAGGGACCGAGAACTGAGTACAGGATACAAGGTGCAGCTTCACCAGTGCTGAGTACAGGGGAACAATCACCTCCCTAGTCCTGCTGGCCACGCTATTCTTGATAAAAGCCACGATGCCACTGGCCTGCTTGGCCACCTGGACACACTGCTGGCTCATGTTCAGCCAGCTGTAGACCAGCACTCCCAGGTTCTTTCCCATTCAGCAGCTTTCTACTCTGTCCCCATCCTGTAGAATTCCATGAGGTTGTTCTGACTGAAGAGCGAGACCCAGCATTTCACCTTGTTGAACCTCACACAATTGGCCTCGGCCCATCAATCCAGCCTGTCCAGATCCCTCTGCAGAGCCTTCCTGCCTTCCAGCAGATCAGTAGTCCTGCCCAATTTGGTGCAAACTGACTGATGGTGCACACGACCTCATTCAGATAATTGACAAATATATTAAACAGGACTAGCCCCAGTCATAAGCCCTGGAGAATACCACTAGTAACCAGTCACCAGCTGTATGTAGCACCATTCACCACCACTCTCTGGGCCAAGCCATCCAGCCACATTTTTTTACCCCACGAACAGTACACCCATTCAAAGCATGAGCTTTCAGTTTCTCCAGGAGAACATTGTGGGAAACCATATCAAAGGTTTTATAGTCTAGGTAGACAACACCATAGACTTTCCCTCATCCACTAGGTGGAAGAGGCTTACAAATTCATCAGTGCGTTTTGATTAAAAGATTTACTTATTTCTGAAAATTCTAAAACAACTGAAAAAAATCATAGGTTTCCCATGAAGTGTTTTCTCCTGACTGAGTTTAACAGAAAATATTTCTAACCTGTAGAAATTCTTGCTGGAAAATATTTAAATAATAGCAAGGCTTGAGTAGACATAAACTAAAATTACTTCTTTACCAATTCAAATTAACTACCATATGTCTTAATTCTATTATCATGGCTTTTGGGCATCTCAAGCAATTGAGAAAAAAGAGAATGTTCCATCTTCTTTGTTTTCTTATAACTGTTTTGTAAGTCTAACATTTGTCGAGTTAAGTAAAATGAGTTTTGGTTCTTCAAGAAACTTTCATATTTCCATAAAAAGAGGTGGGAGAGACAAGCCACAAAATGTAGCTCTGTACTTATAAGAAATTACCACAGTACATAAGTGTACATAGAAAAATAATTTTAATTTATGCACCTGCTAAATGAATTAAACACTTTGTTTTCACAGGGCATAAAAACCGGCCTCCTTCTTTCTCAGCCTTTCCTCTTCAGCTAATCAGCCATGTACCTCAAAGTGACAGCTCCTTGCAGTGTGTGGAAAGACAAAAAATATTTCCAATTTCAAATTTAAATTGCAAATTTAAAAAAAAAAACGTTCAAAGTAAAAAAAAAAAAGTTGCACTGAGATCTTCTCTAGTGTCACATGAGATTCTCTCTCTTTCTCACTCAGGTTGACGGTTGACGCAGTAGGTGCATAATGTAAGCATCCATTTACTTATATTGTGCTTCTCTTTTTCTTTAGAGAGCTTTGTGGAGAAGGTGGCAAATAAATAAAGCTACTTCTCTTTCCCATTTGGTTGAGAGAACAATATTTAAAACTTCATTTATTTCCTTTCCACAGGTTGAACGCGGTATTTTGAAGTTCAGTATTGACTGGGGAGAGGAATGAGGAAGTTATGTCTGTTGTTAATATGTCCTTCAGTCTATCTACCATGTCTTAGGTTAAGAAGGCTAACTCACTGCAAACTTAGTTAGGTCTTCTTTGCTCTGTCAGAAGCTTAAGCAGATACCTAACTGAAGTAACTTTATAGACTTATCTTTTTCTTAATTAAAAAATTATACATTTGTATATAATACTAGTAAATGGGTATAAAATAGCCTCTGTAAATATTATCTATCAAGTATAAATTTAAGCTCATTATGCAGCAAACCCATGCTGGTTTTGTTGCATTAGTCTAAACTCCTGCCAGTATTTAATGAGATAATTTACTTGTTTATTTATCTGTCATGGTTTAAAGGAAATTAAAATTTATCTCATCCACAGCAAGAAAGTATCTGTCTATATTCAGAAACTGCCTCTCTTGGCCACCTCAGCTTGTTCAGGAATTTCTTCTAATTTTTCACCTCATGAACATATTCACAGCTTTCTTTTCCACTTCATGCTTCTTCTACCTCCATGTTCCGCTTTTTCCCCCATCCAAGTCTCTTGATTGCCTCAACAGTTGTTATCCCTTCTCTTCATCTCATTGCCACCAGATTTTAAAGGAAAAATTGAGGATTAGCTACTTACAGTTGTGTCATTGTTCATTCTAGCTGTACTAAGTCTTTTTAATCTCCTTTTCTCGCTAAACTCCTCTATTTAAGACTATGATATTTATTTTCTCTGTGCATAGGCTAGAACAACAAAGTGCATTATTAACTAGGACATGTGTAGCTATGTCATCAGCACTATAGTATATGTGTATTTTATGTACAGAGCCCACATTGCATATACACACATAGACATGAACAAACACACATAAGAAATACTATACTAGGCAGCTCAACAGATTTTAAGAATCAGAATTCAAAAACAATTAATTGATCCTAGCTTACTTATGCCTTTATTCTCTGCATACCAAGGACAGTACATTAATATATTCACAGCATGTTAACAGGAACAGCTGTTAAATAATAAATGCCTTACTGTATTATTTTCAGTGGGTGCTTCAGCAATTAAACTCTGGCTGCCTAATTTCCAGCTCAGTTAGGATAAATAACTATATCTTATGCAACCAAGTAAAATACTAGGCATTACCCAAAGAATAACAGAAACATCAAGATATCCACTGTAGAGAATTACTGTTCTCTGTGAGGAAATGTGTCATCTGGCTTCTCCCTGCTTATCATTGCAAGAGCTCAAAAAGCAGCTTTTAGCAGAATAGTCTAGGAACCTTTGCTGCAGATATCATTGGATGTTTTGCCTCAGCTGGTATCAGCAGTTCAGCTCTTTCTTTATCCTATCACTGGTTCAAGGCAGACACTACTTCCCCTCTTTCAGATACAGTTATTCGGGAGCCACAGTCGGAAACCCAATGCAAATCAATACAAAAACCCCTCTTGTATTTCTGTTTTATTAAAACCAATGCACCCTCAGGCAGCAGAACTAATAGGTCTGTGCCAGGGAAGTAGAGACAACCAGTGGGCAGCGGCGTGAGAAGGGCAGGGACCCTGAAGTGACAGACTCTCAGAACAGTCTGCAGGATCACTAGATCAGATGCACATCAAACCACATGCTATAGCTCACTCTCCAAATATCCATCACCAACTTGGAGTAATGTTCAACAAAAGCAAATCTTCAAAAACGCACAAAAATCAACAATTTTGCACATTTCAAATTTTAAAATAACTCTTAGCCAAACTGCCTAAAATTAAGAGAAATTCATTTTTGAGAAAAAAAAAACCCACCTTTCATTTGGTCTGTCTCTCGTTTCCGAAACTTTGATTACAGAAGCTACCAAGCATAAAAAAAAACCCAACAGCTACTATCCAGCTTTTCCACTTGCAAGGTATCCTGACTACCTTAATCTACCCAAACAATTGTGCAATTAGAAAAAAAACTATCTAAAAATATGGTTAGGACTGCAAACATCCCTGTGAAATGTTTTTATTATCAGCATAATAAGTCTGATTTATATTTTTAATTTCATATTTGATCAATCACATTTCTTAAATGCATTGTACCTCTCCAGTACTCATTTACCATTTAAGAAGAAAAGAAAGAACTATCATCTTCCACAGACTTTCTTGTTTGAAAAATAGTTATTTTAACTATTAAAGCTACCAGCAACTTAATAAAATAGTACATACAGTAGACTGCAGTATTACCTTGTTCCAGTTTGAAATGTATTCACATGATTTACATCTGGACAATACCATACAACCTGACTCATTATTCTGAATAAGATAACTATTTTATCTCTCCACAACAAGACCAAAACACATGAAATAATAATTGCCCACAGAAATTATTTCCCCAATAATTGTGCAGAAATTTCAGCCTTATAACGTTTTTAGTTTCATTTCAAAAAGAAATGTTAATTTAACGTTAAAGAAACATTAAAAATAACTGGCTAGGACTTTTTTGTGCATGTACTAGCTTTTCAAACAATCAGACTCTCCCACTGAAGTGCAAAAGCTTAGCACACATCTGTTAGGGTTGCATTCATTAAAGTCAGCTATCAATCAGTCACAGTAGAGCTTTCCTTAAAAACATGAAATGTGATTTGCACAGAGCCCTGCTCACTGTTACTGAGCGATAGTTAACGAACCACTCCTTTCGTTTCAAGCTACAGTACCTCATAAAGTACTGTCATTACTTAAAGCCCGAGAATATTTGGAATTCATTACATTTTCCTACTTTTTGCTACATACGTGAGGGCAGTGAGGCACTGGAACAGGTTGCCCAGAAAAGTTGTGGATGCCCAGTCCCTGAAGTGTTCAAGGCAAGGTTGGATGGGGCTTTGAACAACCTGGTCTAGTGGAAGGTGTCCCTGCCCATGGCAGAGGGGTTGGAACTAGATGATCTTGAATGTCCCTTCCAACCCAAACCATTCCATGATTCTGTGATATACCATATCATGCACCAATCCTGCAAATGCAAACTTCCATTTTTCTACACAGTTCCTTAGTAATCCTGAGGATTTCCACTAATATTTTTATATTGACAAGGAACTATCTGACTGAGGTTGTAACCAGCAAAATTAGAAGTCTGGATAGACTTACTGCATTATCAAATATGAACTTTATTACATTTATTATTTAAAAATGACCTGAAGTTGAAAACAAACTCTTATGAGTCTATCATGAGTTTCATTTCATTTAGTGGTGACTTTTGTGCCATATTTTCAGATTCATAGTACTTTAAACAAACAAGATTCAGGTTCTGGGCCTCATGTTTCAGGATAAAAAGGCCTAAATACTAAGCCTGCAGGATATGACACAGTAGAACAATAAGGAGAGGCCAAGAATATTAATTTTTAATTAACTAATTAATTTAATTTTTAATTATATGTAATTTGGAGGGATCTGTTACATGTAATGGAATAAGGTAGAGTCCTCTGAGCCAGCAAGAGCCAACTTAATTTGAAGAAAACATCAATCAGCCCCAAGATGGGCAGGTGCACTCCTAGGACAACACACCACCACCACAGTAATGGCACTTCTAGACCCCATCTGCCAGCTCTGCCGAGCAATGCACCGTGTACACAAACCAGCTCAGTTCGGAAGAACAGTGAGATTTTTTGCAAAGTTGCACATTTCTTCATGCACAGCGATCACCAAATTGCAGTTTCAGGTTGTCTATAAAGTAAGGTAACCCTGCATCAGATTACATTCAGGTCTTGCTTTCAGTTCAGTTTTGTTAGGACTAAAATTATTTTCTCTAAAGGAAAAAACACCTTAGGTTTTTAGTAAGTTTCACAGCAACAAGAAGGGTTCATGCAAGTTCCAAGACCTGAAACCTTGGCTACAGTTTTTAGTAAAGCAGATAATAAATTAGAGGTTAACTCAAGTCAGTCATCTTTAAAGAACTCTGACTAATGTCATATTCCGTTTTACATGACAATCACTGTCAGCATTGTTTCAACTATTATGTAGACAAATGAAATTCCATTCAACTTACCTGACGCGCGTCTGGTGAATCGGTTTATCGCTGGGGCTGAAAAAAAAATACAACATTTTGTTTATTTTGGTAGTGGTGTAGCACACTTTAAACATAACAAAGTTATACTTCATTCCAAGTGTTAACCATTATTTTTGTATCTTTAGAGAAACCCACGTTAAATTCACACAGAAACTTTGAAGCAGCTTTGCAAGAGATGGTACATAGTAACTAGTAAGCTTTCAAGACCATTTTCAGCTTTCTAAGAGTTACTGTTACTTATTGCTGTTCTTGACTGGATGTGAAACCTTCAGATCTGCATTTTTTATTATTTGTTGAGTGTACAGTAACTGGCATCTTGCAAACAATAACGCAAGCAGGGGTTAAAAAAAAAACATGTAGAAAAATCTACTCTACTTTTACAAAATGAACCTATTGGAAATATGGCACCAATGATACTCCTATAGGGAGAAAGACTAATTTGCAAACCCATCTAAAAGACTGACTTTTGCTTGGGCTAACCTTTAGAACTCCTTGGGTAAGTCAGTAACAATGCCAACCCCCACCAAACCCCAGTGCAAATGTTTCATAGTGCCATCCTGGCACATCTCCAAGCTGCAAACATTTGTAATCAGACTCCTGTCTTGTTTCCAACTGGGATACACTGCAAAATGCAACTTAAAAGCACATGTCTTGGCATCTATTTCATTTCTAGGTTTACCAACTTCTTCAAGAGCTTCTGGAGATAAAATAGATAAACTTTTATGTTTTGCCTTCCAAATACAACCTTCGGTCTTCTCCTAATTAGTATAAAACACTGGTCTAGAACTCTACTTTCATGTGATATATTAACTGCTGGGATAAACAGCAAGAAGAAATCCGAATGACCTAATTTCAAATGTGGGCAGCAGTTACATTAAAAATGTATGCCTTTACAGTGCTTATTAATATTCAGCCTTAAAAATTGCTCTTCATGTTTACACAGAATTGAGACAGGAATAATATCAAATTTTTTTATTTTACCCCACTTAATTTTACATGGCAGTTATGCATCATTTCTTGAACATCTAAGCCAAGATAAAGAGAAAAAAAATTGCTGAGAAAACAGGAGAGGCAGTAACAGCCTGAGACACAAACTGATTTCTTATTCCTCTGGGGATGCAAAACAGAGGAAAGCTACAATTTCTGAACCACAGTCGTAGACAGTTTGTGCAAACAGATACAGTAGTGACAGGTCCAAGTGGCAAAAAATACACTGGGAAACCCAACTATAGAGGTTTGGAGTGCTAGTCATGAGCAAGGAAATCTCTGGTTAATAAGATATCACAACCCCTAAACATGCATACAGATGAACACGAGAGTAATGTAACCAGCAATGTTATTTTTAAACATGAATTCAATTCCCCCCAACAATTTTTTTTAAACAAAAAAGACAAAAAATATAGACACATTTTTATTAAAGCAATTAAAGCAGACACCATATTTTATGCAACTGCTGTTTTGTAATACAGGGGCTGTTTCATTCCTCAAAATTGTTTATTTTGTCACTACTGTTACAGGCCAAATTTATTTTAGGGCATCAGTCATGACTGTCACCATCAGATTGCTGAGTTGTTTCCTCAAGCATGTAAATTTGCAGCAGGTCTTAGCAGATGTGCTCATATAAAAAAAACCAAAACTGGAATCTGACATATTTCTAACAAGAAAGAATAAAATCGTGTTCTGCTCCCATTCAAAAGCTTTCCTCAAACTCAGGGAGGGCTTTGGCTGTCAGTTCTGTACCTAATCTGTAGATATGAAGATTTAACTCCTCTAGACAGCTACCTCAGCACATTTTACAAAAAAATCCCAAAACAAACCAAAAATCAACCAAGCAACCAACCAAAACCAAGGAAAAAAAATAGACTATTAAAAATAAAGAACATCTAGCACAAAACTAACATAATTTGAAGCAAGTTACTGGGAATGTCAAAGAAGAAAGTTCTTTTCCAGCTCCACAATTCTAAATTCACTATTCTATTTGGCTGCAGAGAGCTTAATTTATTGTACAATAGATTTTACAAATTATTTACTGTTAGAAAAAAAAAAAGCAAGAATGTCAGAATCTTGATTAGCAACCACTTTTGAGTTCATGTGAATAATCAGTGTCTCAGCAGCAACCAGACAAAGCCTTCCTGCTCAGACTGGGATTTCATGGAGGTCATCCAAATGTGTTATTGGGAGATTTAAAAGCAGCACCCACAGTTACTTTTTATGGAGCACGTTGAATTACTCTCTATTTTTCTGGTAGCAGATCACAATACTCTTTTGTTGTAAAGATGAAAGAGTTAGCATACAAGAAGGTCTCAGAGAGTCATCAGTCCCACAGAAATTTAGCTGGTGTTTTCACTACAAAGTAGATGTATGGTCAACCAGGTCACTACAATGTCTGGCAGGATAAGTATAGTAAGGTGGGCAAAAAAAAAAGTCTAAGAAGCATTTTACAGACCCCTAAAACAAATACTAAATTATCTTTCAAACATGTCAGGAGGTTAAAGCCTTGGCTCAGAAACAAATGGATAAATCAATGGCAGAAATATTCAATGAGGGCTATCAAACGCTCCTCCTGGAGCCACACAGCATCAAGAGTAGCAGAGAGATTTCCAGGGAAGAAACACTACTTATTCTGCCTGTGATCATCATCTTCCCTGGACATCGTTTTTTTAGCCACAGTGCCCACTGAGTTCTGAGTTAGGCTGACTTAGTTTTGGACCACAATGACTATCTTGATTCACATGGCTCAAGTTAAAGTGGTACCCAGAGAGACAGGGATGCCAAGAGACAGTCTTGGCATCCAGGCTGAATTATCAGGCAGCTTTGAAACCCCACTCACAGGCAACAGAAATATTGCATTTATATCCTTGGGTTCAAGCCCCAAGCCACGCCCGTGCAAAAGAAGTGGTGCTGAGGCACTGTGCTTCCCACCCTGCTACTTCAGCCGCTCCCCGACACTCCCACTCCCCTCTCTCCTCTCAGCCATGTCCACAAGCAGGTTCTTGGGACTTTTAGTGTTTGTCTGCAGGCACAGCAGAAAGCAACTGGCTTTGGGCTCTGGGGGCTGCCCAAGGACTGCTTCCTACAATGTGAAACCCAAGCAGCCTTGTCAGTGGGCTACCCCATCCCCAATAACATACCACTAGCAACACTGTCAACACACACCAGTTCACATCTCCACAGTTTTCCAGCAGGGGGAAACTTGGAAAAGGAATGGGCTTGAGTTAAGGAATGGGCTAAGTTCACTCTACAGAAAAAATATCTTAAAGGTTATAGTGACATTGTGTTGAGGGCTGGTTGCTCAAAATGATTCAATAAACCAACTTGCTAGAAAAAAACCACAGTAACTTACAGCTACACACACCCCTCTACTAACTCATGCAAAATGTAAGAGGAACAAAACCCACGGATTGCAAAACCTCATGATTGCAAAAGTCAAGGATTTTTCCCAATAAAGGGTAAACTGGCATGTAGATAAATTCAGAACATGTCCAGTGACATTTAATATTTTTTACAGTAACAGAAAGAGCGCTGCACCACAACAAATAATGTACTGCTGTGCACAGAGGATCTTGTTTAGAGGCAAGGTGTCACTCCAATATTAAATATGACTCTTCATGTTCTACTTAGTCTCAACCAAAATCTATTACAAACTTCACAGAGGAGAATTATCTGGGGGTGGGGTGGGTGTGTGTGCAAGAAATTACAGAGGTTTCTATCCTGATGAAGTCTTGATTTAATTACCACTTGAAACTGCACAAGCTATAGATCCTTACATGCCATGTTCCAGTTGTTTCATTGTTAGCGCTACATAAGAGAGAATTCCGTCTGCTGGTAACTGAAATTCATGTTTGAAAATCCTTGCTCAGAGGACTGTACAAAGGTATAGCTTTTAAAATATTTTGGGCAATACAGATTAAGTAAATAAACAGAAATCATCTGCAAATGATCAAGAGAGGCTGAAGTATTTTAATACATCTATTCACCAAAAACACAGGATTTAAAAACAACATCAAAGTACATGAAACATAAACTAGAATTTTTTCCATCACTCAACAACTGTCCAACCATTGCTCCTTTCCCCGCTGTACTTTCTGAGCATTAGGTAGTCACCACAACAGTCCTGTAAAGCAAACCGTAAAAGCAGCAAAATTTTTTAAGTAGAGGAGGAAATGGGAGTGAGTCTATGGGATGGTTTGCAGAGCACCAAGACTAAGAAGACAATGCTAAGAAGGGATCCCTAGCTGGGCAGCCTCCTGATGGTTAACTTGTTCTGATAGCTTGAGCTGTCCCTTTTTGTAGACTCCCAATTTAAGTGTTTTTGCTTCAGAAACTGCCAGAGATTCTTGTGTTATTAATGTCACCTGGAATAAGAAGCCAAATACATTGCAGACATCAGACATGCAGCCTTCCTAAAAAGTCAGGGACTGTCAACCTGGGATTCAACAAGGGGCTCTGCTTATCAGGGGCTGTTAAGGACATGCCTGAGCACTCTCTGACAACAGACCTGCAAACTGGTGATCTCTGCAGGTCTGCAAACCACAGCAAATACACAGCCCCAGGCTGTTCAGCAGAGTGCACAAAACCCCACATGTGGCCAAGCAATGGTGAGCACACCACATTCCCTGCAGTGCACAGAGGGCAACAGGAGACTGCTCAGTCTCCTGTCACATTCATGGCAACCCAAGGCAATGCTCTTTTAGAGTAAAACACACAAAGCCAAAATGCCTGCTCTGAGTGACAAGGGTTGGCAGGAGATTAGCGACTAAGCTTCAGTATCAGTAAAAAGCAGAACACCTTCCACAAGCCTCACTTTCAATTAGCCACTGTAATTGCTTCATATGGCAAAGGGCTAAACCCCCTAAAAAATAAGAAAAACCCGAAATAAATAAACAAACAAACAAAAAACCACACACACACATATTTCTGCTATTACATGTTTAAACCCCTCAATTTTGGCAGCCCACAGCCCCAAAAAGCCATCTCTATTTACACAACAGGAATATGTTAATATCTTAATGGAAAGACACAAACAGAAACATGCACACCACAGTGTGCCATCTTTGTGTGGAAGATGCAAATGCCCCAAGTGAAGTTAGGAAACAAATGTCATAGCCAAATCATACATTTTTTTCTATCCTGTTGAGGGTAAAGCCATGTTAAAACTCTCAAGGATCTCACTGAGGCCAGTGGGTCAAACCTAGTCCGAATTTGAAGAACATACTGAGAACCTACTCCCAATAGACCATATGATTTTATACCATTTAACTCTTGTGTTTTCAGAAGAGTTATCCCTGATTTACCCATGTCTTTTAATCATATACCTCAAAATCCCAGGCCAAGTTTTAACTGATGAGAATCATGGGCACTACATGCTCCACCTTTTCAGTTCCAAGTATATCTGTTTTTAAGAGGTCTCCCAACTTTCAGAAAAACTTTGAATTACGCTTACTGCAATCATATTCCCATATTATGCAAAATAACATTCGCTTGTCTTCTTTCACAAATTATTAATTAGAATGACCTAATCAGAACAAGAACAAAATCGAATCTAAACGAATGCCACTCTAAAATATATGCTTTAGTCAGACTTATGTTTTTATGTCCCAAATGAAAGAAATACAGTTAACTCTCCATTAACCAGGACAATGATAGACTGGGACAACACAATAATAATAATAATAATAATAATAGTAGTAGTAGTAGTAATTTGGAGCCCCTCTAATTTCCCTCCATCACAGGAAACTTTCACCTTAGTTCAGCATTATTTCAGGTAGAATGATTTTTTCAGATTTTTTTATCTTATGAGACTGACACAAGATCATACAATTATGTTCATGTACTTCACACTGATAAGACCTCATAAAATCTCAAGGAAGGCAGGACAAACATTCACTGACAATTTGAAGAAATTACTCTGACAAAAGAGGGAGTTGTCAGGTCTATGGAGAATGGTTCTTGTCTTCTCTCTGTGAAAGGCCATGACAGTTGTGAGGAATGAGAAGAGGGGATGAGCCCAGCAAATGCACAGCTATTATTTGGAAGACAAACAAACAGCCTTGGCAACACAGTAGCTAGATAGAGCATAGCTTTCAAAATAAATGCGTTTCAATTTCTGGAAATTTAACAGCAACAGCAATATTTTAATGATGAAATACATGAGATATATTTTACTCTTTCTCTCACCAAGTAAGTCAGTCTCAAAAGATGATTTTACTACTAAAAACAAAACTGAAGAACAGCAGCACATAGGCCTTTTCACAAGGAAAAAGGGTAACAGAGGTGCAAGCCATCAGTAACAGTCAGCCGAAGAACCTGAAAGGTTAGACAGCAACACTGCCGCCAAATTTCCCAAAAAACAAACCTTAACATATCAGGAAAATCTGAAGTCCACTCCCAAACTCTGATTTACACCTTGGGGAAGAATACCCACAGTTCCTCAAAGGGTAGGATCTGCACACAGATGGATCTGGTTCCATCCAAAGAAAGGTGAATTGCTGGAAGGTGCTGCAAGTCTGTGCTTTCAGGAAGAGTGTGCTCCCTAAGGAGTCAGGACTGCTGCGAACCGGAGGAGGCAGAGTGCACACAGACACACATTCATATACACAGCAACATGCAGGCAGCGAGGCATGAAGGAAATGCAGGCTTTCAGCAAATCCCACAGACAGTCCGAGAAGTCAAAGATGAGGGAGAAACAATGCTGTAGTGACAGTATTTATGTGCTGCTGAGAGAAAAAGTGAAAGCAAGTAATTTAGCTTTTGCAAGAAAAGTAGGTGTTGGCAACAGAAAAACAGCTACTGATGCATCTGATGAGATGCCCTAAGATTGATTTATTTTTTAATTAAAAATTAAATCTACAGATTTTAAAACCATCTGTACCATAGCAAATACATACATAATTATTGTTGTCTCTGAAGACATCAACACATCTGTAAAAGAATAAAAATATACAGAAACCAGAATATTCTGTTATTCCCATTTTTATAATATGCAACAAAATAAACTAAACTTACATGAAGTTGTAGTCCTAAAACGCATTTTGTTAGTTAAAATGAAATTTTGAGATTTTTATTGGCTCTATAGTTTACTTCTTTTAATTTTTCAGTCTGGAAAATGAGTTCCATTTCACTGTAGAATACTTTCTCAAGAAAGTTGGGAAAGCCTTGTAGTCACAATAATTTGAAAACTAGACCAGATATTGTGCAAGGACCTTGTGTTCCTTGTGATTTAACTTTGGAGCTCAGATTTCCACAATTATGTGCTAGTTCACTAGGACTGCCCCTTTTCAAACCCAGCATCACACACTTCCAAGGGCTGTACTACCACACAGTAATAAGACACAAATTATTTCTTCAAAACCCAAAAAGCTTGACTTGATAATTCCCATCAAAAAAGCTCAGTAAAATTTTTAGCAAATTGATTCATTGATTATTAAGCTGTCACCACACAAGAACATGAATTAAATATGTGGATAAATACCTTGGCACTTGCTTTGCTGTGTATCCATTTAAACACATCACTATGGTATCAGGAAAACAGCAGTGCCATAAATGAAGTCTCTGAAAACATTTAATAAACAGAGAAACTAACATATTATTTCAGGATTTTTATATTATTTCCAGGTTATAACTAATGTTGATGTTAAATAAAGTTTTTTTTAAATGATACTACAAAGCAGTACATTTTCATTGTCACATTTTGACATAAACATACAGGCAACATTAAAGAATAAGAATGATTTTGGATGAAAGGGACCTTCAAGATCATCTTGTTCCAACGCCCTTGCCATGGACAGGAACACCTTCCACTAGACCAGGTTGCTGAAAGCCCCATCCAACTTGGCCTTGAGCACTCCCAAGGATCGGGCAGCCACAACTTCTCTGGGCAACCTGTTCCAGTGCCTCTCCACCTTTACAGTAAAGAATTTCTTCCTTCTATGTAATCTAAAACTACCCTCTTTCAGTTTAAAGCCATTTCCCCCCATCCTAACACACTTGAAGGCTGTTGTAAGGTGTCCCCAGAGCCTTCTCTTCTCCAGGCTGAACAACCCCAAATCATTTAACCTGTTCTAACAGGGAGGTGCTCCAGCCCTCTGATCATCTTTGTGGCCTCCTCTGGACTTGCTCCAACAGCTCCATGTCCTTCTTATGTTGGGGACCTCAGAGCTGAACACAGTATCCAGGTGGGGTAACCTGCTGGCCACACAGGTTTTGATGCAGCCCAGCACACAACTGGTTTTCTGGGCTGCCAGCACACACCGCTGGGGTCATGTTGAGCTTCTCATCCACCAGCACTCCCAAGTCTTCCTTCTCAGTGCCACTCTCAATCCATTCCCCACCCAGCCTGTATTTGTGCTTGTGATTGCCCTGACCCATGCGCAGGATTTTGCACTTGGCCTTGTTGAACTCCATGAGCTTCACACAGGCTGACCTCTCATGCCTGCCAAGGTCCCTCTGGATGCCATCCCTTCCCTCCAGTGAATTGACCACACACACAGCTTGGTGTTATCTGCAAACCTGCTGAGGGTGCATTCAATCCACATTACCAACAAAGGTGTTACACAGCACCCAATAGCGACCCCTGAGGAACACCAGTCCTCACTGGGCTCCACTTGGACATCAAGCCGTTGACTGCAACTCTTTGAGTGAGACCATCCAGCCAATTCATTATCCACTGAGTAGTCAAATCCACGCTGCTCCAGTTTAGAGGCAAGGAGGTGGTGCAGGACAGTGTCAAATGGTTTGTACAAGTCAAGGTAGATGACATCGATTGCTCTTTCCTTATTCATCAGTGCTGTAACCCTACTGTAGAAGGCCATCAAGTTTGTCAGGAACAATTTGCCCTCAATGAAGTCATGTTGACTGCCACCAATCACACCCTTATTTACCATGGAAGGAAGGATCTGCTCCATTATCTTGCCAGACACTAAGGTGAGACTGACTGGTCTGTAGTTCCCCAGGTCATCCTTTATTTTTCGCTTTTTAAAAAAGGGGGTTATGTTTCCCCTTTTCCATTCAGCTTAAACTTTACTGGACTGCCATGACTTCTCAAATATGATGGATAACTGGCTTAGCTACTTCATCTGCCAGTTCCCTCAGAACCTATGGATGCATCTCATCAGGTCCCATTAACTTGTGCACCTTCACGTTCCTTAAATGGTCTTGAACCTGACCTCCTACACCAGGTGGTTCTTCATTCCCCCAGTCCCTTCTCGGACTTGAAGCCTTCTGCAACTTGGGTGGCAGGGTCAGAGCACTTGCTGACGAAGACTGAGGTAAAAAAAAATAATTTTGTACCTCAGCTTCCTCCACATCCCAGGTAATCAGGTCTCCTGTTTCCTCCTGGAGAGGGCCCACATTTTCCCTAGACTTTCTTCTATCACCAACATATCTGTATAAGCTTTTGTTGTTGCCCTTGACATCCCTGGTCAGATTTAATTCTCTCAGGGCTTTAGGTTTCCTAACCTGATCCCTGGCTGCTCAGATAATCTCCCAGGTATTCCTCTCAGGCTACGTGTCCCTGCTTCCATCCTCTGTAGGCTTCCTTTTTGTGATGGAGTTTGTCCAGGAGCTCCTTGTTTATCCATGCAGGCCTCCCAGCATTTTCACCTGACATCCTCTTCGTTAGGATGCATCAATCCTGAGCTCAGGGGAGGTAATTTCTGAATATTAACCATCTTGATGGCTCCTCTTCCCTCCATGACTTTATTCCATGGAACTCTACTGAATAGATCCCTGAATACACCAAAATCTGCTCTGCTGAAGTCCAGGGTATAGAGCTTTCTGTGCACTCTCTTCACTGCCCCAAGGATCTCAAACTCCTCCATTTCATGGTCACTACAGCCCAGGCTGCCCTTGAGCTTCACATTCTCCACCAGCCCCTCTTTGTTGGCCAGAACAAGGTCCAGCACAGCACTCTCTTTGTTGGCTCCTCTATCACTTGAAGAAGTTACCATCGGTGCATTACAAGAACCTCCTGGATTGCTTACGCTCGGCTGTGTTGTCTCTCCAATATCAGGGTGGTTGAAGTCCCCCATGAAGACCAGGGCTTCTGAATGTGAGAATATCCCTATCTGCCCATAGAGGACCTCATGTGCTCAGTCTTCTGGCCAGGCAGTTGTCACAGACCCCCACTACAATGTCACCTGTCCCTGTCCTTCCTTTAATTCTGACCCATGAGCTCTTGGTTGGCTCCTTTCACTGAGAGATGGAGCTTCATGCACTACACATGGTCATTGACATAGACGGTTACACCCTCCCCTCATTTCTCCTGCCTGTTCTTCCTAAGGAGCCTGTATCCTTCCAGTCACAGGAGGCCCATCCTACCATGTCTCCATGATGCCAGTAAGATCACAGCCCTGCAGGCACATGCACATCTTGTTTATCCCTCTTGCTGTGTGCACTTGCACAGAGGCAGTAAAGTTGGGCCCCCGATGAAGGCGCCTAACTGGCTGGAATATTGCCACAAGTTAGTTGGTTATTTAACCTGTCAGAACACAAACCTCAAAAGAGAGGTAAAGAAATCTCTCCCACTTTATCAGTTAGAGAGATTTAAGCTCTTATGAATAATTGATGCTGTATGTAATTACTGACATTGAAAATAAAAAGATGAAATGCCTGCCTGATATGTTAGACCAATGACCCAAAACAGTGAAATGGGTTGTCACAGTCCATTAATGGGAATCAAACACTGCTCTTTTCCCATCCAAGCAACTTGTCCAAGATTTGGGGTGCTCTTTTAATTTTTACATTTATTCTTTCAGAATTATGTCCCATGATAGAACATAAAAGCAAAGACATTGATGTACTGAGGATTTTTATCTTAAATGTGTATTCTGTTACTGAGCATGTTTCCCCTTAGAAATTAATCCTTTTTATTGTTTGTGACCAGTACACTTGGTTGTTATCTCATTAAAAGTAGTTAGTGATCCAGATAAGAAGGAAAAAACCCCATATATATATATACATATATATATATATATGTATATAATTCACAGCAATATTTCTAATCTTCTGTTACATCACAGGG
Organism: Manacus vitellinus; assembly: GCF_001715985.3. Classification (NCBI taxonomy): domain Eukaryota; kingdom Metazoa; phylum Chordata; class Aves; order Passeriformes; family Pipridae; genus Manacus; species Manacus vitellinus. The sequence continues at coordinate 10,088,348 of NW_021938999.1, forward strand.
TAAAAAAGTTAATTTGTGTTAAAATTTGTCTAGGCACAAGCTGAAGATGTGAACCTGTGAAGAAATTCTGGCTTGGAGTACTTGCTGCCCTCAACCCCAGGTTACTCAGGATATATGATGAAAACTAGTAGTATGTATGAGAGAAGATTTCTACCCACCAGAGAAAATATATTTTGAAATCAAAAAAGAGATATAAAACTGACCATAAAAATACTGATGGAATATATGTATGAGGGAGGTCAGCCTTCCTGGGACGTGCCCTGGGCTATGAAGACCCAATCCTTCCCACAGAGCCAAAACTCAAGACCTGCCACCCTGCTTTAGCTTGGTCACGACCCATAGATTCTGTTTTGTAACAATTCACCAAACTGCCTATTTCTGCCTAGCAGAGTGGGTGGGGGTGGTTTAGTTTGGTTTTTTAACATGATCGCTACACCCCAACACCACTTGCAGTAACATTCTTCCTCGCTAATGTATTACCATCTCCAAGGGATACTCTGCTATAGCTATAGCATAGTTTACAATTGCTACTAAACAATCTGACACAAGATCAGTAACGCTTTTATCTTCTTACCATCTGTAAATGGCTTCTTTCCACTTGAAATTTCATAAGCTATTTTAAGAATATTGTGGTTATTTGCTTTCTAACAGTGCTGCGTAGGCATTTAGATCCATTTCATGTTCTCTCCTGCTTTCTAATTTTGCTGCCTGGAGCATATTTACTAATGTATGCATGTTCCCTATCAGAACAGGAGAAAAACTGGTCATTCTGCCAAAACTCCACCAGCAATGCCCAAATAGGTTGGGTGGTGCTGCTCATCTGTAAAAGTATCAAACTGACATTTTATATGACATTATGCTTCAGGTTCACCATCTCATAAGATGAAGAAAAATTTGCACCTGTCCTTGAACGAGTATTTCTGCCAAACTGAAAACTAACCAAGATTTTACAAGAGTGACCTGTTCTGATTTCCTGATAGGCAATAGCTTCCCTTAACCATTACACAACAGCACTCTAATCCCTTTTTTTTTAAACAAAATTTTGGCCTATGTCTTTTGTCTCTTGACAGTACCTGCAAGATATATTTATTACAAAGGAATAATGTTGCAATCTCACTGATGGAAGTGGGGTGGAGAAGATGTCATGGCTGTCAGTACTCTTCTCTGAAGGAGTACACCTTTGTGTAGAGTTTATAACTATCTCATCTATTTTATATGGTTTAACAATGGTGAATATAACTGCTTTTTCCCATACACATTCATACTAACTGTGTTTAATCCAAAGCCTCAAACCTTTTAAGACTCAGGCTTTCCTACTATTTTTCATGTTTTTGTCACTTTGCTATTAGGTTATTACAACAAATCCTACATGGGCAAACACTATTAAAATGTTCTGAAGCAAAGATTTTATACAAAGACTCCGCCTGGTTCCTAGGACTACCGTGGCAGAAATGTGTGGTACAAAGTACCTTGATGGAGAAGTATATGAATATGTATGATCTGCAATCTCCATTGCCTGTTTATTCACTTCCTGGTGAAATTTAAGATTTTGGACTTGATGTGTATTTTAAAGTTCACATATTTTAAGAACATTACGTACTTAAAGGGAGTTTCTCTTTCATCCATGATAATTCATTCTCAGCTACTCAGATCTCAAATAGACAATTTTGTTAGCTTTCAGATTATGAGGTAATGCACATTCTCCCCACTTCTTTTTAGAGAAAGGCTGAGAGATGTACCTTATCAGAAAGCACAGTGACCCTAAAAAAAAAATAAAAATCCCAAACCCCAAGTGTTAATGCTTGAATAATAATAATATGAAATAATAGTACTGAGACTGTTTCAGAAAAAAAGAAAAAAAAAACACAAAAAAACCAAACAAAATCAATACAAGCACCTAACTAGAAAAGTCATGACCAAAAAGATAAGCTCTTAAGGAATATCCTGTCCTCGCTCCTAGCACATAACAGAAGCTTGCGGATGATACTGATGGCAGGGTAGCACTTCCTAGACTCTAATGAAACCTCTAACAGGCAGAGCATGTCAGCCATTTCCTAGTCCAACATCTCACTGGTTTAACTACAAATAACATACTTCCCACCATTATAGAAACTGTCCATTGTTGGCAGCCAACAAAACCAGTTAGTGAAACAACACCAAAATGAACAACTCCCAGTGTCCTCCCACCAGCTAGGAACACACCCACTGGAGTCACTTCCCCAAGCTCAGACCCCTTAGGTCTGAGTATAGTTTCTGAGAACAAGTTTGGGATACTTCTGGGGTTTGTTTTTCTGTTTCTAGTTAATGCTTGTACTCTAAGGCTGCAGACCCTGGCAGCAAAAGCCTGGGCTATGAAAAACTAGCGTAGGGATCTAAGAATTTGAGTCAAAGACAGAAGAAAGAGGAGAGAAGAGAGAGAAGAGAAAATCAAAAATATTTTACTGCTCACTTCCCCTATAGGTGCAATGGAAATGACAGCAAGCAGCTGTCAGGGATTACGGTGAAGCTGTCAGCCAAAGCACCCTGCGTGATTTGGCCTTTACAGTTCTCAGGGGTAAGTGAATGAAGCACAGCTGGTGCTGGCAGCTGCACTAACTTCAACACAGGCCCAAGGTACCACTGCAATAAATGCTCTCATTTACTCCTGCAAACATGCAGGCCAACATAAGCCCAGGGAGAAAGTGGGATACAGATTCAATCTTAACAAATATAAGAATTTCAGACAGACAGCCAAAACCCCTACCCATATCCACAAGATTACTGATGATGCCCTAACTATAGAGACCCCAGGTGTGATCCAGGTTGACCTTCATGAATGGCTGTATGAGTCAAGAAAGGGCATAGAGAAAGCCACCAAAGAATCCCTGGTGACAGTGATACCTAAGCAATTCCACAGGCATCATCTCGAGTTAGCTGCACACTGGCCTGTTGACATTGCACCAGCAATGCAGGTGCTACTGAAGACGTGAAATCTGCCAGAGCAACCAAAGGACTGCAGATAACAGCAAAAATCTATCAACAACATGACTTGCAATAAAACAAATTATTGTTCTCTCTATTGATAAAGAATTATACAAAGGAGAACCACACAGACATATCATCCTGTGAACAAGAGGGCTGAAGAAACTTATGTAAGCAAAGTGCATTATCTATTGTTTTTCTGTTACTCAGAAGGGTATCAAATGAGGATCCCACAAATGGCACCTCCCAGCCATTTGGCACAGCTGGCTGTCATTTTCCCCTGAACTGGGCAAGTAAAGAATGGTGGCAGTTAGGGATAACCACTCTCCAAGTGACCAGGCAGCACCTTCCCTTGGACCCATTGCCTTGTGATGGCTAGCTACTGAACAACAAAGAACATGGACCTCATCTCCATGATCATCACCATCCTGATCCCAAAATTCTCCCTTGAATGGCTAGTTCTCAGTTTTGGAACACGATACCCCATTGTCACTATCTCTCTTCTCATAAATGTAGGCACCTGGAACATGGTGCAACTCATAGCACAGTATGTTGCACAGCCCAGTTTCTGTCTTGTAGTCAGTCATGATACAACTGTGCCAGCATTTATATGACCATGATCCAACACAGACCCGAGCTGCTGCATGTTACTGTCCCAGTGCCAAGATGCAAACAGCAAATAGTATATAGATGGTATAATGCCTTTGTTTAGGATCTTTTTCCAGGCCTACACTCATATCAAACTTTTTTTCTTCCACTCAGAACTTCCCCAGAATATTCCAGGATTATACCCCAGACTACACAAAATGTGTTTAGAGAATGAATAGAGATCTCAGTTGCCTAACTTAGTGTGGAGATTTCTGTGCCCCAAAGGTAAATTTGTCTATAATGATGCCAAATTTTGCCACTTGAGCCCCTTCATATATCTTGTTTTTATTCTCAAACTGCTTCCTACTGAGTCAGTACCTGTACCTCAATTATGGAGGCCAAAAAACTATTTTCTCAAGAGAATGGAGAGGTCAGAGACCCCACAGCGTGAATAGACCTTATGAACAGGTTAACAAGATGTGTCTTTTCCATCCTCAACCCATCAACCCACGCAAGTGAGGGGAGGAATGGTAAAGGAAGCTGCAGATGCCAATTTATTTCAGTACCTTCTGTTGTATGTGTGTGAAACAGAGATTACTGGTAGCACCTGAACAACAGCCCCTGAGAAAGGGGGTGGTCAAAGTACAAATGCTAAGATCTATCTTCTTTTTCTTATACTGCAGTAGCATTAAAAGCATTCTAAGAGATGATTTAAAGCTAAATGACATTATGTCTTATTGCTCCATTGCTTGTGGATGACATTCAGAAATGTCTAGTAATGGCAAGTAGTGGATTTTCCAGCACTATTCCATTTTGCTCAATAGCTTGGGCAGCATTTGAGAAGTTGCATCTGTTGTTAGTAAACTTCAGCATCACAGTCATTTTCACATTCATTTTGTTCTACTCCTGGCTAGGAAAGCTTGAGAACATTGTCCTGACTTCCTTCAGTAACTATCTGTGAGATTCCTACCAGGGGCCAACTTTCCATGACTCTTGATAACAAAACTCTCCAACAGGCTGATTCGCCTTCAGGCAATGAAATAATTCTTGGCATAAAATAACAGTCTTCCAATAGACAGCTTTAAAAAAAAAAAAAAAAAGCAACTTACTGTGCTCCCAGTTTGGATTCCCTACCAAAATTACATGTGATAATGACACCATTACCTGAAATACAGCTAAAAGCAACCATAAAAACCACATGTGGTCATGACCCAAAGATGAGTCTGCTTGACATGTCAGACTAGCAACCCACACCTCCGAAAAAAGTATGCCCTATTTTTCAGGCCATGCCATATTCCAAAAGCAAGCACTAAAAGCTCTTCTCTTGAAGCAAAGTCAATGAGCAAACAAGCATGCTAAAGCAGATAGGGTGCCTGACTCTGACCCAGTGATCTGGATATTCAAATACTCACAAGGACAGAACAGACTTTCTTCTTTAACTTACTGGAACATGCATGCTTTACATTATACTCTCAGCAGAAACAAAAATAAAATTCCATTTTTGTAAATTAAATTGCAAATTTCTAGCATTTCTTCCTTGCTTTCTCAAAAAAAAACCAAACAAAAACCAAAAAACAAATACAAAAAAACCCAAAAAGCAAACCAAACAAAAAAATAAAATCCCAAACCAAACACAGACTGCTTCAGAATGTTTCTGAAATTAAAGGACACTCAACTTCAGAAATTTAGGATAAACATTTCCAGCATCCACATTAGGTTACTACAACTTAAGATGAGGAGTACTCCTGATGACTATTCTTTTAAAAATTATTTCAGGTAGGAAAAAAAAAAATTCTACTTTTTGTACTAATAGTGGATTTAGAAAAACCCGTACAAACAAAGACAACTTTATTTAAAAACAAACAGACAAACAAACATACAAAAAACCCACAGAACAAAAAATTTATTCATCCTTTATAGGCTGGGTCTATACATGCCCTTCACATTAAGTGTGTTTAGTGTGACCAGAAGAGCATGTAGGTAACACGGGATTCTGTAACAGTTATATGGCAAGAGTCCATATTAATAACCACAAGCTGCCTTTTGTATAAACAATTTGGTAAATGACAGTATGAGTTAGGAACATCAAGCAACGCAATCTCTTCAGTGTGCAGACAAGACAGTTCTGTGCTTCCTTCTTGTGAGGCTGAGCTTGTGGCAGCCTGCTCTGGTTGAGAAGGGCTGGCTGTTGGGGATGCAGCTACCCAAGGCCGTCTCCAGCATGCTGCACTCCCCACAGCAGTCAATCTGTTTTGGGGCAGCTGCTGGCCAGGCAAACAGCTTTGCCTTTTCCTGCTCCTTCAGGCTCATAGAGCTTCCATCCCCAGTGTGCCCCGTGCGTGGGGGATATGCCTCTGTTTCCATCAGAACACAATGCTACAGTTACCAACAACCTCCCCAGCACCCTTCTATGAGAAAACCTGGGAGAAGTCAAGCTGGCCCAGATAACAATCTATGGAGCACAACAGCAACATTCACTAAAGCTCTCTTCAGTTTGGTACACTTTAAAGGGTAATCTTCCTAGCCTAAACAAACCACATAGGTTTCCTCCATTCACAAGCAGTTTGCTGATTGCTCAGGTATTCCTGCACATTTCAGTCAAAGATAAATCCATTATTTTCTACAGTTGGCCAGAAAAAGATGATGCGTCAGACAAAAATTTCTTCAATTCTAGCATCAGGTGGGCCCTGGACTCTAAATACTAGAGTACTGCAGGCAAGCACTGCTATATGAGCCCCTTAAAACCCCTTCACACACATACTGCTACAAGGCCCCTGAAAGTTGGGGGTGGCAAGTATTCCATGTTACTACATTACAGGCACCAGTGCAAATGACTCAAAGGCACAGAGCAAGTCTGCGACACAAAAGGAGATTTAACCTAAGTTGTCTTAACTCTCAGAGCCCTATTTTTAATGCTGGATCATTCTTCTTCCTTAAAGGATGCTTATCAAGGGATGAGACTAGAACAGACCAAACCTTAGCCTTCAGTCCAAATTCCTTTGTCTTGTTAATTTCATGCAGATCCACAGAGTATTAAAATACAATTTCCCCCCCACACGATTTTTAAGTATCTTTTATCACTGCTAGGATATGGGAAAAGTTACCCTCAGTTACTATACTGCACTACATACAATCATTTAAAAATGTTTTTATCAGTAATTTGACAGACTACAAGAGCTTCATCAGGCCAGTCTATAAAAAATAGACATATATGTCTTTCCTAAAGCGTATAGTTTCATAAGCCCCATAGGTGTTCCTGTATCATGACCTTAAAATTTCTAGAAGTATTACAGATGAACACCATCCAGTTTTACAGACATACCAATAATTCTGATTAACATGCCTCTTTCATTTGCTTCACAGCTCCAGTGCAAAATTCTCCTCTTTGCTTTTAAACCAAGAAGTTCTAAGAAATCAAACCACTTCCGTAAAATATGTAGGATTTGACTGATAGAAAACAGCAATCAAATAATAGTAATACATATTATCTTAGATATCAAAACTACTGATCACCAAAAATAATTTTTTTTAAACTGAGAACTATGATTAAACTTTCAATACAAACACAGAAAGGTAAGAGTTTTGTTTCATCTCACAGTCTCAGTGAAATTTGTGTTAACTTTCCAGTTACAAACTACAAAACCTGAACCTTCTTCCCACTTCCTTAAGTACAGTCAGTTATATGAATTTGATCCTCACTCTAGTAACACAGAATACCACATCAAACAATAACAGCAAGAAGAGAAGTTATCCTTAGAAAACATTGCAATTGTTGAATCTCTAATATACAGTTTGTGCAGGAAAAGCTAGTTTTACAGAAAAAACAAACTTTACTACCTGAAACGTACTCCATTAAAAACTCAAACACCAAGACGAAAGCTGAGTTCACCCCTTTGACTAAAAAAAGAGGGCTGTTCTACAGCTCTATAAACTGTTTTGTCCTGGAATGCTGAAAATAAGTCAAACAATGTCAGTTTTTAGCCAGAAGTAAATATAAAGTAGGGTTTCCAGAATTAATGTGTAAATCTTATTGGCTCTGCCTTTAAATTTTTGAAACAGCACACATGTTTATATTCTGACTTTTGTACATTTTCCAGATGAAAACAAAAAATCAAATTAATACTTTTCAGCAATAACCAGGCTCCTGTTACTTTCTGAGTGACAGTCAGTCAGGTAACTGCCCCAAGTGGCACAGCAATTATGTTTCTATTCTTAATACTTAGGAAGAAAGAGTGTGCTTCCACTGAATCTGGCCTGTGAATTTTAAATTGCTTTCAGTGCAAACCATTCAAACACTGGAAACGAGAAAAGGTAATTTCATTTTGCAAGTGATATATCAATTTCTTTTAAAAAAACCAAAAACAAACAAGCAAAAACCCACAAACAAACAAAAAACTACCACCACCAAAAAAACACAAACCAACTGAACTTGCTGAACAATTTTTATCTGAATTTAACAATGAGGAAAGCCCTCAAGGAAAGAACTTTTCCACTAATTTGTGAAAACTAGCAGCTGATAAACTACTATCTACCATGAAGGAAAGGTCACCCAAATTCAGTCTTGGCCTGCCTCACATGTCCTGCCAGGTGATCAGTACCAGACACTCCCAACATCAGTTCCAGGTGGCTCTGACCAGGCTCAGGTGCTGCCCCTACCTAAACACTGTGGTGCACCTTTAGTAATCTGCTTCTTCCTGAAGACTAAACATTGCAAGGGTATTTTACACACTCTGTGCCATACACCAACTGGCTCTTTCAGGCCACCAAACATGGATTAGCTTGTTTTTACCCCAGCTGAAGTGAACCTGTACCAGCCAACCAGAGAGCTATATTAACTTCAGACTATGATTTTAAAACTATGATTTAAAGAAACCATAAAGGCAGGTGCCAGTTTGTATGTTCAGGGCTGTGTAGTCAGCTTTATTAGTTCTTCACAAGCAACTGTGTAACAGCTTCAGCAAATAAAACATCAAAACTTTAAAAAAAAATAATCACTGAAGAGGACCTTGCAATAAATACTGAAGGTGAGACAGATTGCAACTTACAGACCACAGCTTCAAGAAACTTCTTCCTCAGAAGTTAAGCACATCTTAGAAAGCACAGAAAACTTTAGTTTCATTAAAAGAACAAAAATAGTTTTGCTCAATGGTTGAATTTCCCCATGACAGTGACATGATGCTGTGGTTGTGACCTTGCAAGTAGGGGCCTCTAGCAGTGCCCACTGGGACAGTTACCTCCTGAGGGGTGGGACCACAGACCAGCTCCCAAAAAAGGAACCTTGGGTCTGTCACCTCTGAGCCAGAAAAGGAAACAAATGGACTGCTTTACTGGGGAGAAGTACTATTAGGGTCCTTAACCTGTAGGATTTAAGGACATTTCTTTTTGAAGCTCATTGGCATGCTTTGTTTCGATTCTGTCAAGGATTCAGATGCTATAATGGCAGAATTCTTCAAGAGTTAGACATTTTTCTAACATGAAAAAGCATATTTCAGAAAGCACCAATGAGGTACAGGCTGATACCAAGATCACTACAATGAGCTGGATCCAAGAGTACTTGTCTCCTCTTCTGAAAGGCCTATACATGCACTATACATCAGCTCACTCCCAGATGGTCTTACATTATTTGGTGTTACAGCTATAAAGACAGTGAATGTCATGCTAGAATTGTAAATATCAACCTGCCTCCTTTCAATTGAGAAGTGTGATCACACACATTTCTGTGATTCATCTTCTATTACTGTCAAACAGAATTGCAAATAATACTTTATCTCAAAACAAGAGAAATGGATGTTAGTCCCTGCTTGAGCTTCTGGATAAAGAACCTCCTTAATTTCATACATTGAAAAAAAAAAAGCAAAAGAAGGAAAACAAAACACCTGATACCCTCTTAACAGCAACAAAAGGTGAAAAACAGAAATGCTGCTACTGTCTTTTACTCTCTCTTACTACCTTTTTTTTCTTTTGTTGTTGGTTTGGTTTTCTTTTCATTCAGTGCATGAGAAAGATCCTTCATAAAAAAAAAAAAACAACAAAAACGTTGAGATGGAAGAAGTTGCCACTCATTGCTGTACTTTAGTGCTCCATATAACTTCCCCAGGAAAACTCTTTGCTGGAAATGGATCAATGACATCCAACTTTGGCAGTAGCATCAAACTCAGGTCTTTCTAGCAATATTTACAGAAGTTCTTGTTGAGAAACTCCCAAAACTCCCCAAAAACAAAGTCTGAGAAGAGGACAAACACCTACACATCTGCATGGAAAACACATCCTTCTCTCAAAAGCTCCAACTGTTCTTTGATTAGATTTCCCAAGATCCCAAGACTTCTCAGTCTCCTTATACCTGCCAAACCTGGCATCTGTGCTAATGCAATAATTTGAAAGATGGACTTAAAGAATGCATTACATCGTTCCTCCTCTTTTTTCAATTTTTTTTTGAGGCCATAACCTGAAATAATTACAGACAAGCCATGTTCATATGACAATATATTCCAGAAAGACAGCAAACTAGGGCACACATAAATCAATTCCATTTTATTTCTGATTCTAAGAAGGCAAAACCAGAAGAGCAAATTACTTCTTTTTTGCAAGGTGGATAATGGAAATGAATCTACCTCTACTCCCACGTCTATTGCCAGCAGCAGCTACATTCCAGTAGAAGGGCAAAACTGATGGATTAGCAAGGGAGATGTGCAGAAAAATACTGCAGATAAATTTTTAACAAGAAGTGAATTTAGTAGTATCTAAGAATAAATAACCATCTATCTTCTTTCAAACAATTTTTTATATGTGCATTAGCCATTAAATAATATTTCCTGTAGGCTGAAGCAACAGGAAGGAAGGCAGGCTGTTAACTTTATATTTAAACTACCTCACAGATGCTTCAATATTGTAGTGGTAAAAGGTATACCGAAGTTTCTCATGTTTAGAGTACCTATTAAAAACCAATAGAGAGAGATAAATTATCAGCTAAAAGACATCTTTTAGAGAAAGATGCCTGAACATTACTCAAAGGTATTGAACAAAATGGCTGGAAAGAAAAAACACTATGCATTCAAAACAGGAAAATAAAAGCCCCAAAACTAGAACTAAAGCCAAAATGATGACTGGGTCCAGTACTAAAGAGACTCATGAGGAAACAGATCGACAAAGCTACCGGATCCTAACTCCTCAGTTTCAGCAGAGATCAGGCATGACTGGGGGGAAAAAAATTAAACCTATCCCTCTAATGTTTAATAGTATCAGTTATTGAGAACATACATTTTTCAAAACTGATTCACGATGAAAAAATGGTTTTATTACAATGGTAGAAAACATTGTATTCGAAGACTTAAGAAAATTTAAACATATGTCTATAGCACACATCTTAACTATTTCTGACTGCAAGTGTGATGAGTATGACAAATATTGTTTTGGAATAGAACAAGAAATCTCAGGACAATTCCAGCCCTCCATTAGACAAAGTTTTTGTCATATTAACCACTGTTAATATAGGACGAGTATTTAAACATACTTACCAGCTTTTAGACATTCATTTCCAAAACCTTAAACAGCAAAATTTCTTGATCAACACCTATTTCAGACTAATACTAGTCTGCATTTGTTAGCAAAGGCAATTACTGGCTCAATGATGGAGTTAAGCATCAATGAAAAGTGTTACAGCTTCAGAAAGAGGATCTAAAAGGGAACAAGTTCAGCGGTAAAAGTAACGTGAAACAAATTAGGACCAGATCAGTGCAGTGACAACACACACTCATTTGTGAGGTCATCCAAAAAAAGGCCACAACAATGTTACTATCATGGACGACATGAGTTCAAGTTAATCCATACCCTGCAAGACTTACAAATGCCTTCTAACTCATGGAAATGGAGTTTGGTTTTGTTTTTTACAAATTATCATTAAAATCAGAATGAGAAAACACACCAAGCCTTTCAGTCTGTGCTCTCAGGCTAGCAAGTCTGGATGCTTACACTTGGTTCCAGCTTGTATTCATCCCAACACTGAGAATTCTGTACATCTTATTTATAGTCTACACTGGGGCTTTCCAAGGAATGTTTTCTTTCCAGTGTTGGGCAAGGACTTCTTTTCTTCTTGTCTGGTATGTTTTACAATAGACAGGTCTGCTAAAAAGTTACAACATGAAAATACTATCCCTATTTATAAGAACACATCACAGGGATTCAGAAGGGGCTGATGCTGTTAAAAAAATCTTCACACAAGCAGGATGGTATCTGGAATGAGTGAGCAGGAAAGATCATGTTACTTCTCTTCCCTTCAAAATCTATTTTATACAGCAATTTTCTAGTCCCTCCATTATGAAAGTCCTCATAATATTTACTAATTGGTCCTTTTAGCCCAGCTTTACAAAAACCACTTTAGTCATGTAACTGGAACAGTCTGTGTAAGAAAGCTGTTCTCATCATGAGCCTTTACCTGCTCAAGCTCTCAGCTTCAAATTCTTACTCAGATGATTTTTTCTTAATATCATTAAGCAGAGCAATTTAAGAGTCAAAGACACAAGTGAAAAACACTTTCTGTCGTTACAGCATGTTTTTTACCACTCTACCTTCCATTTTTTTTATTGTTCCATTCCCTATAATTTTCTCATTTTATCTGTGGTCCACAAATTACTTTTCTAAGCAACAATGCTAAAAGGATGCCTTTTATGGAAAAGATGGCAAATTGACATATGGTTGTTCAGTTCACTCTGTGGATGCCTTGTGCCTACAACCTGCATTTTACTCCCAAGCACTTCAGACATCGTTGCCTGTCTCTATCCCCCTTCGTTTCACATCTCCCACGTTTTCGTGTGACAAGGTATCATTTAAAATGCTGAATAAGGCACTGGACATTTGATTAATATCATCTTTTTAATGTAACCCCAAAACTGTATGTCTCCTGGGTTACTTGCTGCATCAATTTAAATCTGGATTCATGTATTACACTGCCTAGAGACTGCAAATAGAAATTCTGTTTGAGTACTTCTGCTATTTTTATAACCAAATGCACAAAAACTTGAAACAGAGCTCTTCAAATATTTAAATGAAAACCCAAATTGACAAACATGATGATTTTCTTCAAGGAAAAATATAATACCAGACAATCAGAAAAGTAAAAAATGAAGAGAAAACAAAGGGACAAAAAGCCAAATTTCATCCTTTTCAACAACTTTTGTTTAGTACTATGAATGAAAACTGGTCTACAGACCAAAAAAACACATTCAATAAAGATTAAATAAAAAATAAATAAATAAATAAACCAACCAAGTTTGTAATTACTTGTCAGGATCAAAATTCACAGTAAGAACATCCTGTTCAGTTCCATGCAGGTTATCTGTCATTCCTAATCAGCACATGAAAGGGTTAGAAAGAGTTCCCTGAAAGGTTTTCAGCATAAAAACTCTATATAAAGCTATCTAGAGTTATCTGTATCATCACCCAATGTCCCAAAGAAAAGGGGGAAAAAAGTATACATTTCCTTTAGAATTTTCATAAGACTGCTTTCAAACAATACCATACTTGATGGATGTGTATGGTAATACCTATTTACAGATGAATATATTTCCTTTAACAGGGTTATCTGGCATGTAGTAACTCTCGCATATATATATATGGACTTCATCTTTTATGCATCCACATCAATATACCAACATACAACATAAAGACCATGTGATAAATGTATCAACCCTAGTAAGATCACCTCTTCTTCTTCTTCATGTATGTCAAGACCTATTCCAGCAGCAGAGAACACTGAGCCATTTTAAATGGCTCCTTTTCTCAAACTCCTCTCTCTCCTTCATTCACTTTTTAAAAATCACTTACCTTTTTAAAGCACAGAACTTCTGTATAATTACACTCACAGCTCATAATAGGAGCTCAAACCTGGAGTGGGAATAGTTTCTCTACAGCGTGACTTTAAAGCATTTCCATTAAAATAACAGTTGATGAATAACCATTGTAATTTGTACTAAGCACTAAAGAAAGGGACATTTCACCATGTTTGTTATGCACTGTTCAATATTTAATTTTTCCATCAGCACTAAAACCATGTTAACTCTCTATGACGACTGCAGCTGCACTGATGTGTCTATCAGCTTTCTTGATGATGACCACCACTGTTATCTTTTGAAACAGAAAATTGTTGAATACAGTCTGGATTCTCATGAAAAACTTAAATTGAAACTTTTGCTAGAATACAAGTGTTACAAGGCTCTAGACATAGTAATAGCACAGATAACCACATCAAAATATTTAAAATATCTCTCAGCATCAAATGACCAACTTCACATCTGTACAATTCACTGACCACTACTTTTAGTTAAGTTTGCATTTATGTTCCTCTGAAATACATCTGTAAGCCAAACAGAATTTCAATAGAAAATTCAGGACATAAATTTGGGATCTCTTCTACGTGAGGATAGCAGGGTAGAGAAAACAAGAGCAGAGAATTTAATGTGTTCTCTCAGTCACATGTGCTGTCTATTCTTTTACCTTTCTCCTCTTACTTCACTTCTGCCTCTCCTTCCTCTCATTTTTACCTTTGCACTTTCCTTACCACACACTGAGTCCTATTCTACTTCTGTGTCCTCCTTCCACCTTGCCCTCTTGTTTCTTTTCATAACTATTCCAACAAATGAAATTTCCCAATCTAGAGGTCATCTTTGATATTGGAATGCCAGAAGCAGAGCAGCAGCCCGTACCTTGACTAATCTGTACCTTGTGACCTAAATGTGTGATTTCCAAACCATATGTTCCAGATTTACAGGAGCAGCTAAGGCCAGTTAGTCTGCAGAGATTTGACTATTTCAGGTAGATTTCCCTCAGATGAGGGATAGATGATGGACAGAACTAGCAAACATAATGAAATATTTTTGCATAACAGATTTCAGATAAACCCCAAGTTCTATATGCATTTAACCAAGCTTAACTTCCTGACAGATGCATGAAGTACCTCTGTTCAGGTTACAAACACTAGGCCATTACATTGTAGGAGTACATTCTAAAAACAGGCAGTTTCTTAATGTCCAGAGATGTATCTTTATTCTGTTCACTAAGCAGGGGAAAAAAATAATTGCTTTCCCATTCATGTAAACGCATAAACAGGAGTAAACACAGGGAACAAAGAGTGCAAGGCTTCTTTGGGAAACTGAACCAAAGTCAGCAAGTGACACAATACTCCCAGAGCATTCCTGACCAAGCCAGTTTTCCTTTAAAACAGACACGATACATGCAAGAAACTGAGTGTTGGTGTGCAAATGTTAGTACTGACACTGTTTATACCTTATAATTCATAATGTAATCATTACAAACCCATGCCAAAAAATTTTCTGTCTTCCTATGCTCACTGAATTAATGCTTTTTCCAAGCTGAACAGTCAGCCAAAATCAGTTTCAAGTTGTTTCTTTACAGAAAAAGAAGCTGGAGACAAATTCAAATATTTTTGGTATCGTTCTACTACTTTTCTGTCCTTAGGTCTTTGGAATTTTCTCCTGCTTCTCTTCTATACACAAACTTCAACGAAGTATTAGAGATCAGAGACACCTTCACTTATGCATGCTTTGTTTTGAGCAGGTATGCACAAATACTTTTGAGTGGAGGCTGCTATCATTTCAACTGAACTATTAATACAAATATATTTTTTTTTAAAAAGCTATTAGAAAAATAAGCTTTTCATCTACAATCACAAATATATGCACATCTGAGAGGGAAACATACTCCTTACTACAAAAACTACTAAATGTTATGTATTGCAAGTTCACATTTCTAGTTGCTTATAATTTTGTCAAACTAAATTTTTGGACTACAAATCTCTCAATCTGAAAAAAACACCTGCATCAGATTAAGGGATTAAAAAAAAAAAAACACAAACAACTGCCAACTTGCTCAGGTTTACTTTCTAAAACAACTGTTAGCAGAAAGAAAATATTTTAGTTTGCTCCTGTCAAAATTACTGGAAACCTTTATTTAAAAAAGCTGCATTATTCTGAGAATTTACAACAAGCATTGAAAACTTTGTGGTTTTGTGATTGTACATTACTGAAGAGCAGCAAGAAGCCAATACCTGACCACCGGGGTCCACTGCACCAGCAAGATACCCACTCATGCACCTGGAATTCTTTGCCCTTCCAGAAGCTATCTTCTTCCCAAACACTCATCCTGAATGGTCTCTTTACACACGTTATGCTCTGGCTGACAGCAGGCATAGTCTGGAAAAGCGCAAGGAGATACAGCCCAAAGCCTTGCCAAGGAGTGCACCAACAATGCTGTGCTCACACACTCACAAGGGACTTGCCTCTGGTTGGAAACTTGCCTCTCCTAAATTGCATCCATAGTAAAGCTGCTCCAACCTGGGTCCAATTGGGTTTGTCCTTATAACCATACAAATAATGCTTTATGTCTTTTTGTATATCAAAAGAGTGACTGTAGAAATTATTAGAACTTCATTTCTAAATTTGGCTAAGCGCATAATAAATAGTAATGCTTTCAGCCACCACTCATCATAGCCCAGATTTTAATTTGAATATACACATTTTTAAGAAATTCACATTTTTCTATATGGTCCCAGATTTAATTATATCCTTCTACAACCTACGGATATATTTATATCTTCCCCTTGCTCTTATTTATCCCTTCCACTGCTCTAATCTACCCATTATCTACGCATTACAGACCCACAGGAAAGTTACAAACTAATCAGAGCTTTCTGATTTTCTTTAATTTCAGGAAGAAAACTGTAAATTAGCTTAACTGTACCGGTGAAGTACCATTTATCATCACAAAGCTGGCATGAATGTGGTTGTGTGCAGAGTCTTCTTTGATGCCCTGGTTGCTACAATTTACTTATTATTTCAAAATTTCTATGAACAGTACATAGGTAAAGCAATTCCAACTGAATAAAGGAACTAAAATAAAGACACACCTTTAAAATGGGTATTGTAAGCTAGAATATGTTTTACCTAAGCAGTGATTTCATATCATTTAGGCACAAACAGTGGGTTAAACCAAGATACATACTTGCATTTCCTAGCTCAAGTTTTCAAAGAAGTAATTCAAAGCAACCAACACACCAACAGAAGCACACGGGGGAGGAGAGGGACAGCTGTAGTATTTTCCTGTTAAAATACATCACTATCTCAGAAAAGACACCAAAACAAACCAAAGTAAAACAAAACAAAATAAAAATAAACATAAGCTACATGATGCCAAACGGTACATAAAGCACAGCAATTTTTGAGTTTAAAGAACAGCACTGTTACCTCTAAAAACTCCTCTACTAATTCATATCAAGGCAAGATGAAATACAAATTTTTAGCTATGGTAAATACTTTAAAACAGCTGCTACAAATGTCATGGGTTATTACTCATCAGAATAAGTCTCAAATCAACATATAAGTGGTAATGTCAAAAGTATAGTCATTGTAAAAGAACACATGTTTTACTGAGCATTTTCAAATTTTGCAGACACAAAATCTTAATATGCACTTCAAACCTGCAAAAAGTTAGATGAATTTTCTAAAAAGGGGTTCATTTTTATGTATATGTCTGTCCTATTCAATACAATAATTGCTACTAGTATTAGTAGGAATTAGTTGTTGTCACTGATTAATGCTAATATATCCACATAGGACAATTAAATATTTATTTTTAAAAAACCAACCAACAAATCAACTAGAGACCTAAAAACATTCCCAAATTAAACAGTGTGTTCCAAAGGGGATAATCTAAATGCTCTGAACCTAAAGAATGTAATTTCAGAGGTCACCTTAACTCCAGGTGCCAATTCAAAATTATGACATCGATACAACAAAGCTCTCCCTCCAGACAAGGTAACTGCTTCTACCTTTATGTGATTGTCTGTAACTGATGTAAAGGATGCAGCAGAGACCTGAACAGAGTTTAATTCAAAGTTCACATATGACTCTTAATCCCAAGTACAGCTTTTTTTCCTTTTTCACACAGCTTATGCTTCAGCTCATCATTTCTGAAACAGGATAATGCTGATGTAACTTCCACAATACATTTCAAGGACAAAACTAATACCAACAAAGAGTTCAACTGCAGGGCTTTTAGGTATTTAGAAACATTTGATGAGGAAAAAAAAAGGTTGGAGACAACAGCATTTACAATGACCTCTCAACAACGTTCTGTTTGAATTAATTGAGGAATACTCTCCGTCTGACATTTCAAGTGTACTGCTTTAGCAAAGAAAAGATACCACCACCAGGTCTGAGCTCCTTCCCAGAGGTTTTCATTTTACATTTGCTTATCAACTTTTCCAACTTGTTGTCCTCTCCTAAGAAAGTAGTATGCAAACAGGACAAATTGACTGTACAGAAGCAGTTTGATTATTCATAAAGGCAAAAGAAAAAAACATCCCTCAAACTTAAGTTCAAGAACTGTTACTCAGAGAAACAGAGAGCAAAAGCATAAAAGAAATATGCTTTAAAATTGGTATTTAAACACATTAAAAATGATTTGAGTACAAGCCTTTATGCCTTCAGTTATTAACAAAAGGTTTAGTGAATGCATTGCTATGTTACCTTAGAAGAATATATTAGGGAAGACATAAAATCTGAATTTAAAATACACACTTCTGCACAATACACACATACACAAGCACATAATTAGTAATAATTTTCTATAATTTACTTATTATTAACCTTCCATATGGTTTCACAAATATTTTCATTTTTTGTTACTTTAATCAATAATTAATGAAATTGACAAATTACAGGCCATAATACAATTTAACTTTCAAAATATATTAAAAATGTCACCTTTTAAAGGGTTTTTGTCAAATAAGTAAACAAACTAGTTAAACTAAGAGATTCTAACATGTCCCTTAATAAGAATATTGACAATAATGGCTTTCCCTCTTCACAATCACAACAAAAAGACTATTAAGAGAATCGTGATTACAGCTATTTGTTAGCAAGCTTTTTAAAGACCCTGCAAAGTTTTACATATGTAACACATACATGCTAATAAATCAAGCTACTTTTATGCACTTCCCTCCATACAACATTCCAGTTCTCCATTTACCAGCGAGTCTGTGTAATCATAATTAACGTTTGAAACCCAGGTCCTGTGTTAGTGAATTAAGATAATTTTGTTCTTCCCCATTATCACCGTTTCAGTTTTCAAAGACAGCAAATTTTCAGATTTTTGCTAATCTCACGTAATCAGCATTAGAGTTTAAAATTACCACATAAATCTGCAGAACCTGATTGACAGATTCAAATTCTCATTAAATACACATGGCAGAGCTGCAAATAACAGATTAAAAGAATGGTGACTATCTTAAGGTGTAACATGAAGCATTTTGAAAACTTACCCAGTTCTTAAACATCTATTTGTTTATCTACATTTCCTGGTAAAATGCACAGAAGATATCTTTTTAAAAACTGCACTGATATGCAATTAGCAAACATCTCACTTCTGTACTCTGCTAAGTAAATCTACCTCCAGCATGACCCGGAGGGACGAATGCTTTGATGAGATACACTTCAATTTCAAGCTATTCTTAAAAAAAAAAAAGATAAAAGATACTTGGACACCGCCTCTTCACTCATTGCCTGGCTTCTCAGCATCTAGCGGTACTGACTGACCCTTCAGTCAGCCTGCTCATGACAAAAAGATGAAGCATTATACACCCTTCAGAGGCAGCTACCACCCGTCCCATAACCCACAGCAGCCGATGGATCGACACGGTCTCTAAATAAAGCCTGTCAGCCACACAAAGATAAGGTGCAGAGAGGTGTTACCCTCAAACACAAAGATACTGCACATGTTTTATGCTGTCACAACCACGCTTGCTCCACAGGCCCTTCTACATGCAGAATATTTCATCTTGGCTTTCAGGAAGAAATTGTGTTTTAAATTGTGCTCTACTTTTTAAAACACATATAAGTACGCCTACGTAAAATGCTTAATCAAGCGCGTTAAAACAGTAACATGACCATGAGAGGTGTTTTCTAAGGCAGTTACCACTGCACTAATTACAGAACGGAGATTTGCTCTCTTCTGCTCTTAAGAAAAGGAAATACAGAGATCTTTGTCAGGGCTATCACAGGCGCATGCACTACAAGAGATAGAGCTGGTGATACCTGTGTGCCCAGCATCCAGCACCGCCGAACAACAGGGGGAAGCCCGGGAGGTTAAAGTTTGCCGCGGGATACGGGAAATCTCCCGCGGGCTCCGCCGTTTGGCGTCAGCGCGGGCGGGAGGTGCCCCGCGGTGCGAAACGCTGCCCTGCCCGCTGCACGAGCCCACCCGCACGCCGCCGGGGCCTGCGGCTGCCCAGGGGCCCGCTCGCTGGCACAGCGAGGCGTTGCCGCATTGGCCGGAGACCTCTTCCCTGCCACCGCCGCTACTGAGCCGCGGGGGCTGCAGGAGCCCGCCCGCCCCTCGCATCCGCCGCCCGGCGAGGCGGGGGAGGCCTTACCCGGGAACTGTCTGCGGCGGCGGCGGCGGCGGGCGGCTGCTCGTCCTCGCCGCTGCTCGAGTCGGTCTGCATGGGCCTCCATCGGCGGACAGTTGACCCCGCGGGCCGTCGGGGGGAGCCCGGCGCTGGCTGCCCCTTGTCATGGCCGTGCCCGCCTTGCGACCGCTCGGCTCCTCCTCCGCGCCGCCTTGGCCGCCGCCGCCTCCTCCTTGAGGAGCCGCCGAAGTACTGGAGGGCGGGAACTCCAGCAGTCCCGGGCTGGCTCCGCAGCACCGTGCCACCGTGAAGCCGCTGCAAGCAGCTCCGTCAGCCCCGCGGGATGGAGATGGCTCATGGCCGGGCCGGCCGGGGGGGGCGCAGCCCGGCCGGGAAAGGGGGAGGGAGAGGGAAGGGAAGAAGGAAGAAGGAGGAGAAGGAGGAAAGGAGGAAGGGAGAGCCCGGGGCCGGGGGTCCGGCGGCCGGGGACGAAGGCGCGCACGGCGGAATCGCCCCGTGGGCAGTCGGGAAAGGGGGCGGGCGGCGGCGGCGCAGGTGGGAAGCGGGGCGGGGGGTCGGACGCCGCGGGGGACAGCGGCTCTCGTCAGCCTGCGCGGCGGCGGCGCCTCCTCCCCCGCGCCGGGGGAACCCTCGCGCACATGTGGGACCCGGGAAACCATGAAACAACCTCCCGCCGGGGACTGCGGCCGCCGCGCCCACGCCCGCGCCGCCGCGGGAGCCGGGCCCGCCGCCGGCGGCCGGCCGGCGGGAGGGCAGGCGGCCAGGGCAGGGCGGCCGCCGGCAATCTCGCACCCCCGGGATGACCTCCCGCCGCCCGCCCCGCCGGGCACCGCGGCCTCCCGGCACCCCGGGGCTCCCGGGCTTTGGGCGCCTTCTCCCTGCGGGGAGGTCCAGGCATCCAGGGATTCCTGGTGAGCGGACGTGTCCCCGCTCAGGGAAGGACCGCAGTGCATGTAGCGTTTCATAGCTGGTTCCTGCTCTGCTTTTTCACAGCCATGCACCACCTTAAAGCTGTTCTCCACATAATATAGACGAATATAAATAGACAGCACATCTATGCATATGAATGATGTGGAGGGTGAGAGGGGTGATGTGCTAGCAAACGCATCCTGTTTGTCAGCTGTTTGTCTAAAGTCCATGAAAAATTTAGATGGAGAAAGAAACAATTGTTAGAAAAAAGGGGGGAAAGTCCAATTTAAACACTGCCGAGTGCCAATGCTAAGCATAAACACTCTTCCAAGCCACGCTGCAGAGACACTTAGCACAGCAGTAAGTGGGTGCTGCTTGTCATCACCAGGAAGCTTAAATGTTTTAAGTAGAGTAAGTAGCAATTACGGGTGCCATGTTTTCCGAGGCTTCACTAAATGCTTCTTGAAAGTGAGATCTGTGGAATGCATGAAAACTGCATCACCCCCTGGTTTGGAATCACCCCTAAGTATTGACCAACGTTTTGGGGTTCTGGAAATATCTGTTAGAGTCTTCTGTTTAACACACCAAGGAAATTAACTGCTAAAACGTCTAAGGCTGGGACTACTTGGCTGTTTAAAAATTTATTTCAGTTAATATTAAGCATTACTCAAATTGCCTTGAAATATACTTCATGAGGGTGTAGGGTAAGATAAGCAGTCAAAATGTGAGTTTGTAGTAGCAAGATACTGAAAGACTTGACCTCAAGAAAATATGACAGCAAAATACAGTAATCCCTACAACGCTTTTCACGCAGATAGGTATCTCAAAGCCAGTTTTAAATTTAATTGGTTTCCAGGTGGAACCCAATGCCTGTAGTGTATGCCTTTTCAAATAGAGCTTTGTTCACAAGTCGGGTCTTCAAAGTAGATAGACCAGTTGAATTAGTGAAGTGAGTGAACCATGCCAGTATTGGTGATATTGCTGCCCTGCAGCAGGCAAGAAACACCTCTGCCAGTCGAGCTGTGGAATACCTTTGAGCAACATCTTGTGGCTTCATTTCACCCTGCAGGAAAAGCCTACAGCTAGCCATTATAAAGTACTTATTTGAAGTTAAATTCACTGATGTTTAGCACTGTCCAGCCTGAGGACCATCTTCAAGTTCAAGCTAAGTCATCTTGGGGCAGATCGCGAGTGCCCTCTGGGCTGCAGAAGGTTGCTCCATCAGCAGGCTCTAAGAATTGCTGCAGTGTCCAGGGGGCTCCCAGCACACCCCCACTTCTTGCCATGCCCCAGTGCTGGCATGCCCTGACCACAGCTGCCTGTACAAAGCTCTGCTGGTGCAGCAACTAGCCACACACATTACAGTGGCTGAGGTTGAAGTGCAGCAGCAGAGCTGACATCTGTACTTTACAGACAGGTGCATACTGTAGTCACTCTAGAGGGTGGTTTAGCTAGAAATGCCAGATTGGCTCATTTACAAGTTTAGGAGCTTAAGAACCTTCTCACACCACCGAGAGGGCTAATCTGTTTGTGACCAGGTTCAGAGATACCTAACCTTTGAGGAAACTCCCAAGAAGGGAAATGTTAGTAATTAGTGTCTTCTAGACAGTAGGTGTTCTGTGAGCATATAATATTCCATTTACTGGAGTCTTCCGGGACTAAAAAGGTTGTCATCCCTGACATTTTTTCTTATCCAGACAGGGCACTCTATTCTTCTAGGAATTTACCAGCAGCATAGTGCCTTTGCCTAATCAAGGACTCCCCTAGCTTTGCCAGAGCCTCCCATCCTCCCAGACGTGAAAGGAGATTGTTTCTCTGAGGACTTCCTGAAGAGCTAGCCTTTGATGTTTTTATGCAAAGCTGGGATAATTTGAATAAGAGATTCCTAAGTGGCAGCACTCTAAAGAATGCTTCTTTTAAAAAATTTTTTCAAAACAGCCTAAAACATTTGTGTCTAGTGAAACTTGAGTTTTGTGTATCTCAAAGGATGGCAGTGAACTTTGTAGTTCAAGTTAGTGTCATCTGGTTTCCTTAGATACTTTCTGTTCCAAGGATCTTGCATTGATATTTAAATTGCTTTTAAATCCACATAAGGAGGACAGCTGTTGAAAAAATGTGTTATGTCTAACAGAGTGAACAGTTAGATAATGAGAGTATCGTATTGGTTCACACCTCTCAGATGAGTTTTATTAGTTGCCACTAATTTTTATATGTCGTTCTAGTTCAGCTGTAAATATCTTCTTGAAATGAAAGAGAATATAAAACCTTCAAAAATCCATCTGTACTGAAAAAAGATTGGACAGAAGATTCCCCTCACAATTCTCAAGGAAACAACCTAAAGACTTTGTTGTCTTCTTTCCTCCTAGCCAATAGATGCACTCTTCATAACACACTGCTTACCAGCTTTGCATGTCACTCTGTCCCTTCACCTGGTTCAAGGCTGTGAAAAACTAGAAGACTAGAGCTAACAGGTGAGAAATAACAAGCACTGTGTCTCCCACAGGACAATTCCAGCATGCTTCAGAGCAGTGGTTGACTGCTCTGTCAGAGATCAGAGAATGAGATCTTTTCTGATCACACAGAGGACAATAAACAGAGTGCAGAAGGAAGGAGTGTCAGACTTCCAGGCCTTGTCTTTACCAGGGTAAATGCAAACTTGGTAAATTCAGTAAACCTGAGCTAACAAAGTCCATCCTACAACCAAATACAAGCCTTTTTTTCCTGCCAGAGGTCAACGTTTTGCCTTATAGGAACATTCTTTTCCCGTCCTTACAGACATGCTCCCAAACAACGACTTGCAGCCTGCAATGCAGTAGGTGCCATACAGAGGGGGCAGAAGTGTGCGCTTAACATCGTGAGTGTAAGCCTGCATAAAGCCCTTTCTGTCTTATGGAAAGTAACTTTAGCAAGCACTCTATATACTCAAGTGGAGTACAGGCTTTTAAACCCTGCTCTTAGTTACCTTGTTGCAGGCAAGAGGGACTAGTAACTCCCAATTGCGGTTCTCGATGGAAAGAGTTTTTACTGTACTTGAGAAAATATAGGACAAAATTTGGCCCTATACCTATTACAGCATAGTAGGAAAAGACTGACATTTGCTTTTGGGAGATGTTACTCTATGTATTTCCTGTGTTTTAAAAATCATTTTGTGTTATCTTAAATCTTTTGTCCAGGCTTTTGAAATTTCAAATGCAGATGCACTTTGCATACTGCATGACTAAAAGGTGCTGCTGAGAATGCATCTGCAAATCCCTTCATGCTTTATATTTACTTCAAAATCCATTTAGCTATATGGCAATATTTTTTCTTGCTGGCTCTCGATCAAGCAATAGCTGGATTGTAAGTTTTGAACAACCACAGTTCATAAGAATAATTATATACCAATTTCTGATCTTCCAAAATACCTTTAAAATGTTACATGTATTGACTTTCCTTCTTTAATTTTTTTTCCTCTCTCTCAGCTCCTGCTGGCTTACTAGGCAAATCTGGCTCACACAATTTTTTTACTAACTGTTTTCAATGGCAGTCATTCAGCCATGGATTTTCCAGCAATAACAAGACTTGAAGTTGTGCAGATTCATAGTTTCCTACTTTTCTACTTTTCTCATTAGAATGATGTGTCACTGTTATTATATTACAAAATCCATTGCCAAACCCAAATCTATATATCAGAAAAATGTTCAGTTCTACCAACAATATAAGAAACTAGTGCCTGTAATACATTAATCAAATTTGAACACATTCCTCATAATTCTTCCTTCAACTGAATCTCCTGTTCTCCATATAATACGTTTATTCTACCTGTGCCTATTGTTCTACAGATTCAAAATACTTAACTCTTCCTCTGCCTAATGTAAATCTAGAATGGCAAGAACCAAGTAGCCACTTACATACTCAATTAAAATTGTTATTTATGCCAATAAAGGTCTTTCCTGAGCAAACAGAAAGGCAAAGTTCAAAACCTGTATGGAAGGAATTCAAATCAGGAAACAGAATAGTGGCAAAGCAGTGTTAATGAAATAGCCCCTGCCATTTTCGGTACCAATGCACAATGAGTTTAAGCAGATATATGGTTTGAGGAGTTTCCTCACACAAAATGTCACCTGCTAAACCTTGAACGAGTGTTACTTTCCTCTCCTTTGTATCACCTTTTTAGCACTTGTATGGCTATGCAGTCAGTGAAATTAAATGCTTGATAGAGCTGAGATGAGTCATCATGCTGTCAGGGAGAAAAGAGCAGAAATCATGGCTCAGGAGGAGGAGTATCAGACTATCAGCAATTCAAATTCAGGTTGTCTTATGTTGGTCATGAAACCAAGTCTTCCAACAACCTCATCTACTGAGATAATACGTTCAGAAGAAATGCTTAGTATCACGTCTTCTGACATCAAGTCCCTTACTTTTCCACTCACCTTAGTTCTTTTTAACCTTAAACTGGATTTTCCAGAAGCATGAGCTTTGTGACTTATTGCAAACTCTGCTTACATCTCTTATTATTCAGTAAATGAACAGCTGTTGATTTCCATTGAAATCTGTTGTTTGTGGCCCTTGATATTCAGAAACTACTGGATACTGTCTATTAGAAAATTGGTCCTTTTTATGTGGGCACTCATTTTAGGCACTCATAATCACCTGTAATTTCAGAAAAATGTTACTAGAATTTTTAAAGACAGTATAGTCAGTGCTGAATTTGGGATTAAAAGTAAACCTTTTCATTTTAAAAGCAACAAAATAAAATGACAATGTAGATATAGTAGACTTCAGCTATTTTGAGGATCTTATTTCATTGATGTCCTACTGCTTTTATAAAAATGGCATTATACACTGTGAAGACAACCTGTTAAATGGCTAACAGAGACATCTCTCCAAGTAGTTGACAACAGAAAATCATCATCAGATGGAGAAGTTCCCCAGGAACTGACAGTAGGCTGCTTCTGTTAACACCTCCTGTAATCACACAGGAGCAAGCAGAAATGTTGCTGATATAATTTCCAGATGACACAAAACCCAGCCAAAACGGTCATGTCAGTGAGCTCAGGAAAGCATGGAGTGATCTGGGTGACTTGTCCATTTAAAGAAAATCTTTCTTTACCCAGCTACATATTAAGTTATTGACTTCAGAAGAAAGAGTGCAAGATGTTTTTACAGACTGGAAAGACTTTATCTTGGAAAGCAGTGCTTCTAAAAAGGTTTGGGGATCAAAACGGAGAAACAGCTCAACTTCAATTTCCAGAATAATTCTGTAGAGAAAGGGGCTAATGAGATTCTTGCTTATTTCAAGAGGGAGACCAAAAATAGGAATTGGGAGTCTTCCCTCTGTAAAGCACGCCTGAGACCAGTAAAAAAAAAGTACAGATTTGGTGTTCATGTGTTCAAAAGGATATGGATAAATAGGAGAGGTGCAGAAAAGAGACACAGGAATTATTCATAAGCTGAAGGAAATGCCTTGAAGTGAAAAGACTGTGAGAGTTCACAGCCTTTATCTAAGCACTTTTTGCTGTGCTCGGTAGAAGAGGCTTATACGATCTGTTATGAAGGACATCAGTCTCGATACTCTAATAGCACCTTTAAGAAAAAGAATAGTATCAGCCTTGCCTATCAGAAATGGCTCAATGTCTTCTCTTGGAAAGTCAAACTCTTTCATGTCACTAGAGGAACAAATAAATATCCTAAAACATGCAGTAGTTCTTAGATCTTACAAAATATGACGCAATAGTTAGAAAATCATAGTACAAATCTGCTTTTAAAAACCTACAGTCACCCCCGTGGATGCTTGGGTATTATTTAAATGAAAAAGTGAATGGATAGTTTTGTTTAATTTTCCCTTGATGGAGCTGGGGAATCCAGTTATTTTTGAAAAATTAACTTTCTCCCTGCCTCTTCTCCTCCTGTTAGTCCCGAGCTTAGGTATGGCACCTTCAGATCACCTACTTTGTGGCAAAAACAGTGAACAAAGGAGTAGAAATAGCTGTTGGACGAAGAACAACCCTACAATTCCATGCCTTGCATTTCTCATTAACTGTCAATGTTCCACAAAAACAAAAAAACCCAACTCATTATGAGAGTGAACTTAAGTTTCCTGGTAGCTAATTTCCAAAAGGAGCTGTGGAGTCTCTCCTTCTAAATGATGTCTTCTAGGAAAGAGGCAACTTTTTCAGTGGACATTAACTGTTGGGCTTTTGGTTTGGATTGTTTTTTGGTTTTGTAGGTTTGGGTTTGATTGTCTGGGGTTGTTTTGGTTTGTCTGTTTTGTTGGGTTTTGGTGTGGTTTTTATTTTCCTGATAGATTTAATTGTTACTCATTATTTTCTTGAAGAAATAATTATTTATTCTTGGCAAGAGGAAAAAAGCATATGCATAAATATTGGTTAAAGAGGACAAATAAGCACCAGCTGAAATATTTTCTTTAGTTTAAACCTTAATGCAGCAGTAATGTTCCTACAGGCTTTTGTCCTGGTGAAAACTGAGAATAGCATCAGTGAGTAAAACCACCATTCTGACCCTAATGTGTTTCTCAATTTGAGTGTCTCTGCACACTTATAAACAGCTTGGGTTGGGTAAATATGCACATTGGACTGTATGACAGGCACCTCAGTGTGTTAAAGGCATCAGACAAGATGGGTTCAGGTATTGCCTAGTCTGCAAGGAAAGATGTGTGCTTCTAGTTTGAAGAGCTACAATTGGGAGAAGAACCTTGTTTCAAACCAGCAGACCTCAAAGGACAAATGTGGATGTGTCAGAGTTGTGCACTGGAGCGCCAAGTCTCCAGTTTGTCCCAGAATGGTTTGTTTATATGAACTTGTAGATGCGCATTTGATTAAAAAATAATCTAAATGTAATGACCTTTACAGATCCTGGAACAGAAGCACTGTTTTTTTATCTCTCATATATGTGTGTGCATGTATAAATAAATACACACACATTTGTCTGTATATGACACTACTGTTTCTATTTTGGCAGAACCTAAAGACTCCATCATATTAATCTCTCTACGAATGCAGTGTAAGTATCTTAACTCAGCTGACTTGCAGTGAATTGAGACTCGCTATTTAATGTAGACTAATGGATCATCAAAGAAAGTGTGTGATTATTTTTATACTTTTATAAAAAACAGAAATATTTATATTTTTAAAGTAAAATTCATAATTGCACCACCCTTTCAATATTCCAACTTTAGCCCCAGGAGTGGAATATAAACAGTGCCAGACATTCATTCCCATGAGTTTTTCATCGTTTTTTTTGACACAATCTATTTTTATTCAGTTCTATGGGAAATGCACACACTTTGTGCAATTGCCAGAATGTGATTTCTCAATGCCCCTTATTTATTTCGAATTGGCTTTTTTCAGATTCAAGTACTTTTGCAACAGCACTTTTTCACGTTTTATCATGTAAGTGCTCCTTGCTTATACTAAACCCATTTGCTGAGGACAATGGTTACATATGTGGAGCTGAAAGGCCAGCCACATAAGTTAGCAGAAGCCTCCCACAATGGCTGTAAGAGTTGGTTCTTCTTCCTTCTTCAGAGTCTGCCATTATTCATGTCCTCTCCACCTAAAGGCTTCAGGGCAGAATTTTTGCTTTGTTCAGATTCTGCTGCATGTATCTGAGTCCAGCAGTTGTTGGGAAGATGGGGATGGTCTGCTGAAATCCCTCCCTCTCTGTCTACATTGCAGGGCAGTTTGGAGTCTGCTCAAATTCGTACCAGAGTAGTCAGTGAGAATCATCCATGAGCTAGGGCTAGCCAGAACACAGCAAGCTTCAGTTTGATTTACAACGTAACCATTGCATAAGGAGCTATGAAGAGGTTCAAACTGATAATGTACAAGAGAACAGATTTGGCTGTGGAATCTGCCCCAAAAGGACAACTTACCTACATGAGGACAGGGTCCTTAGTCAACATATCCACTAAAATTTGTTTGGTGCTTTCCAGGTCAGTATGATTTTCTGCACTGAGATCACTTTCACTTCATGGATTTTTTTTCTCTCATTTACTTTAAGAGTTCATTTTTGTGTCAAAATCAATCTGGCAATGTCCTTACATCCATACAAACCATCCTGGTTAGATCACTACCTTAAGGCCTAGTCAAGGACTATTGTATTCAGAGAGAGTTGGGGTTCCAGCATAGCCCTTTATAAAGTGCTCCAGACACTTCTGCATATAAATAGGGCACCACTGAAGAAGACCTTTCCCAAAGTCCCTTGCAGGGCTGTGTACTTGCCCCAACCCCAACTCGTCTGCACTATGGCACCACAGAACCTGCACCATAACATTCTGCATAAATGCTCTATCCTTATCTCCCAGCCTTCTCCAGCAAAGCCTTCGAACAAATAGGGAAAGGAAGAAATGTAGTCCTGAGGCCAGATATTTCAGTCAGTAGTCCTTCCTACTTCTGCTATCTGCCTCGATATCTGCCTGGTAGTTTAAACATGAGCTTGTTCCTGGAGGTTTGGCCTCAGTGCTTGCAGAGAGGGTTGGTAACCCCTCGTAACACACACAACAAGGATGCCTCCCTTGCCCTGTGGATTTCATCGTCATCCTTCTGCCATCTAGATGATGGCACAGCTTCTTTGTCCGCTGGGACTTGGACCAGAAGCAGATGGGTTTGGTAGCAGCTGGCAAGGCACATGGACTACCAAGGTGCAGGAAGGTGAGAAGGTTCATTACTATATCCTGGGTCCATTGCTGTGGCAATGAGTCAGGAAAAAAGACTGCAAGGTTACAGTTGATACGTATTTTCCTTAACAAGTCTCTTTAACTGATACCATTGCCTAGGCCTTTTAACTCACAAAGGCACCAGTTTACTATCTTTTGCACAGTTTACTATCTTTTGCAAACTTGCTGAGGCTGCACTGTCCCACCACCCAGGTCATTAACAGAGTGCACCCTAGTACAGGGTGACCCCTGGGATACGTCACTGCTGACAGTACCCAAGTTGTTTTCAACTTGCAGAAAGTAAGGATTTTGTCCCTGGAAGGGTTTTAATTTCTGCTGCTCAAGAGATGGAGAGTTAAGAAGAGCTCTTTTAAATGTTTATGGAAGAACATATTTCGTTGGAGACAGGCTAATAAGTGCTAGAATTTATTTTGAAATGTCTACTATTTTAAAATATCTACTACTTAGTAAAGCATGAAACATTATTTAATTTTTAACATGTGCAGCATTTAAGATTTGGATTTTTAAAACATGTAGATATTTTAAAATTACTCCATTGTGTAAACAATTCCTTGCTTAATAATGCAATGTCTTGAAAAAAATTCTAAATAATTTAATTGATGGCTCTTATTTTCTTTTTGTGTTTCAACCATTGGCATTCCTCAGTTTAGATGTCAACATTTCTATGCCTGGAAGCTGGAGAATAAAAATAGTTACACACTAAAAAGAGGCAGTGCCGAGGGTGAAAGGTCCTGATCTTGCAAGTTCTTGCTCATATGGAAACTCAATGGGATTACTTGGGTGAGGAGAAATTACTCCCCTAGCAGAAATTACAAAATGAGGCTGAGCTTTGCTACTAAAATGGTAATAATTCAAACATGGAAAAGATTATTCACTCTCCAATGAAACAGGACAAGCCCGAGTGTACAAATCCATGACTTTTAAAGAACTGACCACAGCTGAAACTCATTGGAAATCTGTTTTGGAAACAGATGAGAACCTCCTGCTAAGCAGTTAGACTGCAGTGATGTTTTAACAATTGGGATTTTTTTAGGGATTTTGTATTGAACAGCTGAGCCACAGGGATTGCAGGCCTATTTGGAAGCCAACTATGTATTCATGTCAATATTAATAATGCCTTGGGCTAGACAGAAAGCTTGAAAACTATGTGTTAAAATAAATAAAAAGCAGTGCATTTTTGGAGTAACTTCATTCTGTGGCCTTAAAAAGAGTCTCCTTGGCACAGTAAGATGACCTTATCCTTAAAAAAATGGTATTATATGTCAGAAATGTCTTTATTTCCTGACAGAGTAGGACAGAAAAGCCACTTTTATTCCAAGCAATTCAGCTTGTTCATATGAAACGTAAAAAGGACATCTTGAGATAAGGGTGAGTGCCTAATAGCTGTTTTCAAGACAAAGAGCACTCAGTTAAGAAACAGGGTACATGTCAAGGAAGTTTTAAAGCTTTACAGCTCAAGAGAGGTTAAAGAATATCGAATAGGCTACAGAACTCTATCTCTTCTTTCACTACTCCAAGCAAAGGGGGAAAAAAATCCCCCAAAGCCATAAAACTTTTATTCTCTAGCCCTTTTCTACCTGGAGCACCACCTTCTCTGGTTCTGAGCGCCTCTATGCTGATTTTCAACTGAAGTTTGTTAGAAAAGGCAGCACCCCACTTTCAGGATTCAAGGACAGCTCAGTTGGTGTGACCAAACCCTGCATGAGGACTCTGCCACACCTGGCCAGTTTCAAAGCCATTTCTAGCAAAAGGCATTTACCATAGCGAAGTACCCTTCTCAATTCTTCAAAACATCAGAGCTAATGTAATTGCAGCTACTAGTTCTCAGCCAGCAAAAGGGTACCTAAACTTCTAAATTGCTGGTCCCATTGCTCCTTGCTCCTTTTGAGACATTTCTAATTTTCCCTCTGAAAGATGATGATCCACTGAATAATTAGCTAACTTCTTAAATTGCTTCTTACCTGTTGTTTGTGGAAGATACTCCCTAGCTGTAGGTTGGAAATTTAAAAAATTCTCTAGCTCAAAGCTCTTTGCTTAGCACATATTGGTGGTTCTCTCATGCAGTTAATCAGCAATACAGAAATCCTTCCTGTTGTTCCAGTGCACTTGATTCTTCTTCTCCTCCACCTTTTCAACTGGAAAAATAATGGTTCTTTGACAATATCTAGTGTAGCTTCTTACATGGAAAGCTCAATAGAGAGTTTTCCCTTTATGTATGTGTAGACCTAATTTCAGTCAATGCTGATTTCCTCCCTTACTTCTGGTTCTCTCTGAGCATAACTGTTTTATTTGGAATAAATCAGAGCAACTACATTCTCCAGATCTCAGTGGTTTCCTCTGTTGTTCTCTGTCATGATCTTTTAAGTAGTTGTGTGCCTACAGACCTTTGTGCCTGGCCAGCTTTCACTGTGGAAGTCTGACATTTTATTGCTCAGAAGCATTTTTGTAAATAATCCATTTCCAGTGTAAGACTGCAACTGATTAGTTTCCTTGGGAAAAAGATCAGAAGCCCTGAAGAAATGGAAATGTCATGTTCCTGTGTTGGTTTAAAGCCTGTTCTTGGACCTTGTTGATGACCAAGTCACTAAAAACTGAACCAGTCTGTCTGAGTTTACAAGGATATAATCCATCATAAGAGATTCACAAAGTTGGTTTTTTTTTATTTTTTCCTGGATGAGCTCATTTTCTGAACAAAGTAAACCCATATATTACATTAAATAGGTCTCTCACCATTGTTTATTCGCAGGTCTGTTCTTTAAAGAATAAGCCAATTCCCTCTCAAATGCAGCTCATTTCTGTGACCCACTCTGACAGCTGTGACAATCTGTTTGTCACAGACCCATTGGTATATATAAATTTAGATATTAAAAGTAGCTGGAGGTGGAATAGTCTTATTTGTGGGTTTAAGACCTTAAAACATAGTGTGAAGATTCACACCTGATCGGGTTTTTTAAAAACAATGACATTACTTTTTAACTTTGCACTTCAGTGAGTTCTCTTGCAAAAGTGAGTCTTACCTGGGAAAAAATACTGCCCTGGAAAGTGCCACTTATCCTCCATACAGTATCCAGTATGATTCTATGGCAGTGTGGGAACACATCAGGCTGAGGCTGGTATTGGGCAGTTTGCCATTCTGGGGCGAATTGTTTCTGGCTCGGTATCATATGCCTGAGGGTGGCATGTGTCTTCTCAGGAAGGACAAATTGCTCTCCTTCATGTTTGGCAAGCTCCTTCTGGCATGCCAAAGAAGCCTATATTTAGTACTGATACTGTTTAGCCAACAATCTGGGAAAATTGTCATGATGATGCGACTAGAGATTTACCGAGGCTGTTTTCCAAGAGCTGAAGAAGACATGGTTGAAGTGGGCTTTGAATTTCCAGCTTTGAGTCTTGTTACTCCTATTTTCTCTGGGTACAGTACATCCTGCTCCCATCCTGCAAGCCTGCAGTGTTGCAGCTTGAACTAGAGCTCATTTACTCTGATTTGGCATTGGTGGGATTCCTACAAAGCTGGCTATTTTGATATACAGCTTGGTATCCAAAATTTTGCTCTCCATGTTCTGTTGAATCTTGGCTGCAGCTGCCTCCTTTCCTGCTATCCCAGTGACATGTTCTGTCCTGGCTACCTAAAGCTCATTTGCTCCCAGGTGTGCTGAAAGCAGAGATCCAGAGAGCATCAGCAACTGTTCTCATCAAAACCCTCTTTGCCTGTTATCTGCAATGGGCACGTGACTTATGTACAATTCAAAAAGCTCCTGAGATCAAAGGCAATGTGAGCCCTGACACTCCCTGTGGGAATTTCACCTCCTCTGTTCTTTCCCCTTGTGAAACAGCAACATCACAAACCTCCCAAAGAAGTGCAGAGATTATCTTGAATGGGGATATATTTCTTATTCATCTTATTTCCATCCCAAATTTGCCACAGGGACATTCACTGTTCAACAAGAGCATCTGAAGATCCTTCTCCTGGAAGGCCATGCCTATGGGAAACATGGTCTTGGTTATCTACTATTTGTATTAAGTTGAAGTTACATTTTCAACTCTGTACTTAAGCTTTGCATACATAGCAGTGTTAGCAAGAGTATGAAAGAAATTACCTCTTGAGGAAAAAAAAGGCAAATACCCAGTATAAACATGATTTTATTGCCTTTATTTAGGTGAAGGAGTGGAGATCCATATGGGATGAGCTAAACTAAACAGGCTTTTTATTAACAAAACTTTTCAAACACATGCTCTGCTCACAACTCAGCTGAAGATACATGAAAAAAAAAGATTAGGAGGGCTCTAATTTCCTGTTCCTTGCTTAAAAAAATCCATGTAACTATTTGCTTGTGTCTTGCCACACATTCTCATAAGCAAAGGAGTTCTGGAGTTATCCTTAAAAACATTGTCAAAATGTACCATAATCCTTTGCTTGGGCATTTAAATATTCTCTTCCATCTGAAGCAAGTGTTGCTTTTGGTTCTTGTAGCTATAGCCAAAACATGAAAAATCATCTGTGCTTGGGTTGGCTGTATTGGAGTTTTCTCTTCTATATGCTAAGTAGGAAGTTTCCAGGGCTGGCTAATACGGCACACGTTTTCTCTTCATTTGTGGTTTCAGTATTGCTGGCAGCACAACAAAGAGCAAGGTGCTTCCTTTTTCCCTGTATGTCCCTTCTGTGAGCATAAAAATTAGATTGTTCTGCTGATTCAATTACTGTGAGGACAGATCATCTTCTTAGACTTCTTGTCACAAAACTGACATTTCTTCTGGAAGTTTTAAGTGATTTGACACCTCTTAACATGCTAAAATTTCTAGCTTGTCTTCTAGTGAACAAATGTTGATTAACAATTCTTGGCATTAGAAACAACTCACAGCTTTTGCTTATTTGCTTAGTTCAGGAAGGTCCTGACAACCTTAATTTACTTTGATTAGCAGATGATTGACTATTTTTATATATTTCTCAGCTTTCTGTCCATTGGGCCAAGAATAATCTGGAGAGCAGGTTGTGCATGTCTGAGACATCCACCTTGTGCAGACCTGTTAAATCTCTCAGATGTTTGTTGTTGACTATTGCTTTACTAAATTCACTGCAGGTCCCTTATCTAGCAAACACTGCCACATGGTAACTCATGGCTATGAACATTCTCAAGGTCATAAACTCTTTCTAGCCCATTTATCTGCCAAGAAGGTATTTGCTTGCATCTTCCAATGGAGACTCAGAGCACACAGCTCATCCTGGCACGTAAACCCTGACTCTACATCCATGTTTGCCAGGACTGCTGTCACCGTGTCCCCATTCCCCTGGGAAGGCTGCAGCTGCACCCAGTGGCCACATACTCCCCACAAGGCTGGTGGCAATCTCCACAGGACCTTCAAGCCTGTGGTCTTGTTAGAAGCCACTCTTCACCCTTGCTTTGGTGTGCTGTTGAAATGACAGAATCCCAAAGATGGTCCTCTGAAAAATTAACATGTGTAGCTAATTAGCATCCCCCTAGAATGCAAGGTTTGTGGTGGCATGAAGAGTAATGCCTTTGCATGAGCCATCAGCTTGAATTGAAAGGTCCCTGCCTGAAGTGGTTTGGTTTCAGATTTCTTAAAAGTTACTGAGATCTCCTGGGTGTTTTATCTTCCAGGTAGGCAGAATTACTGTTTTACAAGGTTTGGAAAATACATAATATTCTGTGGAAAAGAAGCAGGTTTGTAAAAGAGAGATCCTGTCATGAACTTCATCAAAATGAAGGATAGCTTTGGCTGGAGAGAGAGCATTTCCTGAGGAGACCTGTTTATTTCACCAAGATTCTTTTGTACAGACATCTGACAGATGAGCAGAACATCTGCCATCCTGCATCAGAGTCTGTCCAGGCCAGTATCCTGTTCCTGACAGGGGCCATCTCCAAATGCTTCAGAGAAAAATGCATTTCCATCATGATGGGAAATAACTTCCTCATGTGATGAGTTTAATGCCACTCCCAGACACTTGTTGGTTGATTTGGGGAAGAAGCACTAGACCAGTTGTTTCTTTGCCTTTTGTTTTGTTTTGTTGTTTGTGGGGTTTTGTTTGGTTTTTTTTTTGCTTTTGTTGTTGTTATGGTTAATCTCAGGTTAGTTAACTATAAGTATACTGAATAAAATTCAGCTCTGGCTATATCTTGAATTGTTAATGAACTCTATCATAGAACTGCATTGTGGGAGCAGATTTCTTAGGTTATGAAACATTCATAGGCCTCATAGCCTTTTGCAGGATAAGTTTTGATAAAGGAAGATACATTCAAAGGCAAAGGAGGATCTGTTACAAAGTCTGAGCAGTAGTTTTAAAACTGTTTTGTACTACTGGTCATTAACATTTCTATTTTCTTTCTCCTTTCAAGGCTCTTGCCTGGGTATTCTTCATTACATTAGATTTGACCTTTCTTTGTGTATCTACTTGACGCTTATCTTATAAAGAAATGCTGCTATCTACAGGGTGTTATTTTCCTTTTTTTTTCATGCACCTAATAAATAGATCAGTGGTAAACTCTGGCCATAGACACTAGACCAAAGACAGCTCTGAGAGTGTGACCAGCACTTAAAAACAGTGACTCCTAATGCTGAACACCAGAGTGATTGCACCTGAATGTGGGATGTGCTCTCACTTCCTACATACAGCACTTCTGCCATACACAGGTCTCTTTTGTCAGCTAAAATTAACTGGCACATGTTCTTGGCAGTGCTGCTGCTGTTTCCAAAGTGACAGCCTCTTCTTTTGCGTCCCCAGGAGAACACCTGAGAAACGGCAGATCTTTCTCTAAACGCTGCCTCCCTGCCTTCCCCAGCCTGCGGAGGGCTCTTGCCATGCCGAATGCTGCTGGGCACCCTCTGAAACAACAAACCCCCATTCCCAGGGTAGGAAGGAAGTTTTTCCTGTCAAGTGTCCACTTGCTTATTATCAACAGGCAGGTCATCAGCCTCTCTCTTACTGGGTATGAGACTTACTGATGCTCAAAAAGCCAGGAAAAACCATGTCCTTCTGACTGTCTCCTTGTATCAGCAGACTAGAACGAGTCACCAATTCCCCTCTTCTCTAATGACATAAGTATGTACAAACCTCACGTGGGTATAACCATGTCATTTTTATTTTTGGTCAGTCCTTGTTATTAACCATGTAACTGCAGACAAACAGGTTTCTCTTTCTCTCTGCTTTCTCTTCTCCAGCATGAATCTTATTTTCTCTAAGTGTGCCACAAAGTTTAGAAATGTATTAGTGCCTTTTCTGGCTAGTTCTGCCTCCAAAATGCAGAGTGGGGTAAGCACAGCATCAATTTCTTCCTGCGGACCTCTATCCAGGAGAATCAATGATTTCTAGAGTGTTGTTTCTAACATACATTGTGTAAGTTGCAATTAGAAGATTCATGAAAGCACATCAGTGCTTTTCAGAAACTTTAGTACTACTGGGATGCTCAAAGGGCACACCGGACCCTGCAGGTGTTTTGGTATCCCAGATTTTAATTTTAATAATTTCTTATTTTCAAGACTACTTTACACAAACTACATTATCAAGTCATCAGCACAGAGTCTGTAATCTACATAATCCCTGGCACTCATGTGGATTTGCAGAATGCTGCTGGTAGACAGGAAAAAGGTTTATAATGAAAAATATAAGAGTTGTAATTTCCACTGATATTTTTCTCAACCAGTTGTTTGTATCTGTATTTCTGTAGAATTGATCACATTTTAGAAAAAAAACCCTGTTAAACATGTTAAATGAGGCTAAATACTCTGGTAATGATAGTTAAATACCTCTAACAAGTGCAAACAGTGTTTTCAATGAAGATCTAAATATAATCATGCTGTACATCTTAGCTCCATTTCAACTTCTCTTCCTGTCCTGGAATATAATTAGGATGGAGCCTTGGGGACACACTCATCACTAACCAACATCTTGATGACCTTGCTGGAGCCAAAGCATATGTCAAATCACAACCAAGTCTGAGGAACTGACTCCAAGAATAGATTCAAATTTCCACTGTTAGGTGCAGTAGTAATGTGAATTAAGCTACCAAGCAAATATAACATATCTTAAAGACAAAGTAGCCCTTAAAAGCAATTTTCAAAAAATAATCTTAAGACTCAGGAGACAATGATGATAATTGAAACCTCTCTGCATGCTGTGTTAGTTAGAGCCTCTAAAAAATATGGTTAGTGACTAATTTACATTTCTGATTTACAGCCCCTAAACCCCAGCTATTCTGAAGGGTCAGTGTGTTTATGCACTGGAAGACTCAGGAAATTCTGGTTCAGCCTCCTGTCCTGGCAGTGGTGTCTGTGCTAAAGCTCCAGCTCTCCAGGCCTTGGGTATGTAGCTGCCACTGCAGACAGGGACGGCCGTGTTCTGCACTGGGACATGGGGATGTGTACTCATGCCCACCTCCTCACCTGAAAAGCAGTTCCACTCCACCTGGAAGCTGCACTGCCTCAAACCACATCTCTGCACTGTTTCTCCCTTGTGTCAGGGCTTGCCAGAAACAAAGTCAGTTGTGGGTGGAGCTTTCCAGAGGGACATGAAATCCAACCGATAACCGGCCGTACGAATGTGCAGCTGTGTACAAGCACAGGGCCGGTGCCCAGGGCTTGCTCTGTAGGTAAAAAGGAGATTTGGCAGCTCCAGAAGTCAGGCTGGCAAACATCCAGCACTCAGAAGACACAAGGCAGCCTAGCACTGCCCAGGCAGCCCAACCATATGCTTCATGGGCAAGGAAAGCAATGAAGAGTCTGCAAATTAGCTCAGCACGGAGGTGCTCCAGATGTGTGTAACAAACGTATACAATTCAATACAGCACATTGTAGAGTGCTGATAAAAATCGTCAGCCTAAGTTTAGTCTTGCACTGAACTGCTTTCCTCTGGGTACAGATCTCTCATAGACTTTTTCCTGCAAATGCAAGCTGCTTCAAGAGTGCCGTTTCCTTTGAAGTTATGATTAGCATTTATTTCCCCATGCTAGAGTTAATTTAGCAGTAGATCTACTTACTTTTTGAAACCAGGAACTTACTAAAATCTTCTTTCTTTATAGAACAAACCAGGAATTAATAAAGTGCTCTTAGAAAGTGGCAACATTCTATTCAAATTTTACAATTACAATAACTGCAATTCTAATACTATACACTATTAAAATTTAAGATACTTGACATCGTACAGAGTTACTAATATGGAACTAAATCAATTCCTCTGAGTGGGACTTTGAATATGATTTCTAACTGAGATTAAATAGTCTTTAAGAAACTGGATAAAAAAATATTTACATGTATTTTGGGCTAAGCTGCTTTTTCATAAATAATAATCAAATGAATAGAACATGTCCATTTATTTCAGATCTATAAAATACAAATCTAAAAATATCATTTTACAGACAATATTCACCATTTAGTTTACATTTCAGTATGGTCTTAAGCCTTGCACAGAATAATAATGTAGCAGAATAACAAAACAGTCTACATTTTAACTTTATAGATTTCCTTAACTAGAGTCTACCATATACATCAAAAATAGTTGTGCACAGTAACCAATTAAACATCTATTTAAAAAAAATAGATTGGCTACATCTCATAACTGAGACACCAATTACAGTACATTTATTAAAAATCCTTCAAGAATGCACTCAGTAGTAACAGTAGTTAAAATCATAACTATTCTGAGAAATGATCAAAGCAAATGATAACAGAATTTTAAAAATTCAGTTAATCATTTATATGTAATGTAAAGGCCATGTAACACTACAATAAAGAAAGAAATTACATGGGCACAAGTGCAAAAAAGCAATATTGTAAGCCATCTTCTTTCTTTGGTAAAAATCAATTAGCAGGAAGTATACTATAATAATTCAAATTGAAGACTAATTCAGGCTATACTTTTTTCCTTTCCTACCATAGGCAGACTTGATGATTTGCAGGCATCCTACAGTAGAAAAGTTAAAATTCTACTTAACACTGCCCATTTTCTCCTCTTTTAAGTTTAAATATTGGAATTAAAGATAAGGATTTTTTTCTTTCATAAATAGCTTTTCAGTAGTATAGTCTCTTAAGGAATTTAAAAATAAATAACAAAATATACACAATTTGAAAGATTACATTTAATTCCTTCTAGGTATATCCTGAAAATATATCGCCAAAGAATAAATAACTTTGGGTTTCTCAAATATTTGGTCAAATGTCAATTACTCTTATATAAGGAGTTTTCTCTGAGGGATAAGGAATTACCACTGCTTTTCCTACAAAGCTTTTACTATACAGGTGAAATTTTAATAACTTCACAGTAAGAATAGAATCTCTAATATAATATGGATGTTCACCATTAAAAAGTACAATAAAAAAATCTTTCATAATTAAACCTTCAGAATTTCATGTTCAAACCTGAGGAACTTCCAGGTAACTATGAAGTTGTCCTGGCAGGAAGGACAGTCAAGCTGAGTTGTCTGTGTCAGGAGGCTACAGTAACAGTAAGGCAATTTCCTCCAGTGGTAGAACCAAAGCTCTTTTCTATTGACAACATATTAAAAGTCCAGAAAAGACAAATGTTGAGGAAGGGACAAGAGAAGGATGTTGGTTAAGAACACTTGAGTGTAAGTCATCCTGAGACAGGCATGGGCTGCCTACAGGGATTTTACTATAACCATAGATTATAAATAAATTCTTCTGGTTTTGAAGGACTTGACTGTCATGAACAATTAAGGTAATGTCACAGGGGATTTGTAGGTTACCATCTTACTCAAGCTCCTCATATTTATCTGAAATTATTACTAAAGAAAACATGAAAAATGCAGGCCACATCAGCAAAGCAACTGGTTAATAGAATTCATCCAGCAACCTGAAGTGTCATTAAAAATTAAAAAAAAAAAATTAACTGCAGGAAGACCTTCTGGAGGGGCAGAGCAAAGTCCTTGCCTTTTTAGATGATCCATTTAAGCTGCCAGCAAAGTAAAGGCTATTTTGATTGCTCATTTATTCAGAATTCATAAATAACATGTAGATTCACTAACCTCTTATTCACACCCACAGCTAATTTACATAAAATATTAAGCAGAATGCTTTTCTACTCCTTGTTTGATTCCAAGCACAAGATGTAAAAACCAGTTAAATTGCACAGTCCAACCCTTATCTCTGCAAACCTCTATCTGATCAAGGAAATGCTTTTTGGCATCTTCTTCACTCTTCCCTACTGTCAGTGCATCCCTGATATATTCAATATCTTCTTTGCTGGTTAATTGGGGCATTCCAGTCATTAGCATCATGGAGAACAGGATGATCAGCAGGTTTGTGTGGTGTCGAAGAGCTAAGTAAGCCTTCACACATATGTCCTACGAGAGAGAAGAGTTTTTTGTTAATTAATGAGAAGAGCCAAGAGGGATGGGGGCAGAAATTTCACAGGACTCCCATTAACCAATGCTGTTCAGTCACTCATGTCAGAGGGAGGAGACCCAACAGAGTCACTCACCTGAGCAGAGACACGACCTGCTCACCTCTGCATCTGGTGTTCAGTGTGACTTCATTTATCACCCCACGCTGGGGCAACGAGTGCTGTTTTGGTGTACAAAGCAACAGCTCTTCCTAACCATACATTAATCACTAAAAATCTCAGCTTCACCAAGATCTCAAATTAATTTCCTTGCCATAAAATTTCCTGTGGCTGTTAAAAGAGACAGCAATAAGTCATTGTCTTCCTTTCCAATTGGGATGTTCCCATTTAAAGACCATGGCTGGAAAGTGATACTGGATAAAGCAGGGGACTGCTCTTCATTTTGTGTAGATGTCTATTAACTTTGCAGTGGTGACAGTTTATTTAACGAGGAAGATTTTTCAGGCCTGGTGTTCTAAGAAATATTTCCCTCTGACAGCTCTAGTCTTCAGGCACTCTGCCTTGCTGTAGGACTTCTATCTTTATGTACTGTCAAACTGGATTCCACAGACTTTTTTTATAGCATTTTCATTTCCATGTATAAATAATCTATGCTTAACAACATAAGCTTAAGAAGAATGAAATATCTACAGCTTGGAAAAACATGCAATGCTTTTTTAAAATTATATTTAATGATAAGTGACTAACATATAAGCTGAAATTATTTCTTTTATTAAATTTATTTCTCATTTACTATTAGAAATAAGAACAATGCAAAAAAGACATCAATCATCAATCAAGTAGAAACTAGGCCTGCAATGCAGTAATGTAAAAACATGAAAAATATCTCCATGAAGGTTGTTATTAATAAAACCAAAGCTGAAGCAATGCTAATTTTTACCCAATTAAATATTCAATTTAACCTTTCCACAACTGTATATTAATTTATCGAAGAATTCTTAGGAAATCTAAATATTTTAATGTAAACTTCCATCAAATCCCATCAGCCCTCTAGAATGCTTTTTTTTTTTATTTAACAAGCTGTGTGGGTTTTTTCGTCCTCTGAAACAGGAAGATATGCACAAATAATCTTAACATCTATCACTGTTCACATGAGCAACACCAGGACACCCAACCAGACAGGTCAGGAAGATATTAAGGAAGGAAGGTGATGTATTGAAGAACTGTCTGTACGATTTCTTTTCTTTCCTATTGCCTGGAAACTAAAATTTTTCACTCTGTTTCCAAAAAAATTCTGTCCTGAAATAAGATCATATTTATGAACTCCAATG
Organism: Manacus vitellinus; assembly: GCF_001715985.3. NCBI lineage: Eukaryota > Metazoa > Chordata > Aves > Passeriformes > Pipridae > Manacus > Manacus vitellinus. The sequence goes on from NW_021938999.1 coordinate 10,130,563, forward strand.
CTAGTTTAGTTCTAGCAAAGCAGAAGATAAATTGCAGTGGTCAAAGTACAATTTACAACAGAAAACACCATCACTCTGCCTTGCTGTAGGACTTCTATCTTTATGTACTGTCAAACTGGATTCCACAGACTTTTTTTATAGCATTTTCATTTCCATGTATAAATAATCTATGCTTAACAACATAAGCTTAAGAAGAATGAAATATCTACAGCTTGGAAAAACATGCAATGCTTTTTTAAAATTATATTTAATGATAAGTGACTAACATATAAGCTGAAATTATTTCTTTTATTAAATTTATTTCTCATTTACTATTAGAAATAAGAACAATGCAAAAAAGACATCAATCATCAATCAAGTAGAAACTAGGCCTGCAATGCAGTAATGTAAAAACATGAAAAATATCTCCATGAAGGTTGTTATTAATAAAACCAAAGCTGAAGCAATGCTAATTTTTACCCAATTAAATATTCAATTTAACCTTTCCACAACTGTATATTAATTTATCGAAGAATTCTTAGGAAATCTAAATATTTTAATGTAAACTTCCATCAAATCCCATCAGCCCTCTAGAATGCTTTTTTTTTTTATTTAACAAGCTGTGTGGGTTTTTTCGTCCTCTGAAACAGGAAGATATGCACAAATAATCTTAACATCTATCACTGTTCACATGAGCAACACCAGGACACCCAACCAGACAGGTCAGGAAGATATTAAGGAAGGAAGGTGATGTATTGAAGAACTGTCTGTACGATTTCTTTTCTTTCCTATTGCCTGGAAACTAAAATTTTTCACTCTGTTTCCAAAAAAATTCTGTCCTGAAATAAGATCATATTTATGAACTCCAATGCTAGTTTAGTTCTAGCAAAGCAGAAGATAAATTGCAGTGGTCAAAGTACAATTTACAACAGAAAACACCATCATCTTATCACAGGGAATAGTTTCTCTCCATGACACCAGGGGAAAAATAAGAAAAAAAAGAAAAAGAAATTTTACTTATGCATTATCAACTTCAAACAGGGAAATCTTGTCACAAGAGTTAGTCTGTGTTTTGTACCCTTTGAAAGAGATGAAAGCTCTTTACAGTTACACCAAAGAAGGTTTTACATTTCTGTATGGATGATGATAGAATAAAAATGCATTATTTAATGCAAAAAATTTAATACAAAAACTATCAAAGATAATTTTAGGCACATTATTAATAGGTAGGTGGACAAAGCACAAAAAAGACTATGAAGATCTCAGATGAGGCTTTCTCAAGGGTTTCTAAAAGTAAGAAGTGAAAAAGTTATGTGTTCATTGGAGTAAGAGAGTTGGTGGGTTTCAGCCAAAGGTTGGAAAGGAATTGCCACCACATATGACAAAGCAAGAGAAATCTGGGCAGTACTAAGGCAGCTGAAAAATTCATAGACAAAAGAGAAAAATACTTACCTTCTCGGATTAAGTTATGCTTAAATATATGTTTGCAATGAGGACAAACCCCATCAAATAGTGTTTCCTACTAAGCATTTCTGTGATGTCATTAATAACCTCTGGCCTCTAATTTTCATTAAATCATCACAAACAAAAATGGAAACAAGATTTAGATTAAGAACTTTCTATTGAAAGGAGCTTCATTGCTAGTTCCAGAAAGGTTGCCAGGCCATTGACAGCCTCAGAAGTTCACTAATAACAAACTATACTCTTCTGCAGTGAATTCCAGACAAAATTAATTGTCATTTTAACTTCCTCTGGCGTCTGTAGTATGAGCTATGGCTACATCTGTATGGACTGTGTCTAATCAGTAACAGAGAAATAAAATTTTTAAAAAGTAGATATTTTAAGTTATTAAAAACACCAAAGCCTTTAAAAAACAAAGGATTCTTCTGAAGTACAAACTCTTTTAATGCAGTTCAAGTACAAAATAATGAGAGATGCTCTTAAAAATTAATGAAGGATAAATGCTGAGACTTTTCCATTAATACATGAATGAGTCAGCAGGCACGCTGAATGAATGTCTCAGTATTAGGAAATATAATGAAACAAGTTAGTTGAAAAGTGAAACTATAATTTTATTTTTTTTACTCTGGCCATGTAATTAACACATACCTTTTTTATAGCAAAATATGTGATGCAGATCTTGCTCTATGTTACTGTTTTGCTTGTATGAAAGTATTTTAACTTCCTTTTTACTGGTCTTTGAGATGGAAAAGCCTTTTATTGTACTACCACAGTGGTTTATAAAGAGTAGCTGTTGCAGCATAACTATACATGAACTTGTATTTTTTGGTGAGTTAATTGTTGCCCGTGCCTAAATCATCTCACTTAAAATGCCCAGGTCACATATCATGGTCCCAGTTCACAAAGGCAAGGCACATTAATCACCTTTTATCTGCTAATGACACTAACGGAAATGACAGTGGCGCTATCACAGCATTCCTAAAATGTCTGCATTAGTGGGATGAAATTAGAAATTAATTTTAGAATTAGTACCAGAGTAACAAAATGTGTATCAGTCAAATCTAAGACAGGGTGATGGAGGCATGACATACTGAAGAGAAGCTGAGACCAAAATCACCTCCAATTGCTTTTGGCATTTGGGTTGCTGAAGTAAAGGTCAGATATTCCCTAAAGAGCCAGATGATCCACATATACGAACACAACTTTAATTCACTGAAGACATCAACAGGTCTTTCAACTCTGTTTGAAAGTCCACTTTCACACTTGAACTATTTTCTGCTTCCAGAAAAGAGGTCTTCTTTGAAATAACACACCCGAGAGTGGTGTTTCAGCCCCTCACTTGCACATGGCTACATCTGCAGCAACAGCATCATTCCCGTAGGCAGCACAGCTCACAGGCTTCTCTTGAGAGCATGGGCTCAGCATCCCCTTCCCATCCTTAAATCTTTTGAGCTACAAGCTCCCTTCAAAACAGTTGCACTGTGATAAAGCTAGTCCTTGCAAAGTGAAGACTCAAATATTGTACTTGGTTCTTCAGTTATTTTCAGAAGTGTGGGCAGTGACTTCAATGAAAAGATAGTTGGGTCTTTTTGTGGGTCCTTTCCCCCTACACACACACCCTCTCCCTCCCTTGTGACTGTCTCTGGTGGACAATGTGATTTGTCCTAAGATAAGAATACCAGGTGGGAATTGCAGGAGGAACTGTCTGGATGCTCACATAATGAAAGGATTCCAGAGATGGGTGAGCAATGATGACTGTGATCAACTTTGGTACACATCCTCTGATTTTGGTATACATTGTCCTGCAAAAGGGTACAAAAACTGGGCCAACTGGGCAAACTGGTCTCCCGAGGCTGCAGGCAGCTTCCACCCCTGGCAGGGACACCTGCAGGGTATATCCAGCTGTTAAATGGGGAACACTCAGTTTTATATGAGTGAGAGATCCGGTCACACGGAGATACAACTGCTAAAGTCGTTACAGCGAGGACCCACCTGGTGTTCTTATCTTAGGACAGTTCACATTGTTCATCATACACAATTGCAAGGGAGAGGAGGTGTGTGTGTAGGACCCAGATCTGCTATATAGTCATGTATATGTTCAGAGGGACATAGTCACCATCCAACAGTGAGAATCTTAATTAGGTACTCAGGTTAGAAAACCAGACCCCTGACTGGGACTGGTTCACCCACAGCAAATCCAGAACATAAAAGTTAGGCTTTTGCTTTGACTCACACTCTGCAGGAGACTTTTCTTTTGATATTGTAAGGAACCTGCTTTCTAAATCAGGCACTTATTTGAAGCCTCTAAAAGATGACAACAGGAATAACACTGCAGACATACATTTACTTCAGACTAGCCATGCTCTCAACCACTTCACTAAACATGCTGAACAGCATTTTGCTTTGCTCCCTCTTTGCCCAGGTCCTACAGTTGCTTGAATAATCACAAGTGTTTTGGAAGTGCTCAATTTCAAATAGAAGCTGCAACTGAATAGATTTTTTAACACCATTCTTTTCTTTCAGAGTTAAAATCTATCCATCCATTTCACAAAACCAGCATCTGACATAGCTTAGGGTCACTACAGATTTTTATTCAGATGCAGCAGTCTGACCACTAAAACTCAAGAGCAGAATCAGTAGGGAATCACTAGTAAGGCCAGCTGAGGAATGCCTCACACCTGCTTGCACTATACAGAGGCTCTGCTTAGTGCCATGAGTTTCCTCTAACTTCACAAGCACTGAAGCCCTCTGCAAAGTATTTTCAATCGAGATAAGAAACAATGAAAGCACTGCTTATCTGGTCTGCTGCTAACAAGCTTTTCAATGTGGCTTTGTGGATGTTTGAATTCTATTTCCCATAATCCTACAAATAATTTTTGCTCTTAGTTGGGCTTAAAATATCCCAGAATTGTATTATGATTCATTACATTTTACTAGCATAATGCCAAGGAGCCTAGATCTTTGAAAACCAAGGCACTAATGTTCATTTCAGAGGATAAAAAAAACATTGCTTAATTGATTTGCAGCTAGATACTCATTCTTTTACCTGAAATTTATGGAAATGGAGACTTGTCTTCTTTCCGGAAGTCCCCATGACATACAGGAAATCTGGAGTCAGCACAAAAGGAACTCTCTCCTTATTAATTCCAAGGAAGCTTTTATAATTCCCAAGAATATGGCCAAAATCAATATGGAAAAGGTTACCTTCATAAAGAGAAGAAGAAGTCAGAGTCACACTCAAATACAATAAAATGCCAAGAACACTTACTTCTATTTACAGTAGTTCCAAACCCTCTTTTTTTGGTATATATGATCACTCTTTAGTTCAGCAGAAAAGACAATTTTCTCTCTTTTTTTTTTTTTTTCTTAAAATAGATAATTCTGTCCTTTTGGCAAAATTACTTTTTATTTATCTTTGGCAGTTGTTAAAAACCCAGCAGAGCTGTTGTATTTTCTAAACATACACTCACAGCTTTTTAAAAATCAACCAAGGAAAGCCTGTGCCTCAGATCCATAACAATCACTACATGGAAAAGGCTTGAGGGTTGTGTTTCAAATACCCATGGGATTCTGGTACCACCCATCTCCTTGGCATATGTCATTGACTACAACATGCTTCTTCCTCACAGACCTGCATTAGCAATTTCTAAACCACTCTGTATGTGCAGAGTAACTCTATATTGTCACCCTTTTGATAGCTTTGAGAGAGCAGCAGGGTATCAGTTCCCACAAAAGCAATGAAAAATTTTCCTTTTAAGGACCTCTACACCTACAGGACTGGAATTTGCTGCTACTCTTCAGATCACTTCATTACTTTCCCTGGCAGCCACGTTAAGGATAAAAGAATATGGTTACTTAAAAACACAGATTTGTAACAGTGACACTTGTATAAAAAAAGATAAAACATCGAATTATGTAAGATGATACTCAGGAGTGATCTGTAGGTGGAACATCCTTATTTTAAGCCAGCTTCCAAGCTCCCCCAACCTACCAAATCTGACTCCCTGCAGACCTCTCAGACTGACATCCTTCTGGCTTCTCAGGCTTAAGATAGATCCCATAAAAGACTCAAAGGCAAACCTGCTCCTGACCACAGCAGAATAACACTTCTCTGCTTCCCTGTCTACTGACCTATGCCTCATGTTCTGCCTATAGGAACTAACACTGCATTATATTATATATAATGTTGAAATTAAAGCACTCCTTTGTTGTCTTTTCCTCAAGGACTTCTGCTGAACTTTTTTACTGTAGTCTTCAATTAGCTAATTTCTGCCTTCAGGGTACTTCTCTCTAGCCTTCAACTGGTAAAATTTTAGCTATAATATGATGAATATTACATATCCAGCCTTCTAACTAAGCCCTATTTTCCTAATTTTCCTAAAGACTAATTATGAAGTAAGAGGATCATGAAACTAAAAGTGAATTCCTTAGGCCAAAAAAAACTTCTTCATATGTACTGCTTGTTCTGGTGTCCTTCCCGGGACTTCCATAGGTAAGTAAAATTAGTATGAAACAATGTGCAGCTACAGAAACAATTCCCAAAGTTTATAGTACAAAAAAATTGTGGGTTTCTTCAGAAGGATTGCAACTTTCCCCAGGCTTTAGCAGCAAAACCAATACACTCCATGTACAATTATTTCCTAGGATTTTTTTACAATACATAAAGCAATTATGTTCCTCAGAAGTGAAAATATCTGAATTCTGACATACAGTTCCACAGAATTCTGTCAGAACCACATCCACACATCATCAGCTTTCTGCTTTATGAAGTTTTTCTGGTGTTTAGATCTTAGATGTAGACACTAAAAAACACTGTTTTATATTCCTCATGACTTAGTTTGTATCAAACTGCTCCTTGAAAAATAATGGCATTATTAATGATAATATCTAGAGCCTGTATGAAGGCCAACAGGGGTGACAATACATTTCAATGTCACAGGAGGACCTGAACATGTAAGCAACACTGACAGAACTGGATTGTGTCTCTTCATTCATTGTTAAATGCCTTATTTATTAAAATGAAAAATAAATCTAGTTAAGTATAGACAGTCTATACTTCTATGAAATTCTCACAAAATAACCCACCTGTTTCTGTAATCATGATGTTGTCATTGTGCCTGTCACCTATTCCAAGTACAAAGGTTGCCACACAGTATCCAGCACAAGAGTAAACAAATCTTTCCACAGCTGCCTGAAACTAAAAATAAATCTTAAGAGTTGACAAATGCTTCAATGCTAGACACTAAATGCAATAATTCTCAGAGTTATGTACCTTTCTGTTGACATGTATCTATCAGCAGTTAGACAAACTGCTGCACAGCAGAGATCACGATCACAGCCCCACACTGAGCTGTGTGAGCAGGCTCTATCCCTCAGCACAGAGAAAAGCAGCACACAGTTGCTCACACATTCTGAGGAAGAAAGGCTGGCAGAAAGCTCTAGCTGGTCAGTGGACCCGCCCATGCAAAGGACTTGTGAATACCCAAAACTGTATCTAAATCCTCTAAAACTACACTGACTTTCAGTGTTCTCAGATGTCCTTTCAATCTTCTCCTCATGTATCACTTCTAACTTCCACTGACAAAGAAGTAATTTCAAAAGCATCTTGTCTCTCAGGAGTCTGGCTGCCAGCTGGATGCTAAGGCTCTTTCACAGACACCTGCAGCTGAGTGCAGGGAAAACAAATGGATTTTTCAAACTCCCATAAGTAACAAACACAAACATATGTGCTCCATGCTCCTAAATCAGTAGGGTACATCTGAAAATCCTACTTAAAAATTCAAAAAACTCACCTTCTCTTCAATCATGCATCTCTCCTTGAGCCACTGATTTAGTATTTCATCCTTAAATGCACCAGTGTTCCCAACTGTGCTCTGTTGAATTTTGGCAATTGTTGTAGCATCTTTCACAATTTCGATCATTCCTAGAGAAAGTAAGGAAGAAGTTAGAAGAAGTTATTGAATTTATATCAGAGCATATTAAAAATATGCAAAATTAAATTTTAAACTGGGTTTTAAAATTGACTACAGAACTTCATAGGCTGTGAGCAGACATTCATTTTACAAGCAAGGTTCTTGTTCATTTCCAGCTGAAACCAGCCAGAGCTCACAAATAGCCTGGCATCCTAAAATCCTCCTCTTTTATAATGGAAAGTATTACATGATGAGTGGGGACCCTCTGCATAAGGCATTTCCCCAGGAGAGAAACTACTCCTGTCCTGAGCCCCATTCACATTCTCTGCAGCTTCTCTCCAATTTCACAAATACGAGGAGCTGAAGAAAAGCTTCAGTGTTGCAGTAGTCTAGGGATGCAAGTGTTGCCAGGGCTGTGGCAGAGGAACAGAGCTGGCTATCCTGCAGTAAATCCAACTTAAGCTTCAGTGTTCATATACACAGAAAAGTTCAGAAATACCAGTACACAGTGAGGAATGGTAATGAGATTGCTGGTGGAAAGCTCTGGCTGTCAGGGCTCACAGGTCTGTCCCAAAACTGAAAAGACCCTCGCCAAGGCAAATTGGCACATCACAGCAACGTGGTGCAGAAACAAGGCCTCATACTGTCCATGACAAAACAGCATGTGATGTAGGGGAAGCTAGAGGGAAATGCAGGAACAGAGGCTGCAACACAACTCTACACTGTAGCCAAGACTAGCAAATGCAGTCTGCTCTTGGACTGGGCATACGTGCATGGGGGGGGAGTCAGATTTTAGCTGAGGTTATCAGGTAATTGGAAATATTTTATTTTCTTCCTCTGGTTCAAGTTTAACAGTGTCTTCTAGCTTCAGGTCCAGCTCAGAGATGAGCAAGCAAAGAAAAATATCCCTTTCTCCTCAAAGCAATTCAAAGCAGTTTCTGACTTCGTTTCAGTTTGACTCTGAAACAGATCAATTTATTTCTATTCACAGACCTTTTTCCTTTTTGCAATTACTGCATTATGTGCAAATTTTTCAGTCACAGAATAACAACGCAGTAATCTCTTCCTGCCTTCCACTCATGACTGAATTCATGGCTGAATACTCCCTGAAGGTATCTCTTCTGTCCTGACAGTGGCCTGGATTTGTTTGTAATAAAACTATTGTGGAAATATGACCTCTGAAACCCACTGTCAAGACCACCAAACTAAAAAGCTCTGCATTTTGGTCCGTGCTTGCCAAGTTGTTGTTTTCCTCCCGGGAGTGAGCTCCAGATCACATTCCAGCTGTTGAAAAGGTTTTCCCTGCCTGTGCTCAGAAATCTCCCTCTACCGGCCAACAGCTCCTTGATTCCAGGGCTGCAGAGCTGGCGCAGGAGGCATCTTCTCTAACTAGGACAGAGGTTCTCAGCTGGGAGGAAGTGCAGCAGTAAATGCACTATGTGATGTGTTTCTGGGGATCTGTGGTACTAAAGCAGATGATTTTTTAAGAGCCAGCTTGAACTGCCCTGAAATTCGGCAGGAATGCAGCACAGTAAGTAGTGATAATTGTCTAGCAGAGCTAGGAACATACAGACGTGTCAAAGGGCAAGAGAACAGGGTATGGTCTTTTACTAGTGATACATAGAAGAGAAAATTCCTTTTATAGAGCAGAAGTCTACTTGGCAGCAGCAGTGGAGAGGACACGTTTCCAAAATTACAAACTGCACTGAATGCAGATGTCTTTAACAGACTGAGAAAGCCCTACAAGGGAGGGGATGCCAGCCCCAGGTGTAAGACACCTGTTTCACCCTGTGTTCAGTGTAGCATGGGATACTGTCCTTGTGCCAACACACAGAAACTGCCCAAGTTCCACAGAAATATTAGGAGGGAGGGAAGAAGAAGCTTGTAAGAAGACTGCGTGTGAATATTGTGAAAGAAGATTTGCATACCACTACTCTTTGGTTTTGTTCCAAACAAGCATAAGCTCTACATCAAAGTGTCCAATATTGGGTATTACTAATTTAGGCTGCAGGTATTCCCAGCAAGCCAAGCAGGAGTGTTTACATGATTAACCATGCCCCTACTGTGGTGCTAAAAGGAGGCTAAATTCTTACATCTCTTCCACGCATATAGGAAAATAAAAAATTATTTCCTTAAAGAGACAAAGGAATGGGGAATCAATTAAGAATTCATGAAAGAATAATTAAGTCTGTAGCTTGAATATGAGAATGCTGGGATCAATAGCAGAACTTCTCTTTCGTCCTCCATTTTTTCAATAAATTACACTGCCTTAAGATGATTTTAAACAAAATCATACAAAATCCTAAAAATCTCTCTAAAATATTAGGTTTATTTTACCATATCTAGAAGAGGGAAAAAACCACAATCCTCCTTATATTTAATTAGTATTCTGATTTACAATGTTCCATTTCCTTTATTATTAAAATTCTATCAATATGTATTATTCAATTTTAAAACATTTATATTAGGAGAAAGGAAACCCTCTTATAACACACTACCAGGTATTTTATCAGTGAGTTTGGGTTTCCTGTGTTACTGAGATATGCTGAAATTTTATTTGCCAATGGATTTTAGAGAGCAAGTGCATTACACATGTATATTAAAAAGAGTTCTTCATTTTACTGGGATTTCTTACTTGATTTCTCTCACTATGAATTCTGAAAAATAGATCATCACGTTGTTGCTTCTATGTAGTATAGGGTATGAAGCTTTAGGTCATGAAAAAAATGTAGATGTTTTGCTCTTTTCTCTGTTTCATTCTTATCAACACGTTAAAACACATCTTGAATAAGTCACTCACTTTCACCACTGTTTCCTATTAAATATTGTTATTAAAGAGAAACTTGCAGCACCACCCAGTTGGAGTTGCACAGGAACCACAGTTAAGCTGGTGCAGTGCAGCAGCTCAAGGACATCCATCAGAAGGGCAGAAATCACTGCCAAGACGCAAACAAAGGCTGCTCACAGACAATGTAATAAAGTTCTATTTATCTTAGGACTACAGTACATATCAGAATAGTTCTCCCATACACAACTTTGGTAAATATGATATTTTGAATTTCTAATTACAGTGTGATCACATACCTATTTTGTTCCCTGTAGAAATACAACCATACGGTAACAAACAGAGGTCCAAGGATTCTGCTTCCCAAATGGATTCCATAATTCGAAGAATCTAGTAAAAAAAAAAAAGTATATGCTAAGTTATTTCAGATTATTTGAATGTTATGTCTTACTCATACAAATAACACTACCCAGATTTCTGAGATGGGGCTAAATTTACATGGTTATTGGACAGATTAAGAGACAAATACAGAAAGTGTGCAGCCATTCAAGATTATCAGTTACAGAACCAGGGTTTGTACTTCCTCATCTGTCCTGTGACTGGGCAATCTCTACCCCTTTATAAAGTATTAATAAATATATTGTATAATTTCTACATATGCTGTGAGGTTGAATACATTAGTAAGGATGTCCATTTTTCCCCATAAGTATCCCCAAAAGTACTAACAAACCAGTTTTCATAACAATCACTGAAATATTACTACAGTAATGCTACCTACCAATTTCTTTTTCATTTAACTTCACCCATTGCATAAATAAATGATAAAAACGCTTCATCAGAAAAACAGGTCGTCTTTCCCGAAGTAAGATTCCATCTCTAGAACACCCAGATGTGATGTATGGCATATGGCAGGAAAAAACAGGGTTACAGTATGGATGGGTCTAGCTGGGATGAAGCTCATTTTCTTCAGAGCAGCTTGTATGGTGCTGAGTTTTAGGCTGGTGATCAAAGCAATGCTGGGAACACACTGATGTCCCAGCTATTGCTGAAGAGTGTGTGCTGAGCGTCAGTGCTGCCTGTTCTTCACTCTGCCTCACTGTGACTAGATCAGGGAGGGCACAAGAGGTTGGGAGGGGACACAGCCAGGCAGATGACTCAAACCAACCAAAGTAATACTCCATGCTCAGCAATACAAGAGGGAGGAAGGGGGTTAGGTAGGTTAACCATCCCCTGTGCAGGAACTGGCTGGACACTGGTCTACCCATGGGATGTGGTGAGTGACTGCCTTAGCATCACTTGTTTTGTTTTCTTTCTCTTTTCTTCCACTTCTCCTTTGCTTACTAAACAGTTTTTAGCTCAACTCACAAGTTTTCTTGCTTTCACTCTTCCTCTTTCCCCATCCCGTTGGCATTAATCCACAAAACAGTAACATAAGAAACTGCAGTACAAGAAAGATGATCCAATGTTGATAAGAACCTTGCCATACACAGTTTAAAAAACAAAAGACAACCTCATATTTCATATGGACAGTAAAGATAAGGTACTCATACTTTCGAAAAGGAAAACTATGTTAAAATATTTTAAAATATTCACATTATTTACTTTATATGTTTTAGCTATCATACCTGTAAAATAAGCATGTCCTGACGGAGGTCATCTCCATGTTTGAAGATTATGCCTATGGTTTCATTTGACAGAGCTGTTGGATCTGCACATTTAAACTCAAGCCAGAGGGGCTTCTTCTTAGATGCCATTACTTTACATTTTTCTATCTGTGAAAGACACATTTATTGCTTGCTAGCCATTGTACTCCAATGTCAACACAACTAACCTTTTTACACAGCAGCTACAGAATAGTTTATCAACTTCCAATCAATTATACCACAAAAAACACACTGAAAGTACATGTAAGGAACAGTGTTCAATTGCCATATAAAGCCTTACTGAACCTGCACAACTTTTAACCACTGCCCATGATAAAGGAAAAAGTGTATCTTGACTCTCCAAAACTGGATTTGGCATGTAAATCTGCTTTATACAGATTTAATTAGGAATAGAGATCCTGACAAAACTGGCAAATATGGACCCTCAAAACAGGACTTCAATAAGTGCTTTGCAAAAACAGAACATAATCATTGTCCAATGCAATTTACCACATTATCCACCCTTGTGACTCCTAGCAACTACATTCCATATTGCTTGACTCAATTCCCTTAGCAAATTGGTCAAATTCATGGAGAAAATGGCATTTTTAAAACTAATGTAACATCATAATTTGTAAAATAAGAAAATTAATTCCCTAGTTTTATTACATTTTTAATCTTGATAAATTCAGCATTGCAATGAGTGAAACTGCATTACTTCAAATGTTTTCTCCAGTAATTATGGCTAATACAACTGCAGTATGCAATACTTTCTATTCTGGAACTCCTGATTCATGGTTGAACATTACTGTGTACAATAAAGCCATCTAAAACAAAAAAATAAGCAACTGCACATTAGTGTTTGAGAGCTGATAGAGAGAGATGACATAGGAGATGAGTATTTTAGAATATTCACATTTCATAAACTGAAGTTCTGAGCCTGCAGTTTAAAGCAAAACAGTTTTTACCATCCTTGGTTTGAAAAAGGAAAGAAGTTTTTAAATCTTTGAACTTTCTAGAAACACACTGATTTTGCTTCTAATACTTGGTTTAGACTAGTACCTCAGCCATGCACAACTGGGAAGTGTTTAATTCTCTCAGTTTGAAGATAGATGAGCCTATAGCCTGCTTACCAAGGCACAGGTTTATTTAACAGAAACATGGCCATATCTAGACCTGATGATACCTAATACCCAAATAGTACCTGGCTATTCAGCAATTCCTTAAGTTGGATGGTCCTTGGCTTAGAGAAAAATCAAGAGATTCTTTTCTTGTGGGGTCCTTGCTGCACATCAAGTGACTCCAAGGATCTTCACTGTGCCTCTTTACCCACACCTCATTTTGCATAGCAAATGCATGATCCAATTTCCTTTCACTACATATCCTGGATTAAACTAATGGAAAAATTATAATTGCCATTTAATGATTAGAATTTCATGGGTTGCATTTTTTGTAGCACACAGTGGCATATCATTACACTTAGAAAAATTGTAATAGCTCCGGGAACAAAAACTTACTGAGTCCATGAAATGGCATCATGTTCACACTGAAATAAGACCTTTAGACATATTAGCAAGATTTTTTACCAAATGACACATACTTGCAAATACACTTTTTTTAAAAAGGATTTTCAGAAACTCAGAATATACTTACCACCAGGGCTCCTGCTCTTAGCCCAGGATCATATGGAACTCTAAAACTTTCTGGAAGTTTGCTGCTCTGTAATTTTTCAAGCTTTTGTCTCAGCTGTGCAATAACTGTAATGACAAGTAAAAAAACACAATGAAATCAAAAGTTGGACGGCAAAAAGTTTACAGGTAATCAAACTTGTTAAGCATCATGATTTGGTTAAAAAGCTCTGCTTAGCTACTTTTTAAATTGTTTTCCTCATGGATGTCCTGATTTGAAGAATGGAGGAAGACTCTTTAACTTGCACTATCAATGGTCAGGGTTGTTTCAGATACCTAAAGTTTTCGAGCACCACACAAGTCGTGTGCTTTCTCTGCAGTGTTAGAAGCACTGCATAGTGCTTGGTGTCCTTCTGAAAACTCAAGAGATTACATTAAAATGTCAACTTCCATTTAAAAAACAAAACACAGTAGAACACACAAAAATACTTTGCCTTATAACTGACAAGAAATGCAGACAGACTTGTGGCTTTTGAACTCTTGGTAAGACACAATACAGAGGTACTGAATTTCCTATCCTCCTAAAACTGGTTTCATATTGCAGCCCTGTTAATCCCACATTCCACTAAGAAGAAAATTCACTGCATGTTTATATGAACGAGAATTTTACTGTTCATATCTGAACTCAATCTTTTAATTCATAAAACTTCAAGCTTCTGAATCTTCAGCTCAGAACAGTACAGATTACACAACATATGAAGTACTTTGTTCATCTCAGCTAGCAGGTGTTAGCAGCATAAGCAATACACTGGTTATTACCCTGCATTAGGATGAAGACCTGAACACTGTTCTAAAAGAAACTGTAGCTACACAGCAGAGGATGCATATACATGTTTGAGTAATTTTGGAGATAAAAATTAAAGAGCAAAAAAAACTGTACTGAGAAAACTAGACATGGACCTGGATACTTGAAACGGGATCATAATCATAGAATCATGGATTAGTTTGAGTTGGACAGGACCTTGAAAGGCCGTCTAGTCCAACCCCCTGCAACAAGCAGGGATATCTTCAACAAAACTTGCTCAGAGCTCTGTCCAACCTGATCTTGAGTATTTCCAGGCATGGGGCATCTCCATTTCCCTGGGCAACCTATTCCAGCGTTCCAACACCCTCATCATAAAAATGTCTTCCCTATGCATAGTCAAATCTACCCTCCTTTAGTTTAAAGCCATTACCCCTTGTCCTGTTGCTGCAGGTTCTGCTAAAACGTTTGTCTCCACCTTTTTTTATAAACTCCCCGTAAGTACTGCAAGGCTGCTGTAAGGTCTCCCCAGAGCCTTCTCTTCTCCAGGCTGAACAACCCCAACTCTCTCAGCCTTTCCTCACAGGAGAGGTGGTCCAGCCCTCTGATCATTTTTGTGACCCTCCTCTGGACTCATTCCAGCAGGTCCATGTCTGTTCTGTCCTGAGGGCCCAGGATCTGGACACAGTGATCCAGGTGGGGTGTCACAAGGGCAGAGGAGAGGGTAGAATCACCTCCCTCAACCTGCTGCCCACACTGCTTTTGATGCAGCCCATGATACTTTGGCTTTTTGGGCTGTGAACGCACATTGACAGAAAATGAAGACAGTTTAAGAGCTGCTATCAAACTAAGAAAGTCAAGCCAAAAGAAGTAGCCAAGAACTCACAGAACACAAATGTTACACAAACTACAAGGTTTTAGAAAAGAACTACCTAGCAGTGCCTGGTGACCATTTTCTTCTAGTAAAAAATAAATCTGACAGCAATACCCAGGAGCTACTAAGTAGACTTTATAATTAGACACTTTTCAAAAAAACCACCAAAACCCACAATAACCAAACCCAAACCAATTAACCAAAAAACTAAAACCCCTAACAAAATCCCCTCCCCCCCAAAAAAACTCTCACCTAGGTTGTAGTAACTTGGGTCATGAAACAGCTATCTAAAATGTAACTATATATTTCCTAGAAAAATGTAGCTTTACTTCAGTAAGTCTCCTCATTGTAATTACTGTAATTTGAAAACTGCAGGCCAACTAATTGAAGCAAACAAAGATAAGGAATTAGCTGATTTTAAAACACAAGCAAAGGCACTTGCTAAAACAATTTTCAAGTTGATCTAGCTTAAGAACAAGGTGTTATGCATTTTAAGAGATGAAACAGCTGCACAGACACATTTCTGGGAAACAAATTATCTAGCACAGTGGTGATGAAAGCAGATAATCCTGTGAAAGATGTAGTATTATTATCTTAAGAATTTATTTATTTATTATTACTTGCTATGTTCAAATATAAGCAAAGAGATTACATGAAAAGTTAAAGAAACAGTTTGACAGCATGATTGCTACTAGAATAGTATGGGCTTAACAGGAAGGAATTCACCCTTTAAAAAAATCCACAAACACTGGAGGAAGAAACATACATACAAGAATTAGATTAGACTGCATGACAGAATGAAATGAAACAGAACAGAACATTCAGACTGAAAATATGAACAATGATGAACATAGAAATGGCAGAGCAAAAAAGAAGCAATAATCTAAAGAATAAATTTTAGGATATACATTTTTAAAAACATAAGAAGTAGAGGGGGCCTGTAGGAAAAATTATGTCCTCCATAATCTGAGAATAAATTACATTACTTGTAGAATTAGTAGGACACTCCACATTTTCAGGAAGCCTTATTCAGTGAAAGTGTCAATTATATAAGTCATCTTTCAATGTTCTGCTGTACATTACATACAAAGATTTCTTTAACTTCAAAACCTCGTGGGTGTTAATGTGATTGCTTTCTCTTGAAACTTTTCTTCTTTGCCCACATATCCTTCAAAGATAATGTATTATGGAATCCACTGCTGTTACAGACATGTACATCTGCAAGGATGTAAAATTTCTTTCCAAAATACGGAATTCTGACTAAATACATTTAGGTTACGGAGTATTTTAAGATAAATTTAGGAAGTTGATTAGAAACAATGTTTTATATGGGGCTTCAGTAAGCCACTTAACTCACACTATGTGGTAACATAACAGATATTACATAATATATTGAAGAATAAATGCATATTTCCTTCAATTTTCTTTTGAAACACCACCACACCCACTTCTGTATAGCCAGGGTGGAAAGGCTCTCCAACCCAAGGAATTCCTGGCCTGGAACATCCCATGCTGAACACCCAGGAAGAGGTGGTCTCTCCACAGCTTTAAGAGCTTTAATATTATCATATGTCTTCTTGCACTTACCCCCAACACCAAGAAAGTAACAAGAATGAGGATAGACAAGCTTTAAGGGAAGTTGGGGGGGAAGGTGGGTAAACCCCAGAGGTAAGCAGGCACTGCATGATCCTATTGTGGCTTCCAAAGCAGTGCTTCCAAGAACTAGAAATAACAACACCACATCCACATCCGTGTCTCACGGATTTGAGGACAAATGCTCCTCAAAGACATGCTCGGTATATTCAGCCCTGATCCACCACCAGCTTCTTTCATGGCATAGCAGAAGTGGTACTGGAATCCTCCACCATCTTCTTGCCAAGAGTCTTTTAGTGAGAGCTTAGGGTAAGGCTGTGTTTCTTGGTAAGTGTCACTTTTTATTTCCAGTTGATATTTGTGTCCTGGATTGTTTCTTTCTTCAGTGCTGGCATTCAGCTAAGGGTTATGTACAAGAACTTAGCTGTTTGCCAGTTGCATGGCATGAGATTCAAGAAGATAAGCCAAAGCATGGGAAAGCACTGGGTGTCTAGAACAGTGATATTCTTCTCCTTCTGGGGGAAGAAACTATTAGTGGTTCAATCATTATTAGCTTACACACATATTTTAAAAGAAAATTACGCCCTTTGACAGTAATTTATCCACAAATTTTCTAAATAAACAGTGCTATCTAGTTTTTCAAACCCAAAGAGAAAAAACCAGTAATATTACCAACAAAGAAATGCCTGTTAGCAAATACCTTGAGAAGTAACATCATACTTTTCTGCAGAAACTGATTTTATCTCCATTGTGACTTTGTGCAGCAATTCAATAACTTGAACCTGCTTCATGAAGTCATGCAGCATTGCCTTCCCACAGCCCCTGAGATAGGCCTCGAGGATGACCGCAAACCTCTGCTGGTAATGCATGGACTGGGCAATCTCGCTTCTCAAGAACCAAAACAAGAAGTGACCAATTCTTTTGTTCTAGTGGTGAAGAAAAATACTGCAATCAGCACACATTTCTTGACAAAGGGTTTTAATAATGCCAGCAACTTCAGCGTAAGTTGGCTGTATTTTGAAGTACTTACCCTCAAACCACGTTTGAGCAGAAATCTGGCCAATGCACTGTCATGATATGGCTCAAATTTCACAGCCTGAGTAATACAAACAGAAGGCATGTTATTAACACATTTAAGATCCCAATGCACTTACATGTATGCTGACATCTACAGAATACACTGCTGCAGGAGTAGAAAATGTGTAACAAAGCAGGTCTTTTCAAGGCTTCTCTGTATCTCATTCAAGAAGCACTTTTTCTTTGCAACAGGTTCTTTTCAGGTTTATTATTAATGTGGCAAGCAAGGCATGGAGTATCTAACCAGTGAGGCTGACCTGAGCACATGAAGGAATGTGAACAAAACAACATCATTCCCAGGCTGTAGAAAAAGTTAGCAAGATCAGGAAACAGTCTGCAGTCTGACTGATGCTGAGAATGCTTGAAATTTTTACTGCCAGATGAAATAACATATTTGTAATAATTCTTCAATAAAAATATCAATAATAAAGTAATGGTTTTGGACAACATCTGCTACTTTGGGAGTAAGGCCCCAGGGTTTACTGCTGGGTTCTCCAGAAAGCATGGGATACAGGAGCAGCTTCTCAGAGCACCTATCTGGCCTTTAACCCCTAAACGAATCACAGAATCATAGAATCAACCAGGTTGGAAAAGACGTCGGAGATCATCAAATCGAACCCTTGATAACAGAATAAAGGCTCTGATACACATCCTGTACTGATGCAGTACAATTAAGAGGAAGACTTCACCAGAGCGTTTTTTTTAATGACTCTGTGAGAATAGATGTATTTTTTCTCTTCCAAAAGCTGCTCCCCTCCACCCAAGCCCAAAGACATTTCCAAGCTACTGCCAAAAAAGCGTGTGGAAAAAAAGTCAACAATTCTTTTCAAGTGTCAGCACTGGAACTTTTTTGCTGTTATTCTCTTCTTCAACCCAATAACCAAGTGAATTGGTCTTCCAGAAAACTATCACACTTCCAGATACTGGGCTGTGCCAGGGAACTTCAACTCATTTTTCCAGCAACTTCTTTTCTGTTGCTTCAGGAACTCAAGTTTATAGAAGCTTTGTATTAAGGTTAATGGTGGAAAAAAAGTATGCATGTATATCCCATGGCAAGAAAAAATAAATAAGATGCATACAATCTCTGAAACAGAGTCAGAAAATCCTGTCATGGACTGAGGGGATTGGTGAATGGCTTCAGGTTCTGGAAATAGAGTGCCAGGAAGCAGCCTGTAGGGAGATTAAGGGAAAACAAAGGGATGCGCAGAGAGCTGGGTGCATGTAGTACGCTCAGCTTTCAGAAGCAACTAAGTATGCAAACCTCTAGCAGTAGTTATTCAACAGAATATAATGGCTCTTTCAAGATCGTTGCAGTCTGCAGCTTGCAAAGAAGCAACCAAGCCATCAGCAAAGGTCTGCTAAATTCATCAAACGAATCATAGTTTTATAAACTCTTAAAAGTGCTGTGGCACACAGTTGCTTTTTTATTAACTTATCAACATGATTTCTGAAATGTTAATCTTCCTGTGGGTTTATTCAACAGAAAAAAAATCAAGCTTCTTCAGTCAACCTTCTAGAATGAACCAACTTAGAAAAAGGTCATAAAGACACGTTCTTCCCAGCTGCTGGTTAAGAGACAGACAAGAAAGCCAAGCACCAGACTTGCCCTTCTCCTGTATCATAATTCTGCAAGAACTGTCTTGACTGTCTCCGCAATACGGCTCCATTTCCCCAAACAACTTCATCTTATTTAGGAAAGATGATAAGAATTCACAAGCATAAACTGATTTTATGATATATAGATCCTTTTATTTTGTGTATGAGATTAGGAGGTATGAGGGGTTTTTAATAAAAATTAATTTTCACTGCAGTAAGGTGCCCAACAGCAATAACTATCACATAAATTCAAATGGATTTGCTTACAGTTCCAAGGAAGCCTATTAAAAACCTCATTCTGGTATATACTATGCTTAATGTTCTCAGTGCATATCCATGAAAAACATTTTAAGACTGAAATACAGCCAAACAACCAACATTGCTCCAAAACAAAGCATCCTCATTAAAGTTGCAAATATAGTTTCATAAAATAATATTAAAAATATATTATGAGCATTCTTATCGAGCTGATGTTTTAGAAATAATTATTTTCAAAAGTCAAGCCCATTTTTCTTTTTTCCTCACAAAGTCAAACATCAACTTTTGCACAGCAACAATAAAAGCTGGCCATTAAAAGATGTCTGCTGGCACTTCATCAGGTCCCTGCACATATCCTTTGCCTTGTCAATTCAGCACAAGAGCTTTAGTCACTGCCATATGCATGAACTGTAGTCGTTAGTGTTCATCTTACAAAGGACTCTGTTGCATTTTAACTATCCTATCCATGTTCTATCAACTGAACAGAGAATGACAGACCATTACAGGAAGCTAAATAGGTTTATTTATGGTGTGGCTGCTTCTATTTGGTATAAACCTGGGGGGAAATAAAATGCTTGCTTGATTTCTAAGGGAAGGTAAAATGGAGGTAAAAAGAGGGCAATAAGCCACAGAGCTTTCATGAAGGCATGCATTTGAAAGGTGATGACCATTTGCAAAATAGACATTTCGGATGTGTCCACTGACGTAAAGGAATGGCTGACATCCATTCTCTGAAAAACGTAGATTTTTATATACATTGTGGTACCAAAGCTTTCCTGCAGGATGCTGACAGCCTACATTCCACTGTTAGCTAAGAAACAAAGACAAGGATAGCAGTAGAGAGGTGAAAGTTGGAATCTAGCATTTTTTTCCTTTTTAAGGATAGTAATCTGTAATTTCTTACATCTCTTCCTAAAAATGACACAGCTAAGTTAAGCCACTATGATTTTATGCTACGGTACTTTATTTAACTTTTAGAGAGATTTATTTTTTTTAAAACTCACCAGATTTGTACTTTCTGAAAACAAACAATTTCAAAAACAAATGGAAAAAACCCCAGTACTTCCTCCATTCTCTCAGGCATTTGGATAGCAACCAATCACCATCCCAAACTCCTAATTTGGATACCAAAAAAAGTGAATAAAATTGCTGAGCCACATGTAGATAGCAAAAGCTCACAAGCCAAGCAGATATATATAGCAGCAACTATGTGGGAGGCCCAATGAGGTAACCGTAGCGACTCGTTTGGTTAATGCAGAAGTGCATAAATTCTGCCTAATCTTCAGATAGGCAAATACAAGGCTAGAAAGGTTTTGTTTAAAGTACTACTGATGTGCAGCAAAATCTGAGCTACTAACTTCCATTTTCCTGGGAACCCAGGTGCTCTCTGAACCTGCAGAAATTAAAAGCCCCATCCTGCAGCTTCCCCAGCTGTAGCTGTTCCATTTCTATTTTCTTTTGAATTTTGAATGCCAACTTTGTCCTCTGATTTTCTGAAAAAAGTATTTCCTGCTCCGAGGGATGACAGCCTTTCCATGCAAACCAGAGCCCTGCCAGGTGCAGAAAGCCTGTGGAGTCGCGTGACTTCAGGGGCCAGGCTCACCAGGAAGAACACGGGGTTACAGCTTCCATCAGCCACCAGAGGAGAGGAGACTTTGCTGCTGCCCAGTGAGGGCACTGTGTTGAGAAAAAGCAACCAAACCAATTTTCACGTATAACTGATATGAACCTTCCCAACGTTTCATCTGGCAGATCCACATACAAAGCGCTTCAAATCAATTCAGCATTGCCATTAAGCCCACAATTTTTCACCCAACTTCCCCAAATGACTTAATCTTATTATGTAGTCCTAGCAACTCTTTAATTACTTTCAAAAATTTTTTTGGAAGCTTCTAGATAAATTTGGTCCCCTTAACACAACAAGACTGAAGTCTGCAACATACTGTTTAACTACACTGGTGTTCTTGACCTAAAACTCAACACCAGATTTTTCTTCAGGCCTTGCCCATGTCAACCTCTGCCTTTACTTTGTTTCTGTCAACACTCTTTTTTCTAAACTATTGTAAAGTCGGTCAACAACTCTTCAGTGCTGTGTGATTCAGACCTGATATGAACAAGATTAAAGACAGCACAGTTAGGATTTACTCCCACCATAGCTTTGCTGGAATTAACAATTTTCAGAAAAACTTACTACTGTAAACACAAGATGCAAATTGTAAGACAAAAGGCAATTATAACACAGAAACAACGACACAAGCAAAACACAAGAAGTAGAAAAGTATGTTTTGTGTTAACCTGGTTACTACCACTGCTTTGACTAAACCCTGAAGACTTCAAACCCAGGGATTACTACAAAAATGGAAATTGTGATGGGGTATGCAAATATTCCTGCAAGGCAGAGTTCAAGAATGCAAATACACCTTACCTGCACAAGCTGTAAAAGATAATGAAGAACATCATCATCTTCTAAACTTTCCAGTTTTTGAACTGCCATTGCTCGGACATTTTCATCTGAAAAGTTACAGTCCAGAAGTTGCATTGTGAGTCCAACATCTAAAGTGCTCTGATCCCAAACCTCTTTTTTAGCTAGCAACTGGTATGTTTTGGCCACTATTTCTTGTTGTCCCCATTTCACAGAGCTAAGCAGCTTAGGATATGCCTTGGGGTGCTTTATGCTTTCATATCTGAAGTGCCACAACAGTTCTTTGTCCTCAGGAGAAAGTGGATTAAGCGGGTCAGTTGCTATGATCTCTTCAAGTTGTTTGCGAAGCTGGTTGGGCATTTCAGCTCGAGTCCTGTCCCCTTGGGGGTCTGATGCTATCCTGTGCTTGGGCAAGGCAATTGGGTGACAATATCTGTCCAGCACAATAGAGATAGCCATTGAGTTTTCTTTATCTGGGTTAGTTGCTGATGTGAGTTTGTCTGCATTGATACTTCCTTGTTCTTCCCCCTTGCCTGGAATTTTCCACATGTGGAGCACATACTCCC
Source organism: Manacus vitellinus (assembly GCF_001715985.3). NCBI lineage: Eukaryota > Metazoa > Chordata > Aves > Passeriformes > Pipridae > Manacus > Manacus vitellinus. The sequence continues at coordinate 10,153,159 of NW_021938999.1, forward strand.
CACTTCGTAGCAAGAAACGGTGGTCTATCAACAAAAGATTTACATAATAGAGAAGCTGGGTTTTGCATTTTGTATCAGAGTTGGAGGATTCATGTGACTGAAGGTTCGTCTTTGTGGAAGGCCCCTGTGCTTTGCCACAGTATATCTGAAGATTCAGAAGTGCTCCTTTAGGCAAATCCTTAATTTTGATATCAAACTCCAGCCAAATATTCCATAGAACCTCCTCAGTAAAAGGCTTCGATGAAGTTCTTCTCTGTGAAAGGAGCTGCTGCCCATGTTGAATGTTAGCTTCCACAAACACGGTAAGATCAGTATTTCTTGGTAAAACTGGGATATCAATGCCAATTATTTTCACCCTAAATTTCCTATTGCAATCCCACAATGAGATAGTGAAGACTCTCTCGTGGTCTTTTCCGTCTATTGTCAATTGTTCATGGTAACCCGTAACTCCTGTACAGTCATCCACCAAGGGCCATTCTTCCTTCTGAACCTCATCCTCATTCGGGTCAGGGGGATCGTCTAGGACAAGGTGGATTTCTTCCCCATTCTTAAGGCACTGTCTTATCCAGTGAAAGTCTTTGACTGGTGTCTCTCCAATAATGTACTCATCTCTGCCACAAACCCTGAGAACAAAATCCAGTTCGCTGTGATCTTCAGGAATGTCCATCAAAGATTTTTTCTTTGCCATTTTGGTGAAAAAGCTGTGAAGAATCATATCTGGAGTGTCATCTATTGACACTTTAATTTTTTGACTCGTTGTTCCCCTATGTATGATTATGAAAATGTTATTATTAGTGATCTTTTTAAATAAATATTCTGGGAGTGGCTTAGATGTAGTCCATGGGTGCATTGCATACAATTTAGGATCTCTGCAGGCTACCTCTATCATTCGTGGAGTGACTAATCTGCGACGGGTAAATTCTAGCTCATCATCATGCACGTTGCTTACATCAGTGACATCATAACCAATTAAATCGTTAAGCTGCCGCTGAAATTCCTGAACTTCTTCTGATGGTTTTTGTTTCTGGACAACATAAATCTTGCCTACCTTTTTCTGTAACACTTTCCAGTACAATATGCAGTCCAGTGTCTGCAATACTTGGTGTTTATCATAAATTTCATACCACTGCCCTTTCTTCTGATACTGCAGGACAAACTGATCCGGGGTGAATGCATGGTAGAAGTCTGTGGTTTGACTCATCTCTATTGCACGCATCCAAATCTGAGCCTTCATTTGCTCAACCGTACAGTTGCCAGCTATTTCAAGTAACATCATTTCTGGTACTTTAGTATGTTTATTGCTTGTAGGTAAAATGAACTCAATGGATATCAGTTCCATTGATGAAAAACTACTCGATGTACAATGAGGTTTCATTCTTCTTCTCCTTCGTTTGTTTTCCTCTCTCATAACAACAGGCTGTTCGTGATCTCCCAACTCCATGCCAGAAGAAATCTAGCAAAACATACAAATTCTTGATTACTTTTTCATTTACATTTATCTTTAATTTTTTAAGTCTTGCTAATTAAAATTGTAGGCCACTCAGAATCCTGCCATGTATACACTTATCGTATTTCTGCTTCCCCTTAATTTCTAGTCACAAATACTTGATTTACATGTATCAACTCAGATGTAGTCTATTCAATTCAATACCAAATATAAGTAAAAAAAAAAAATCAACCCTACAATGATTAAATAATTAAAATGGAGCTTTTAGACATCCTTCCCAGATTTTACTGAGGATAAGCAGTCTGAGTGCACGACCTCCACATTGATTTGTTCTTGCTTCTATTTGATCAAGCACTGATTCTCCTGCGGCCTCATCTGTTTTGATGGTGCTGATGTTAACGCAAGTGGATTTACATAGAAATCAAAAGACACTCTCCTGTGTATGAACAGAACACGATCTCACTGAGCTCCAGGAATGGCAGAAAGTAACAAAAAATGCAATATTTGCAGACTGGACAGACATGAGCTTATTCCCAGTTTCCACTGCCTCTTTTAACTGATGAGCAATCAGGACTTCCACCTAAAAATAGCCCTTAGGATTCAAAAGTCAGGAACTATTTCTGAAGAGAGGTATTTAACATGCATTTAAATACAGGGCTAGTGTCCTTAGATATGCTTCTTTTGAATAAATCAATTCACCAGACTGATAACATCTATCCATTTCCAAAGTACACACTTCCAGTATGAACTAACAGTTTATTACAGAAGAAAAATCTCCCAAGTTGATGCCAATTTATTACCCTATACATCAAATCACACCTAAAACAATATCAAACATAAGTAGCCTACCTTATCAGCATTCAGTAAACAAAATATATTGTTGCTCTCAGTCAATCTCCATTGAACAATATTAAAGTGGAAATTATTCATCGAGAGCTTGAAAGCAGAAAGCAGTGCTGATCGAGCACACTCGCACAAGCCAAGCTACCACAACATACTGAACTTCCTTTCCAAACAACACTTTCTACACAGAAAATCTTTCTCTTACTACTGGAGAAAGGTAAAATCAGTGTAATGATGCCTTAGCAGATAATAAAACAAGCAGATAAAAATGTAAAAGTTTAAACTGAAGCAACACAGCATGCTAACTAAAATTTCTTTTTCAAGTTCCGGAACGCAGTGACTGTGGTCACACCACCTTTGTAATGGACAAAGTAGAAGGAAATATTACCTGCTTATAAAACAAAGGCTGAATTGCCAAAGACGACTCATTTGTTTCATTTTTGAAGTTCCTATTTTTTTAGTGGAAGATCATTCACACAAAAAGTTTCTTTGTTTAAGCTGTTCTGCTTTTCTTGCTTGCCCTCATATCCAGATGCAAAGGAAGTGCTGCACTTACCAGGAAGGAAGTTTTAACCAAGTTGCTTATACATATGATTGCTCATTTTAAAAGAAGTCAGAATGCTTTTCCTGTTATAAGAGTAAAAATACACCAACAGTACACCAATTTAACATACATGCATAGAAGACATGCTTGGATCCTTTTAAAAATAGCAAAGAATAATCTGGGCAATAAATTTAATTAATTCAAATAAAACATTTAAAACCAATACATTTTTGAGAGATTACTTTATATAAATACCAATACTTTATAAATACCAATACTAGATAAAAGACAACTAAATCTGCAATGTTTCATTACTTTTATTTTCATGGAGACAGCTGTTTGAGGTTATCAACTTAAATTCACTAGAGTTTTTTAAGCCAGTCTCTGTATAGGCATCACGTGGATGTTGTATCTGCCAAGGACCGTGCATGGTAACCTCAGCAGTAGAACTGCTGGGCAATTTTATCCCTAGTATTTTTAACTCATTCATTTATGATTACAAACACATAGTGAAATCCACTGGAAATGATGACTTAAGATTCGGGAAGAAAATAAACCACATACTTCCAACTCTAAGTCTTGTGGTTAACTACAACCTGAAGAGCTGTTCCTTTACTAAAAAAAATGCCCACAGGAAAAATTATTTGGGAAAACGCTCAAAACAGAAAGACAAAAAAAACTCTAAGTGTATCCTTTTTCCTTACGACTCTTCCAGTGAAATACTGACCATTTTGAAGAGCAACAAGTAGTTCACATCCTACACTGGTACATATCCTACAAAAATTATGAAGAAGGAAGAAAAAAATAAGAAATAACTGAAAGGTCATTTAACAACAGTGAAGTGGTGGTGCCTTTTTCTTTTCTTTAACATATTCACACTTCCTATTTGTAAGACATTTTTTATTAAAAAGTGAAAAATAACCCTCCCTCTGTGTTGGTGAAAAAATCTGACAGCCTCTTACATGTCTCCAATGTGCCATTCCCAACCTCTGAAATTAACATTTTACAGGGGTTAAAAACCAGAAAAATGCCCTCCCCCATACACACAGCTCTTCTTTCTCAGAGAATCATTCTGCTTGGCAATCAAGATTGATTTGTTTTTAGAGGATATTTTTCTCAGGAAGTGAGTTTGGGGGAAACACACTTTGTCGCAGCTCCTTTTACCTTATAAAGCCAGTATTTGAATTTTCTCATGGCAGCGGCGAAGTTACCCTGAACATTTTGTCACTGACGTGGAACCTACTCATCTTGGCCAAGACACTTCCAACACTCATCCTCCACCCATGTGCAGCCTGTCAGCATTCACCAGCCACAGTCTCTGTGGCATCTCAGCACTACACACTGCGTTCCTCTCTCACATTGTATAATTTCTAAAATGCAATGTAGTCACATATTTTTCTTCATTTAAACATAAGCAACCGGCATCAAGGGTTTTTTCATGCCAACAGGTTGCATAGATTTCTTGCAAACAGCCCTTGTTTTAAAGTCATTATTCTGTCCTTACATAAGTAAATCTGGACTCCTTTCAGTTTCATCAGGTTCTGCAAATCTAAGAAAGCTTCCAGATTTAAAATGTCCTCAGCTTGCTGCTATGTGCAATGCACCAAAGGATTAATTTTTCAAACACATATACAACAAATAGTCCACCATTGATCGAGACCATCAAGACAATCAAAGGCTATTGGGATCCAGTTTTTGAGAAAATGTGTTTTAGGACTTTTGTTATGTTATTATACTATGTTATTGTATTATTCCATTTCATTGTACCCCTATTTTATGCCTTTGCCAGTTGCTGCTGCATTGGAGTATAGATATACTCCTCCCCTTGTTCTCCCTATATGGTCCTAGTTTGCATACTCCGCCTTTGCTCCTCTCCAGTTACTCCCCTTGTTCCAGCAAGTTCTGCTCCTGCCCTATAAAAGGCAGGAGCCATGTTAATAAAGTGTTCCATTTTGCACCCTACATTGAAGTATCCAAACCCTCATTCCTATTGGGCTGTCGGGGACGCTGAGGGCCTGTTTCCCACAAAAGGCAGCATCTCTACCTCATGCAGCAGAGAGCTATGCTGCACAATGCGCAACAAATGCAGCTCTTTCACACTCTCATCCACTTACAAAGGCAGGTAGTGCAACACAGTGAAAGGTTCAGATATTCCTCCCCAGATTGCATCAGGATACAACACAAAATGCGTGGCACTTCTATAGCTGCCCTGCCTATACAAGGCTGTCTTTTCTCCCGAATTCATTTGAGCTGTGACCTGTCATGTCTAGTCCAGCCCAATCCAATCTCCATCTCCAGTTGTACTCTGGTCCCTTTTCATTAGCTTCAGAAGGCAGCTCTTGGAGAGATGATTGCCTCTTATCCATCTCTGCAGTGACAGACATAAAAGTGTCCCCATCCTTAAGGTGACACCAAACTATATCCATTTTCTGCTATTCTATGTGTTGGCAAAACCATCTTGCCTCACGCATATGTGTCATAAAACTTTGACGTTAAATCATTTAAAATAAGTTCCTAAAGCCTTTGTCGTGCCAAAGCTTTACCTACAGTGTTGACATTTCTATATGTCTACTGCAACAACACCCCCAAAAAAGGGGGAAAAACCCCCACTTTTTTATTTCTAATTCTAATGAGCCTCATCAACCTTGAATATCCCTGTATTAAGAGAACTGTCCTATCACTGGTGCATAAATCGTGATGCGGTGCAATGGAGCAGGAGGAGGTGGGTATGTAGAAGGTAACCAAGGCAAGTAAACAGTCTTGCCTTTGTCTCCAGTTTGTTCCTATGTCTTCACCCAGGTCAGCAATCTGACCATAACAAGAACAACAAAAAATTTGGTTAATTTTCAGCTGGATCAGTTCCTTTATCTGACTCATCACTTGCAGGAGTGGTAGGGCAGTGAGGGAAGAGAAGGGAAAGGAATGGAGCCAGTACAGTTAAGATGAGATTGAAACATGATTCACAGCAGAATTAGGAGACAAATTAATGAGTAAACTTGTTAAATGATTTGAAAACATGGGATGAAAGGCGCTTTGAAAAGACAATGCAGTATTATGATGAATTACTTCGTATATTCAGCTAGAAAAAATTTAGGATAGCTGTCAGTCTTCACTGCTCTGTTAGGCCTGCATTAAAGTTCTGCTGGTTACTATTACGCTTATTCTACATTAGCTCCTGCTTCTGCTTTAATCCGTCATGTGGAAACCTTATTTTAAAATTATTCTTTTCACTTTAGTGTGAACTCCTTCCCAGACAACTTAACCTGCAAGAAAATAAGCACTCTCTACCAGAGTAAGAATTACCTCATGCATACATTATGCCAATATAATAATCACAGAATCAACTAGGTTGGAAAAGACCTGTGAGATCATCGAGTCCAACCTTTGACCCAACACCACCTCATCTACTAGACCATGGCACTAAGTGTCACATCCAGTCTCTTCTTAAACACCTCCACGGTTTTTATGTTCACAATTTTAGACAAAGTTAACATAAAAAATAAGTTTAACCCCCCCCCAAACTATCATGACACGATCCAAAGCCTTCCGAGCAGCATACTACATCTACTTGCCTGCACTGTCCTGTAGCAGGAGATAACTTTGCATTTGCTGGACAGGAGGACATCTTTCCTACACCTACTGGTGATCCAGTGCTGAACTTTGCAGGTAAGGTACACCGCCAACATATTAAGGATGAACATAACAACAAAACCCCACTTTGCTCAGTTTGTCAGATCCTCTAGCAGCTACTAGCTCTCATGGGAATTACATCAGTGCAGGTTCCCATTTGCAAGTAAACTTCACAGGTAATGCAGTCACATTTCTCATCAAAAAGTATACAACTCAGCAGATACAGCTTGGTCCGGAGGTAGTTAGTCAATCAGACTGCTATTACAGCTGTAGCACTTTCAGGCTCCTCCTGCCTTCACTACAGACCTTTGCGTATTTTGGTTTCTACATGAGTTATCTATTTGGGGCCGATTCTGGAACAAACAGTAACTTCTGTCCAGCTCCGAAAATTTAGATAAGGATTTCAGCCAAGTTCTAGTTAACTGGCGTTACACAAGCCATGGATAATCTACCTTCAAAGCAACACTTCACAGAGTTTGGAAACACGGAGATGGCAGCTATGGTTCCCGCTGGGACACGCTCGCCATTTGGACACTGCCTGTCCTGTCAGTTTGTGCCCAACGCTGATTCCCAACACCGTGATCTGATCGAGACCAACAACCAGCTCCCGAATGCCCTCAGCTATTATTTCAGACGGTGTGTGGCGCGGTTTTATGGTCTGCATGTACCAGACAAACACAAGAGGCTACTATTTGCTGGATGAGGAAATACCGTTATTTACTGTTTAAAAGCGGAGCTGACTCACAGATCTTAAGACCCAAGGGAACTGCTGCCACTGTCTAGTGTGATCATTCGCTTCGCATTGTTTCAACGTTCCAGCAGCTTCGTCTGGGGCTTTTCCATCAAACTCCGTAACTCCTGTTTGGGCCATGACGTGAGGCGGGACCGAGGCCCCGCGGGACCGGGCAGCTCGGGGGGCTCAGCGGCGCCGGGGGCAGCCGGGACCGCGGGGCGACCCCGACCAGACGCACATGCCCTGCGGGAAGAGGCCCCGAGCTCGGGA
>NW_021938999.1:10161203-10321637 GCF_001715985.3 Manacus vitellinus
TGGAAGCACCACAGCCGCGGTGCGGGTTTACTCGTCAGCACAAGTCATGCAGGATGTGCCCTGGTGTCAGTACAAGCAGCAAATCCCCCCGGGGAGGAGCTTCCTGGGTATTCCTTGCCCAGGGCCCCGCAGCCGGCGTGCCCAAGGCACTCCCGCAGTGACCCCCGGCTGCTCGGGCTGCGGGCAGCTCGTTCAGGGCAGGGACAAATCAGTTTGTCTAAGCTGCCCCTCTCCTTTGGAATATTTTCATACTGTCTGACTAAAACGTCTTCTACAGGTTAAGCATCTTGCTTATTTTTTTTTAAACTACTTTTTTGTTCGAAGTTGCTGTGTTATTGTTTTTCTGCTATTTTCCCATCTCCAACCTGGGCAGTCCTGGATCTCTCTTTTTAGGTCATGTTCTTGAGACCTTCTGTGATTCCTGTAGCTCGCCTCCGGGTTCTTGCCAAATGGGCCACATTGTTTTTGGAAAGCACTGCACAAAACTGGACATAGTAGTATTCCAGCTAAGGCCTTGCCAAGGCTGCCCACAGCAGGAGGAATAATTCATCAGCCTTAGGGTGCCAGGGCTCCAAATGCAGCTCAGGAATAACCATTCACATCCAATTCAAACAAACAAACAACTCCCCCTCACCACTCTTTCCCCACCCCGGCTGCTGTCTGTTTGGCTCTGAATATGGAGCTGAGCGTTTCTGTCTCTGCAGCTCTTTTTTGGAATGAACAGCAAAACTTTCCATGATTATGTTGAGATTTTTTTTGGGCCAGATCATGCAGTGAGTGTCACAGATGAACCCTATATGGCACAGAGTGCACACACTCGCCTGAAAGCCATGTTGACATAAGGTCACATCTTCAGGCAGCACTGTACAAGACCACAGGTTGCCGCAAAGACTACTATTGACTTCCACAGAAAGAAAATATCAGAAGGAAATAACTAGTATGTTACACATACAGATGCTATTATAAAAAGTTGGATAACTGTTGTTATAGCATGGATGGATTCGTTCAGCTTAAAAAATCATTTGCATGACATTAAGAATCACAATACCAGCCTGAAGCAGCAAGTATTTGAGGAACTATTGTATAAACATGGAGTTTCTAAATGAATATACATTATACTGAACTGTGGCTATAAGGAATCATAACTCTGTGGTGGCCTCAAGTTCCTCAAGTTTTTACAAAGGTGAAAACAAAGCAAAAGCCTTTTACAGCTATCACGTGATGTGTGAGCAGCATAGGGGAAACACAGTGAAGACTCACTTCATGCCTGATTTTTCCTCATTCAGTGGGTAATATCTGTCAAAGAAGTTCAGCTTTGCACAGCATGTGTATTACTGAATGCTTTAAAAGACATTTAAAAGCCTTATCAAAATAGGAAGTCTTTTTTTGTTGTTGTTGGCTGGATCTCCAGATGGATCACTCTGGGAACACAAGTGTAGCCAGTTTGGAGACTAATCCTGTTAAAATCCATGGACTTTATTTGGGGATGCACAAACATATGGAGATTTGAGCAGCTGAATAAAAAGACTGTCATTTGTCAAAAGATAGTTATAGAGGGAATAATTTACAGCCAGAGCAAATGACACGTTTCATGTTGATTTCAGCCAAAATTGTGTAACATATTTTTTAAATAGCTATAAATCAACATAATGTTATCTGCAATGCAAGAATAAATTATTTTGCTAATTATATTTGAGAAAGATCAGTAAACTGAAAATCTTTGTCTTTTCAGGGTTAAGTTAATAAAATACTAAATTTTTGCTGTTAATCTTCAGCTTGTCTGTATATACACAATTTTCTTTATTGCCTTTTTTGGCAAATCAAGTGATACAAATTTTCCTGTAAGCAAGGATGCTCTCCTTCTAGGTTGTATATTCTTTGGAAATACACATTTTAACATTATTTTATTCCTATTCATTTCCAAATGGGACTTAAATCCTTTCTCATAAATTATCTGTTCATTTGTTGGTTTTGAGTTTTGAGTGTTTTTTTTAAGTCAAAACCAGCCTGTACAATAGCTTGAAATGCATACTTTACCATATCAAAAATGGAACTTTAGAACAGTCAGGAATACCACAGCTTAATGAAGGAAGGTGAAGAACATAATTTGATATTTAAATGAAGCTGATTTAATCAAAATTAGTTATGCAAAGAAGCAATCATTTTGCTAATATAATCTTGTGGTGTGCAGTCAAAATGCAATTATTTCCTTTATGTTCCAGCTGTAATAAAAATATGACAAGGAATCACTGTCATGATCTTAAATGGGAGTTTTGGAGGTTGGAAAAATGTAAGATGGTATCTCTTGTGTCCTCTGCACAGTCAAACATCAGTTTTTATGTTCTTTGATGGAGAACTGCGATAAAGAATAACAGCCACATTAAATGCTCAGCAACAACTTTATGTACTGACATATGTTGGAACTGGATATGATTGTTCTGTTGTCATTGACAAACTGAGTTCATTACAATTTAGGAAACAGTATCTAGTAGTTTGGGTTGGATTTTATTTTCTATATTGCCAGCAGAGAAAAAAAATAAATGCAGAAACTTTGTAGATCTTATAACAACAAAATCAAAGCGTGCTTGCCTAGTTCCAGCAATAGCTACATTCAGTTTTGTAATTGCTTCTTTATGTAAAGAAAATGGGAAAAACACATTGTGGGATACATTGTGCATCCTCTTGGAATGGTAGGTAGCTTTCTCCTTTCTTGGAGAATTTATAAACTGGAATTTTCTAATTGGGTGTGAACACTTTATGGTGCGTTCAGTAGAGGATTTAAAATAAACAGACAGAATCTCTATCTTACAGCTCTGCTGTGAAAACTGATCTTGTAAATATGTGATCAGTTGTATTGACATAGTTGCTGTTGATTTGTCCATATGCACAATCATATGGTAGCTTTGGTATCAAAAATAAGTTTTTCTTCTTGCTATAACTTGCCAACAAACAGAACAGGAGTGAGATGAATTTTAGTTTGGCTTTTGTGTCATGTTCTAGGTGAGGTAGCTGCCTGTGTAAGGGATATAACTGATAGTTAAGTGTTGCCTGCAGATCTGTCCTCCATTCATAGTTTTGTCATGGGAAAGGCAGCTCTTCTTATGCTGGTTCTGGGTCATGGCTTGGGGAAGCAGTAGAAGGCTCTGGGAGAGTAGATGGGATCCAGAGAAGAGCAAATTAAGGGTGGGCTCTTGCTGCATCCCCTCTGTAGGGATGCCAGCAGGCAAGTAAGTCCTCTGTGAGATGTCTCCATCGTGAACTTGGGTTCCAAGGGAGAGGCTGGGTCCAGGGGAATCTTAACATCTGCTGGGCCTGATCCAGAAATGATCTCTATGAATCTCTGTAGGCAGAGCAACGTCGGGAAAACTCTAACAAGAAAAAGGGGAATCTTGCATATCTCTTTGCCTTCTCCTTCAAGAAATACCCACTCTTTCCTTTTCTCCTGGTAGATTGTTACTCATGTGATCGAGATTCTGCACGAAATTCCTCACTTCAAACACCTTAAGCTTCGCAAACAGGAAACAGCAGGTGTTCGTAAGCCTTCAGAGGTACATCTGCTGAAGACTTTGTCTCCTATTTTATTGATTTAGGCTGTTATACTTCAGAATAGGTATTTAAAGCACAGGGGTGGGAGTGCAAGCTGTTTCCTCTGTACCACATATGTACACACATCAGCCGAGATGTAAAACTCACGTAATACCTCTTACTGGCTTGAATGCCTATTTTTGTCTGTTCATATGTGTATGAGTTTGTCAGAGAGAGAGTACTCCTCGTGGCACCAGAGTGTGTGTAAACAGATCTTTAAGATCACTGGTTATTCTAAAGGGGTGGGGAAACTCAAAAGATTTTGTGGCTGCTGACAGAGGTCTCAATATTAGGGGATGTTGATGCAATATTGCATCATCTTGTGGTGTTGGGACTTGACAGAGGAAATGAAAGAGGTCAGAAATAGAAATGTAAAGAAAATGAGTTCACACTTCCAACAAGGCCTCTAGTCTAATATCAGTATATTAAGTACTGTTAAATATAAGGTACAGACAGGAATTCCTCAGTCTCTGAAAGGTTCTGACACTGAAAATAATTAGTCTAATTTGGCAATATGTTATGAGGTTTCTCTAGACAAGCTCTCTGAACCGTGTTGCTATGTTATCTTCCTGTCCTGATATTTATTGCTCTTAATCTTTGAAAATTTGCTCAGCTGTGTACTCATTTGTTGGTGCATCCTCCTGTCTATGAGGAGGTAAATATATTTACACTGCACAGGACTTATGTAAGGCTAGACTTTTATCAGAGAATTTCTGTATTTTTGTTGTTGTAAATGAGTAATGTAAAATGGTTTCCCTTTAAACTACCTCATTGCCTCTCCCTGTATATTGAAGTAACATATCCTTCAGACACAAAACTGTTTCTTACTGGAGTTTCAGGCACCCCACAGGCTAATTGATCTGCTGTCATAATACTCAGGAATACTGAAAAGACATTCAAGGAGGAATCTATTTGTTCCACTGAGTTTAGTTGAATACAAATTCAGCTTCAGAAAAAGCTCTTTGCCAGCCTGATCTTTTCTGGAAACACATCCTTAATCTTCTCAAACACCTTTAACAGGTGGCCTCAGCAGAGTGTGTGGATCACCACATTCGGGGGTTTTATGGGACCGAATAAAAGAATTTTGTTAAAAAATACTGGATCCCTTGTACAGGAAGCCTGTGAGGAGGACTCTCTCTTTCAGGAGGAGGCTGGGGATCCTGTCTGGGAGCTGGGGACCCTGTTGGGATGTCAGGGTTGAATCTATGGCAGCACTGCACATACAGGAGACAGTACCTCATCATACTGGTAGCTTTTTTAAATAAACACCTTCCTCACATTGAAATATAGAGCTTCTTTCTTTATAAACAAATCAAAGCCAGCCAGCCAACACAACCATAATGAGTAAAAAGCCAGTTTCAGACCTTGAACTTGGCATATTTTCTCCCTAGAAATAGAAGCTAAGTAAAGCTGTGAACTAAAACTTCCACATGGGAAGTGTCAACCCTTACACACAAAATGAGGACAGTACTATGCTGTAGATATTAGTGCTTCACCACACGTCAGTCTGGTCTGTATAGATGGCCCTCCATTGTCTATGTCAGCCAGGGATGGTTAAAGACAAACATGGGAACATTACTCAGATACTAAAAAGCTGGTATTACCAGACATCCTGTGTATTTTAGGATTCCCTGAGTTACCATCACAAATATTGCATTATCTATAAAATGCATGTCCCCATATTTCCCTGCTAACAGTGGAAAGCCAGGCCTCTCCATCAAACTTTTGCAAAGCTTCTTTAGTCTTTTGCATTTCACAGCATGAAGCCTGAGCTATTCAGCAGGAAGGCAGTAACTGCTGCAAAGTGCTGGTCAGGATCTGGTCTTCCCACCCTCCCTGTGCCCAGAAAGTAAGATGTGACTTATTCTCCCCTGATCTGCAGTTCTGCACCCCGAAGCCCAAAGGGAACATAACAACGTCTGCCTGGCCACCACGATTCAGATGGAGTCATACCACCTCGGGTATCAGCTAGATACCTGCTACACTGCCTAGGTGTGCTAGAAATTATATCTCCTATTTCTGCAGTTAAAATGTCAGATGGCCAGATCATGTTTTCCAAGGCACATAGGACACCTATCCCAAGTATGTCGGTCAAGTTAGGCCAGCTTGCCTGCATGCAGCTATGTGGCTGAAAACAGGCAGGGCATGGCACTGGATTTCTTTGTAGTTGTTCACCTGGCTGTCTCTCAGCTACTGGACAGACATCCCACAAGAATAATCTCTTGAGCAACATTCAGAGTCTCTTTGATGCATTTCAGAAGCTACGGGAAGTCTTCCTAAATTCACATAATGAGGCAGACATGCAGGAACCTTCTGTTCCATCCCAGCGGGGAACAATTGTTCTGTGGGCAGGTGATGTTCTTTTCCAGTATTTTTTTCCATGTGTCTTCAATAACAAAATGCTTTGGCTGAGATGGTGTGATTTTCCTCCCTGAAGAGAGTGTCCTAGTACTGGATAGACCAGATGTTGCAGTGTTTCCACAGTACAACAAGTACCCCCAAATATGTGGTAAGTTGGCGTGAATAAGGATATAGAGATGAGGGACACACAGGAGGATACTAGGGAAGCTGGTCCTTATGAATGAGGCTCAGTGCTGTTGAGCTGGCCCTGAGGAAGGGAGACCTGCTGGCACAGGACTGCATGGTCCCTTGGATGTCACCACCTGTGCAGAGAATGGGGCTTCTCAGACTTTCCTCCAAAAGTGAAGTCTGAAGAGTCTAATGACTACTCTATCTTGACAGACTGAGCATTGGAAATGGCAACCACACTTTGATTAATAATTTTCCATATTTTTGCCTCTGTTTCAAGTAATTGGCATCACAATAGTTGTAGATGAAAGGGACATTTGAAAAGGTGTTACTGGGACTTTAGGAGTTGAGGGTTTGCATCCAGGAGGTTGCTAATGAGGGGAAGCAGCCCAGAAGACCGTGGATTGACTGTTGCGTGCCCATTACATGAATTGCCTGTGTTAATAGCTCAGGAAGGAACAGTATTGGCTGAGTTAACTCAGTTTCACTTGGATGAACAGTAAGATACTCATAGCAGTGTCCATCTGCTAAGAGTGAAGGCATGAAACTGATTGATCTGAAATCCCACATTCAGCTTGCAAGATGCTCCAGGACCAGTGAGGTGAGTACCATGAACTAACCTTACTGAAACTTATGACAGATAAAATGTATGGAGGCCAATGACTATACAAGCCATTTTTAACGAAAATATTATTTAGGTGATACATGGTCCATGCAGAGGAAAAAAAGATATATTTTAGGGTTCCATATAGTTAAGGGATGAAAGTGCAGACCCAAGAATACTGGAAGTCCAGGAGGGATTGATACAGGGTGCATACAGGGTGCACGTGCAATGGTGGAAATATTTTTGTTCACAGTCATTTCAAAGGAACTTGGCATTACCCTGTTTTCCAGCCTTAATTCTATGAAAGGAGTACAAAAAGAAAGGATTCTTTTTGCTAGTGATTAGGGAGGAAACCAGCTGTTTGCATCTGAGTTAGTCTGATAATCTAATTTAACCAAATTATGTATATTGAAACGCTGTGGAATTTGAGATAAGCAAATCCGTCACAGGTCCTGCAGTCAAGGAAAAGAGAAGGTCTCGTGTTTGATGTGCTTGGAAAGATACATGTGCAATTTTTAGCAGTGTAACTTGCCAGCCAATTGAACACCAGTCCAGATTCAGCCCATGAAAGAGGCTTTAGATCAGCCTTTGGAGATGTAGACCTATCTATGAGGAGTACACAGCTGGCATGAACCCAGACCTTGCAGCTGATCACAAATGCTCTCTGTGACGTCCCTGTGCCAGAGCTTTGGTACCGAAGCTCTCTGACCTGCCATCCCCCCCATGGACACGCCCCTTGCTCCCACTTTTCCACTGAGGCGATTAAGTGGGTCACCTTTAGTGGGCACGAGCCTTGGACCTGGCCCTCCCCAGCCATCACTGCCCTGCTACGGTGCCACAAACAGCGGCATCACTGGCTGGGCCAAAGGATGCAAAGCCTACGGAGTTGCTTTGCGAATGCAAAGCCTTGGGAGTCGCCCCTTCCTTTTGCCCACCTGCATCACCGCCCGCGGGTGTGACGTCATCCCCCGCACGGCCCGGGGTGGCATTGCGTCACGCTCCGGGACAGAGACCCTGGTGCAGTGGGGACACCTGCTGGGCCACCGGGAGCATCACCGGGGCCTGGTCCCGGCAGTGTGACAGCCAGAAGGGCTCTGGATTTCTGTCTCGGCCTCTCCCTGGCTCATCCATGGCATGTGGAGAATAATGTTACTCACCAGAGTTACCCATGGTTAACCTGTAGTTAATCTAACCCATAGTTACTTCATTTTTTTCAGTCATTAATATCTGAAGTAATTAAAGATCCTTAGGGTATGGAAATACTAAGTATTGTGTGTGTTTTTATGGAAGAGAGGTGGTGACATGATTTTGGTGCATCTGTGCTGCAAGTACGTGTGTCATCCAAAATGAGTGTTAGCAGAGCTTTCACATCCCACCCAATCATCAGGTAAATTGTGTCAGGTAAGCACCTAAATCCAGTTCTGGACATCCAGTTCTCGGCAGAGAGGAGCAGGATGGGAAAGAGAGTGACTTCTCTTGCTGAGGACAGGCTCCATGCGAGAGCTTAGTCTGTCAGAGGTGCTGTGCCAGAGCTGCCTCCCAGCTGCCCACCACATTTTGGGCCGAGGCTTTGCTAGAGCTGAACAGACAGCTTGGGTTAAGGAGCTCAGATGGGGACCTGGGATCTCCAAACACTTTTCAACTTGCCTCTGCCAGGGGTTACAGCTGGGGGTGCCTGGCAAAACCCACCTATCCAAGGGTGCCACATAGACCAGTGAGGCTTCTGATATCTTAAAGACATTAACATGTAGGTCTCTCTCACACACAAGGTTGGTCTGAAATTGGCCCCGAGGAATATGTGTTGCTTGACAGGGTGGCTGCTGATGCTGGGGTTGGCTCAGGCCTCCTGGCTGCTGTCATCTCCCAGCAATGTAAATCTTCCTGACTCCATTTTAATTTCCATTTTTTTCATCTTTCTGACTTCCTTTTCTGCAAAATATTTCCCTTCCTTATACACGTACCCAGGAGCATAAGCACTGCCCATGCTTTTGTTGAATCTTTCCGTAAGTCTGCACTCTCCCTTCCCTCAGCTGCTCAAACAGCTACATTTGAGGAACTTACATACTGTCTTTCTCCTGCTGTGTGAACCAGATAGCCATTCCAGACATGAAGGTCTGCATGAGTGATATTAGAAATACTGAGCCAGCCACGTGTGATGTCAGGCATCAAATGGAAGCCTAGCCTTTTTCCTCAAACCCTCTGCTTTTCTGCAGCCATCTTCTCTTCCCAGCTTCTCAGGTAAAAGTCTTTGAAAACTCTTAAATGAAAGCTGCTGTCACTTCAGTTGTTGGACACAATGGGATATCTATGACAGAGTATTATCTGCCAGAATATCACCGTGGAACATGGTAAAACTCTGCACCCTCACAGCACCAGCAGATCTGATGGGTTACCGATGAGCCAGCTTCTATTGTAGCTCACGAGATAATAGTTATCCCTATCACAGGAAAGCAGAGTCCAGGACAAATTATTAAATTCAGATGTAAAGATTCTAGTCAAGATATTATCAAGTTCAGTAAAAGAAGTCAAATGGTTATGAAATATAAATACTTTTCCAGTAATATGAGAAGGGGATCAAGTTATTCTATATTCAAAAAAGAGAAAGAAAAGCATACCAGTGAAACTGCATGCTGACTTATGGGAAATGATCTTTTAAAAAAGAGAAGTTTCTGATGAACAATATGAAGTTGAATGGTATGCAGTAACCAATACTAGTTTCAACACAAGGCTTTTCTGGAGCAAACTGAATGTCTTAAGAAACATCCCCATGTTACAACAACCCCCTGCAGTGCTACAGGCTGGGCACAGAGTGGCTGGAGAGCGAGCCAGGCAGAAAGCGGACCTGGGAGTTTGGAATTGGACAGGAGCTGGAACGGAGCCAGGAGCGTGCCCAGGTGGCCAAGAAGGCCAGGTGGCATCCGTGGCCAGGTTTGATTCACTCCATCTGGAAGTGTTCTTCCCATGTACTCAGAGTGGTGAGGCCACACCTTGAGTACTGTGTCCAGGTCTGGGCTCCTCAGTTCAGGAAGGATATTGAGGTGCTGGAGCAGGTCCAGAGAAGAGCAACAAGGCTGGTGAAGGGACTCGAGCACAAGTCCTATGAAGAGAGGCTGAGGGAGCTGGGGTTCTTTAGCCTGGAGAAGAGGAGGCTCAGGAGAGAGAGACCTCATCACTCTCTACAACTTCCTGAAAGGAGGTTGTAGCCAGGTGGGGGTTGGTCTCTTCTCCCAGGCAGCTCTCAGTAAGACAAGAGGTCATGGTCTTAAGCTCTGCCAGGGGAGGTTTAGGTTAGATATTAGGAAGAAATTCTTTGTAGAGAGGGTAATCAGACATTGGAATGGGCTGCCCAGGGAGGTGGTGGATTCTCTGTCCCTGGAGGATTTTAAGATGAGACTGGTTGTGGCACTTAGTGCCATGGTCTAGTAACCATGATTCTATGATTCTATGATGATCTAGCTTTAAGTTGAAAGATAAAATTTTAAAATGTTTGATCTCTATTAATAAGTTTAAAATATATTTAGAACAGTACCAAATGCAAAAAAAAAAGCCTCCTTGGATTAAAAGATTTTCCAGAAAATCTATGTGAGTAGGTAGAAGCATGAGCAGACCCTTTGGAGCTAGTAGTAGGACAGCCCTCCCTGCCTCCCTGTCCTCAGTTACTGGCAATGGAAGAGGGACTGTATTTGCTAAGTTACAGGTGGTCTTGACCCTTCACTGTTTAGGAAGAAACCTCAAATAGCACTGAGGGCACAATAACTTATTTCTAGCAGGGAGCCTCAGTGCAGGGGACTGCTGGGAAATGTGGCTCTTGGACACTCACTTGGTAGGCCTAAGCTGAAGAAAAACCTGCTGTAAAGTTTGTTTTCTCCTAGAGAAAAGAAAGAGACAGGAGAGGAGAAGCTGGTTGTTTCCCTCTAGAAAGAGAAAATACCTCTCTTTTGGCCTGGTTTGGTTAGAGTGGGTGTAGCTTGCTGACATGTTCAGCCAAGGATTTTCCACTAGGGCATGCTCCTGCCTTCAGTCCATTCCTGCCAGATACAGAGACAGCACAGGCAGATGAGCTGTCCCATGTGGGGGAAAAGGTCTTGCCGTGTTCAGCCACTCTGCAGTGATGGGAGACAGTACAGCTGGGCCAAAGGCAGGATGGTTCTTCCTACAACACTAGTGAAGCCAGTGTCATCTGTGTTGCTGCTGCATGCAGTGACCTCCAAAGTGTCTGTAAGAAGAAGGAAGAAATTTATGTACAGAGGTGGGATTAAGGCATCGATGATATACAACACACACCCAAGAGGTCAATGACTCAGATGGGGTGGGTTGGGATATAACACAAACAGGGAATGTCTTGTGCTCACAACCTTGAAGTGAAAAATGGTAAGAATTAGAATGAGGACATTTTAGACTGTGGTGAAAGAGTACAGCACTGTACAGTGAAGGCGGCATATTCCCATTCGTTTTCAGTCAGTTGTGTTATTACTGTTTGTCTCACGGTTATTTTATGATAGGTAGCTATTTTATGTTTTGGATTCAATGGCTTGTCTTTTTCAAGTGCTCATACAGCCACGTGTCACATAACCAAATCCATTTATTAAGTAATTCAGTGTTGATAAAATAACCTTGATATTATTGAAATCTTTGCAGGCAGACAGCTAGCCAACTGCTAACAACTATCTACAGGTATGTATGCTGAACTCAAAACTGGATTGCAGCTGTTTGGCATTAGCTGAACCACGGTATCCCTAAGGGTTGCCTTATTTTCAGAGCAACACAATGTAGGAAGGTTTACTGTGCACAGTTGGATGGCCTGGAACACTTCTGACAGTCCTGGCACACAGGATACCTGATTCCAGCATTTTCCAGTGTTTCCCACAGGTAACCAGAGTGAACATCTGTACGGCATCTGCCCCTGGTTGGCCCACATTCTGTCAAAAAATCTTTAGGGAAGTGACAGACATCTGTGTCTTCAGGGTGATAGCTCTCATGTTCTCCCTTAGCTTTGTGTTGATCCTGATGTCCATTTGTCATGGGTGAGGTGTGATTACTCTTTCATTACTGGCCTTTAATAATTTTTTCTGCTTGTAGAGGATAGAGAAGAATTCTTTTGTGTCACCTCTGTGCAGATAATGCTTAGAAAATGAGAAAATGGGAGAGTACACTGTACATCAGTGCCTGGAAAAGTCCAAGAAAGCAATCTTGGAGCATGCACACTACCTACTGTAGTGTATTTCAAAAACAAATTCAGAGCATCTGAAACTAGGCCTTTTTTTTTTTTCTTCAGTTGAAGATTCATGTGTTTTCCATGGGCATCTCAGTATTTAACTTAGGTGCCTAAAGTAAGTATGTGATTACAGCCTTCACTTGCTGCATTAGGACACAACAAGTTGGATATTTTTGTCAGCCTTATAGGGTTTCTATTTCCTCTTGGTAAACTACTTGGTTCAGTAGGTACTACCTTATATTAGCATATTCCCAGTTAAAACTGGTTATGGTAAAAATCTAATTTTCTTCTCCCCCCCCTTCTAATTATAGTCTCTGAGACTTGCTTATGGGTTACTTCAGTGATGACAGATGCCTTTTACTAATATTATTCCTTTTAAAATTAATAAGTGCAAAGTTTGTAAACAAAAATCACAAGTTTCCTTATAGGGTTTAGTTTTCACATGCTAGAGGGGAACCCTGGGCCCCTGTCTGTGCCATGCTTCTCATCCTCAAATTAGGCCACCTTGTTGCAGTATCCTTCAGAACTATAATTTTATCTAGCCCTGTAATGTTAATTATTATTTTCATCATCATCAGTACAGCAACTGCCACTTATGTACCTGGAGGAGGATCGGCATCTCAAGGCTATTCTCTAGGCTTAATCCTGCAGAGACAACCAGGCTTGTCACTAGCACATCCAGGCCAAGGCCTGATCCTGTGGTGTGATTTCTTTTAATAGTGCCTGGTAAATTATTTTCAGCCATGAATTTGTCTAATTATTCTTTGAATCATGTAGGCTTTTGAAACCCATGGCATCTTGCAATTAGTTCCACAGCTCAATTATGCAGTGCATAGAGAAGTGTCTCTTTTGTTTGCCACCTGAGAATTTGATTTTATGCCTTCTAGATCTCGTATGATGAGAAACAGCCCACAACCATTCCCCATTTGTCTTTCCCATGAACTGTGTTTCACAGTCTAAAAGTCCGAGCACTCCTACTACAGAAACCATCCCATTGCTTCTTCACCATGTTAAATTTCACATTCACAGCTTTTCTAGATCTGCTCTGCCAAAGGGATGCACCATGGATTTATGGTTGCTTATTGGTATTTCCTATTTTGTTCTCCTGTCCTTTCCTAATAATGCCTTTTCATTTAAATAATGTATCACCTGGACTTCTTTGCATCACAGAGAGAGGAGGATGTTTGAGTCGCACCTTGCTAAGTCTCATGCTACCCAAAGATTAAGGAAGAGTTGTGAGAATAGGTGCTAGAGAAGTGGTATCCTCAACACATGGTCCTGTGCTGCACCAGAGCCAATGAACTCAAACACAAGCACAGAAAGGATTGTCCCTCACTGGGTGGCTGTGGTTAATCTCTGCTTGCACACTGTGTGAATACATACTTGGCAGAGGGATGGTAGTACTGTGTCCTGCTGCCTACCTGAAACTACTGCTGTGGTGCTTTCCAAGCAGTTGCCATTGCAGCACAGGGACTTTCATAGTCATCTAGAAGCACTGAATCTTTTGTACAATGTTTGTGAAACCAGAGAGAATGTTTTCACCAACAGCAACTACAAATGGTCCTTCCAAAGAACAATGATTGAACCCCACATTTCTAGTTAATCCACTGCAATACATTCAGTTTCACTCTTGATCTCTTGCCTTTATAATGTGTTTGACTCTGTGCTCTATCCTGACTGGATAGATAGATTTAGGCTGTGAGTTTGTGGTACTAGTAATGCAGTCTATTTATTAATAAAATGAGGTTCTTCTGGGCTATTGCCCTTAGCCTTTCTGTGTGTCTCCTTAAAAGAGTTCCTATTCTCCTTGAAATTCTTTCCAGAGTAATCTAAACCCCAGCTGCTGGTTGCCAGACCATG
Organism: Manacus vitellinus; assembly: GCF_001715985.3. NCBI lineage: Eukaryota > Metazoa > Chordata > Aves > Passeriformes > Pipridae > Manacus > Manacus vitellinus. Next base: position 10,174,997 of record NW_021938999.1, read on the forward strand.
TTCATTGCACAGGACACTCACGTTTCTCCTGAGCAGATTATGTTGTGAATGCTAAAAATTCACGTGTGTCCTAGTTAGAACAGCTGGGACCAGTTCATCACTGGATGGGTGTAACCCAAAACTGTGTATTCTATAGCCTTCCATGCCATTTCCCAGAAACTGGTATCAATAGACTATTTACACCTTCTGCCCAGAGCAGCCTGACTCCTCAGGCTATAAACTAGGTGTTAAGAGGCCTTCGAGATAGGAGAGTTTCTCCCTGTCCTCACACTCTTTTGTGGAACTCCCTGCCCTGAGGGAAGTACTGAGCATTCCTGCCTGAACTGGAGAATATATAATCTTGGAGTCTTGGAACTTTTGGAACCACTCATGGGATCCAGAGGAACACTGCAGATCACCACTCTCAACCAGACTGCAACCATCACTCTCGACCGGACTGCAATCACCACTCTTGACCAGACTGCAACAGCACTCTCACCAACAGGTTTTCCCCTCTCCTTTTCCTTTGGATGCAGGGGCCCCAAAGAACACCACTCTGTTCATGCCCCAGGGTGCTGGGCTATATATTTGGGTTTTGTGAGTTAAAACCAATTGTTTGTTTGTATAATTGTACTTACTGTATTATTTTATTAAATTGTTATTCTGACTTATAATCTCTCTTTTGAGTTGAGTTCATTTCCCCTGCTGGTTTACCTTTAAACCAGCACAACGTGGATTAGGGGAAGCCTGAGCACAGTCATGGAGGAGAACTCTGTGGCCTTTCAGTTGCTCCAGAGCAGCAGCACTCCACCTACTGCTGATGCCAGCCCAGCTGCTGACCACTACTTGCCACCACCACCTGTGGTAACAGGATCTTCTCTCCCTCAGCATCCAGTACTAAGAGAGGGAAATGGAAGCATTTTTCTTGCACCCCCACAACCCTTGCATGGGGAAAGAAGAGAGGAGCACCACCATGCCACTACACAATTTTCACCCTGCAGCTGAATTTGCAGCACTTCTGTTGCCACTGCTGCCTGAACCTCCACCAATGCCACCACCTAACCATGTCAAGTGGCAGGAGGCAAGAAGTGCACTCTGATACAATGCAACTAACCCTTTTCCTGTAGACTGGTGGAAAGGAGTAACATGATTTGGTGACAGGTGAAAGAAAAATGGAAAAAAAGGGACAAAGAAGAAAATGAAAACAGTTTGAGAGCAGAAGGAACTGCATGCAAGAGAAATATTACAGAGAGAGGAAATGAAAGGTGAATGGGGTTTGTGTGTGTAAAAAACTGAGGCATTAACTGGACAGACAGGAGACATAGTAGCTGAGAAGGGCAGTGATACACATAACAAAACAAGGCTGACCCAAATAGCCCTTGGGAACAGAGAGGAAAATTTGGGAATGGTGGGAGCTATTTCTTCAGGTCACAGTTTATGGGGCTTGCTATACTAAGGTGTTGGGTGCGGCAGTAGTTGCAGTCCTTGTCTCTTCTCAAAAACAGTGAGAGGTGCAGAAGTTGGTGGTGGCAGTTCTCACACTGTTGATGTTGGTGTTGGAGGGTTGCAGCCATAGTGGTGCTGGTTCTTCTACTTGTTTCTACCTCCCTTTACTTGGATATTAGAAGAGAAGAAAATACAGAAGACAGCTAGGAGCAGAGCTTCTTGTTCATTGAGAGTACCTGGCTTGCAGGGCAATAAAAGAGGGTGAAGCCAGTAGTACAGCTGGCCACTATCACAAATGGACCTTCAGTCTATCCCAATAAGCTCTTCTCAGAGCCATCAGTGCCTCTCCCAGCTCCAAGGAGTTTGGCCACCTTAGTCAAGCTCAGCCTTTTCTCTGGTAAAAGCTGTTGCAAAGGAAATGAAGAGAGAGCCTCCTTCCCTCTGGAGCTGCTTTTATGTTAACGCTCTTTGGTTTGCAGCTGTGTCTGCACCTCCTCTCAGACCTTCTCCTTCTGACCTTGACACCCTGGCTTAGCCTCAGACCTGATTCAACATCACAGTCCTCCTGGCTGATCAGTGGCCTGAGGCTGACTCTGATCACCGCCTCCAGACCTGCTCCTGATCCGGACTCATCATCTCAATTTCCTGACACCTCATCGATGAGGCAGTATTGTTGTCATCCTCAGCTCCTGGCTTCCAGGCCTTCCCTGGTAGAGCAGCCTGCCTGTGCTGCCCCCAGCACCGTTTCTCTCACCTTACAGAGCTCTGCATTTGAAATGCAGAAACTTAGATGTGGCAAAGTATATTTCCATGTCAACTGAGCTTGGACAGGAAAGAGGGGTTTTATCCTGAAGATATGTATATGTTCAAAATTTTAAAAATATTTTATCCTGCCATAGACAGCAGAATTTTCAGAATAGTTATTTTGGTGATAAATTTAAAGCAAGCAACAGCTCAGGACTTACAACACTTTTGGGAGACCACGGCTCATGTTTTTCTGCCAGTGCATGATTAGTCAGGTCTACAAAATGCAGTAGTGCCAATGAATTATACTAAAGAAATCCTACACTGTATTAGCCATAGTTTGAGACAACTGGGTTGAGTGATAACAGGAGAGTTCAAGTCAAACATGGGCGTGGCAGATAATCAGTAGCTCTAGTCGGTACTAGGAGCTATATGTCCAAATGGTTTCCCAGTGAAAACTCTTTAACCTAGTTTTGGTAGTTTTGTTCATCTTTTTACTGGCCATAGCTAAGTGGTGCATCTCTGGATCAGAACCTGGAGATGCTGTTTGAAGAGGAAGTAACTAGGGATTGGTTCACAAGTATGAAGTGGTAAGTGACTTCTAGGAGAGATAATGAACTGGAATACAGTCCATAAGGAGAGACAGGAGAAGGCTGCATAGGAGCTGAACTGATTTATCAATGGCCAATTTGTTTTTGCCACCAATCTCTCCACTTCTGCTCTGGGTGTTGCATAAGTGATGTAGGTTAGTTTAAAGAAGAGACTGGTCGTTGGAAATGATCAGTTTTGACTGAAAATATATCTACAACTGTGATAGAATTAATTTCATTTTAATCAGGATTCCCAGAGGACTCTTACCTAAACTAAGCATAACATTTTTCTAAAATCAATGGAGATAAATGGCTGAAATGCCCATATCCATGCTGACAGCTAGCCTACACCAGAGACTTCAGTGATTTAAAAAACATCTGATTTAGTTTGTGATCAGGTGAAGCATTTCCTTGCAATCCACTTGTCTTTCTCGCTCATTTTCTAATTCCTTTCTAATCTTTCCACTTCTGTATAATTGGACAGCTCTCCATCTTCACGTGTTTTAACCTCTCCTGGCACAAGAACTGTCTGTTAGGAAATGCCTGCCACCGAGGAAAGCCATTCTACCATCTCTGCCTTGGTGAGTTTGTGGGGGTTTTTTTGTTTGGTTGGTTTTGGATATTTGTTTTGGTTTTGTTTGTCCAAATTTTATGCAAAGAGAGGTTATGTCTAGCAACCATTTTCAGCAGTTATCGATAATTGTTACATCAGTCCTGGAGTCTCAGTCTCAGCTTTTTAGTTTCCTCTATTGTTTTTTCCCCAACTTATTTTTCCTTTGCTATTGTACATGGCATGTACCTATCAAGATCTACATATTATCATATTTACTTTGTAATTAAATTGTTTGATTCTATAAGCATTGTGGGACAAAACAGAACATGCAGCAAGCAAAGCAAACCTGTGTTGTAGGATATTGTACTATATTAGTCAGTGGGAGGAAGTGGTGCTTTTGGAAATGCCGGCTCATTTTAGCAGGAAGCAAATGGGCAGGAATTTCAGTGATTCAGCTTTCAGTCAGGGAGGGACGACCAGGAAGAATATGGATCAGGAAGAAGCCAGAAAAGGAATGGAGAGTATGAGGAATATGAAAGGGAAGATGGTTCTGGGGCATATAATATGTAATGCTGAGGATAAATGTGGTATTTCTCTGCTACGATGTGTCCAATCCATTGCTACAGAGCAGAGAAGCCCGTCTGTGTTTCGGACAAGACTTGAGGTTAGCCTCTGGCATCTTCATTTACGCTTCTAAATAATGTTCACTTTTTCCAAAGTGATGGGCCATTTGCAGTTCTCACTGCCTGCAAGGGAATAATGAATGGCTCAGGCCATGAATTGCAAATGCCAAGCACTGAGCAGCTCCCTCCAGACAATGCATTAACTTCAGACTTTAGGCTCCCAGTGTCAAAAACTTAGAACTCAAAATGCAGATGTAAAAGAATGCTAATGGACAGTGAAAATTCTGACTTAATTAGATGGCTTTAATTAAACCAGTAGTAACCTGTACGTGGATACCCTTAAATGTGAGCAACAATGGCTCTTTGAGCTTAAACTGAATAGGAGCCAGTATAAACTAAACTGAAATGCCACACAAACTGACCACACTAGGTCTTACCATGGGTTTAAGTCAGTAAAAGATTAAACAACTACCATTTCTTGTTTGGAGGAGCCTTCCAAAGGTAGCTGAAGGGAGTGGGAATCAAATATACACAATTTGTTAACTCACTTTTTCACTTTACAGTTAAAGTTTGGGGCACTTGTATATTTTGGAAAATATTTTATGCAATCGCTGGTTAATAACACTCATATATACCTCTGTGAGAACAAAGACATTAAGAAATTCACAGTATTTCTTAAAGATAATTTTAAAATACTGGTAAATGAGCTACTTATCCACCTGGAGCCATTTCAGGTTCACGAGTATGAATGAACTCGCCCTTTTTGTAGAGAACCTTTATAATAATGCAGATCATGTGTAAGGTCAGAACCTCAGCTAGTAGCAGTCACTGTGCCTGTATTGAAATGAAGAATATCTACAGCTATACAGAATCTGTTCTTTCATTTGAAAATCTAAAACCCCAGTTCTCAAGGTATTATAATTCTATTTTTATTCTTTCTTCGTAAAAATGTTATTAAAAATGGTCAAAATAATTACTGTGTTCACATTATCCAGTTTTGATATTTATTATGTGCTGGCATGAAATCACACGAATTTTAAAAGGATTATAAAGAATGCTATCAACCAAGTGTTACAGAACTATAAATTATTAGAATATTTAGGGAAATTTTTATAAGTCACAGTTGAGGGGTTTGAACTGGATCTGCATTGAATAACATTAAAAATACTTCTAAGGAATAGAAAATGATACAACTAAAAGTAATGTGGGTGGAATTCTAGCAGGTGTAAGTCGGGGCAAGATATCAGTTTAGTAAAGGGATTCAGCTCATGTGAGGTGACGTGGCACCTCCGCGTTCCCTCCGCCAGGTCTCCCCTGCCGGCTCCCAGCGCTGCAAACAGGGGCCACTGAAGGCCCCTGCCCCTCTGCGGCCGGGACACGGGGCCCTTGGCAGGAGCAAGGGAGCAGGTCGGAGATAAGCCTTCCAGGCTTTTGAAGCCCATGCCTAACTTGGAGAACAAAAGAGAGATTCAAAAGGAGGTGTTAATGCTAACAGCGAACATCTACATGATAATTGACTGCTTACAACTTTCACTGAAACAGAGAGATCAAGACCCTTTTTCACCTAAAGTGTCTGAAGCTTACTTTCTCTGCCCTGTGAAAGTGCCAGAGGCGACCTGAAAAAAAGACCGGTTTCTGTCACTTTCCATTAAAACAAACACAGCGGGCAGCAGGGTTCGCAGGATTCATTTGGACAAAGAGAATAAAATAAGAGCGATCCTGGCTAAGACATGGTCCGGTGACACAGTAAAGCTGCTGTAAGTATCTATTTAATAAAGCTACATCCATATGACATACAAAGCCGAGCTAGTATCATCTCCCTTGCTCTAATTCACTCAAAGCATTTTGGAGGGTATCTTCTCTCCATGGACTTTATGCTGGATCATGTATTGTGTCCTCCCTAGGCCAGCATAAAACATAAATCCAGTATAAACATTGCATTGTATCCTGTGGCAAGTTAAACAACAAAAAAAATCAATTGCGGCTCCCTCTGTTCTGGAGTGAATTTGTCCTGTCAGCTCATCTGGTAGGAAGGAAAACGGCAGCACAGGCTGGAGGGTATCATGAAAAGAATTCCTGAGCTGACGTGCTCAGCCACACGGTATCAAGAAATAAGATTTAATTAATAAGGTCATTAAATAATTGCTAGTAGGCTTTAAAAAATGTCTGGTTTGAGACAAGTGAATGAAATTCACATTTGTTTTAACAATGACCGTACTTTAAATAAGGTGCCTCAGGAAACAGTGTGATCAATATTACAAGATGACATGGTCTGTGATGTGTGAGAACCATGTTCTTGAGCAACATATTTCTTATGCTGGAATTATATTCAGAAAGCAGTACTAGACTGACCCATTTTACACCTTTGATAATACTGAAAACACACCACTTGGTCCCATATTGGAAAGTAGTCAAGATTATATTTCTGTTTTATAAATGAGGATTATCCTTTGAAGGATCTACAGTAAGGAACATATTTTAGACAGAAAGTAACTGGAGAAATAGAAGAAGGAGAATGTTCCAGCAGAAATTATACCAGCAGAAACCAGAATTTTAAAAAAGAAGATGAAAAGAAAAAGAAGAAAAAGGGGAAAAAAAGGCTTTGCCTTTTCTGTCAATGGAACCATAGATTCACAGTATTGTGGAGGTTTGCCGGGACACCTGCAATCATCTGCTCCAACCTCACTGTTCAGAGCAGGGTCAGAAAAAGGAGGCTGCCCAGGACTGTGTGCAGTAGGTTTCTGAACACCTCTCTGTGTAACCTGGTCGAATGTACAATCTCCCCTAAAAACATTTTTTCTTGTGTTGCTGCACACCCTGGTGACATCTTCTCATGGTGACAGTTTCTCAACAATGGCACGTCTCCTGCAGGCTAGGAGACCACCTCCCACTGCTCTCGCTCCAGTGAAAGGCTCCAGGCACTCCCAGCAGCCTGAGGAGTGCAGAGCTCAATCCTCCTTCTGAAGCTTTATTTGGAAGCTGTCCTAGAATGAAATAGGTAAGAACACAAAAGAAATTGGAATAGGTATTGTGAAATAATCTAATCTGTGGAAGCATTTATTGTATAATCAGAATGGGGGGGGGCTTTTTCCCCTTAGTCTAGCATATTCAGCTTCCAAAATCTGCATTCTCTACCTACACCACGTTCCATTATTTGATTACTCGCCTTACCAACTTACTTGGTGAAGACAATACGATGTATGTCTCAGCATGTCTCTTTTGCACTGACTTTCCAAAGAGGGCACAGTGGTTAGTGTTACTTTGTCTACAGTAACGTTAACATCCCGTGAACTACTCTAGGAGTAGAAAAGATAGAACATTTGGTAATAATACAGTCAAAGCCAACAGGGGAGGTAAAACAGAAGGCTTAGATGGACTGAAAGGCATAAGAGAAAAATAAGGTGAAATAAAAACAGCATTAGAGAGAAAAGTTTTCACATTGGATGTAAAACCCAAGGGCTTCTTAATGTTTTAGACCAAGAGACCATTACTGACCCTCAAGACTGTAGTGACCACAGACACAGCTATTATCAGCATTTTTCAATTGCAGGGCAATGACAAGTGATGCAGAGTTTGTATAGTTATGTGCATCACGTACAGATAACTTCCCAGAATGTGAAAAAAGTTAAATGTTAAACAGCCTCTGCTGAAATATCTTCCAGCAGTGCTCTCTGTATCACAAAGCATGCTTCTTTGTGTATTTTTATTTTTACTTTTCCTTCGGGTTTTTTTTGAATGTACCAAAGTCTTCTGCTAAAATATGTTAGAGAAGTTTTCTTCTTTCAAACATTACTGACAATGAATGCTATTAAAATAAAAGCTTATTTTAAAAAAATCCTTTCTTCCCCTCTGATGTAGCCAGTCATCATTTTGAAAGACTATTTTGAAATTGTATTGAGGCAATGGACAATGTGAATAATGAGTATGTAATGATCAGAGCCAGTGGAATACACTTTACCTCAGGCTCAGTCCTTGCTGTGCCCCTGCCAGAGTGTGGTTCTTGACTGCTGGTGGATTTTGTAACCTCTGCATTTCTTTGCAAATGCTTTGCTACTTTTTATGTCAAGAATATATTCTTTAGTTGCTGCAAGCTGATGAAACAATAAAGCTCTGGGAGAGAAATACTATATTTAATTGGTGTGGATGCCCTCTTCTGTATTCTAACAGGTCCATAGAGTACAACCAGCTTTGATGCCCAGTTCCAGGGTCCACCTAGTCCAGCTTCCGTGTCTGTTAGAGGCCAGAAGAGGAAGGTTAGGAAAAGTATGTGAGAATATTGCAAACATTGAGAATTACTTCCCTAGATATATTCTTCCTTCCTTTCCTAGCCCTCAGCTTATGCCCTTTCTGAGCCCAAGGTTTTCATGTGCAACAGTTATTGGTGGATTTTTTTCTTCCAGTCATGTCTAATCATTTTGAATGGTGTGCTCTGTAATGCCTGTAAATGTACTAGGGTACATTTTTCCATTTTGGGACCCACAACTTTGCTGGAAAATGAGTTCCACAGAGGAATTATGATTCATCAGAAAAAAAATAAAAAAGCATGTCTTTTTGGTCATTTAGTTTTCTGCTTTATAGCTTCATCTGCTTCTCTGTCATTCTTAGATTATGAAAACTAAGACATAATAATTTCTTATCTGCCTTCTTTGTACTATCACAGTTTTATAAACCTTTATCATATTCATCCTCAGCCATCTGTTTTTTTCAAGCTGAAGAGTCTTAGCCTATTTAATCTCTTCTCATAGAGAAGCTGTTCCATATTTTTACTCATCCCAGTTGCCCTTCTTTGTATCATTGCTATATTCATTTAGAGATGGTAAGGCTAGAAATGCACGGTATTCAAGATTCCTGGAGGCACAATGGACTTGCATTCAGCAGAATGCTCTCTTCTGTTTTGCTTTCTATCCCTTCCACAGTGATTCCTAACACCCTATTTCCCTTTTTGACTGCAGCTGTGATTTCTACACACAGTGATTCTGCATTTTTTTTCCTCAAATAACTGCTTGAGAAACTATTCTTGTAAATTATTTGCTTTTGTCTGTTTTCTAAAGTATTTTCAGGAATTTTGCCAGTGCTTGTCTGAGCACTTCTCAGACACAGGAACCTGATGACTATTGGGTAACATCTGAAGTTTAGTTGCTAATGGATGTGGAATCATGTTTGCACTGCCATGCAAACTTTCCTGAAAGTATGCTAAAGACATTTAGGAATCAAATTAACTGAAGCAGGCTGCCAGTTAATGCAACCTCTCAACAGCAGAGGTAAAGATATTAGGAAAAGACATTGGACAGTAAGCCTGTTCTTGCTGATCTGGGTAGAAGAGCATAAGTATGCTGGAGGAAAAGTCCCAGCAGCATAAGTGGTGCGACTTAATATCCAGAATTTTAGGATTCATCAACAGGACTCAAAATGGTGGGATCATAAGATTGTTAGCATTTAAAATAATTGTCAGTTACCTGTGAGTTTTTGTGGTACTAGAAAGGAATTTTTAAAAAAAATAAAGTGTCCTTGTTGTGTAGCAATTTATGTACCAATATCTCAATTGCTACTTCACTCGTCATTCTCAAGAATTCTATAAAGAAAAGAAATTCCAACAAATAATTGAGAGCAATGATTACAGGGTTTTTTTTTACTCCTCTCTGTTCCAATGTAGACATTTCCTGTATTTTTAGAACAATGATTGTTAGAAGATCTACAGAAAATTAAGTAATCAAGTTTACACATCTTAGTCAAGCCATTTTGATCCACTTTTTCATTTTATTCATCTATTAAGGAAAGGCAATATTTACTTATATAACTCATGAGTACTGTGAGTGATAATTAATGCTTATAAGATGTAGTATGATTGAAATGAAGAGCTATGCACTTCCAAAGGATTATTAATTTTATTATCATCGTTATTACTGTACTGAGCTATTGGAAATTACTAAAAGATAGCCAATTACTGTGGATTTTCTTGAGTTGACTTTGTAGGGTATTAAAACGAGAGTGTTACACTGCAGAAAACTCATAATGAAGTTGTAAAAGTGAGATTATATCCCATGCCTTAAAATGGTATTGTCCATCCTGGAAGCAAAAAAATCCAAATAATGAATAAATTCTGATTAAGACAAAAATGTGCTGATCTCTCTTTTCACTTATAGTTATAGTGACTCATTTACTGCTTGCTGAAAAATCCCCGTCTCTGTCTCCATGATTTTTGAGTCATATGCCAGAAATGTTTGTGATTTCTGGAAAAAAGGTTATGGCCAATGGGCAACTGGATTTCTGCAGTTTAACGAGAGCCCTCTAGTCAGGTGAGCTGCTGAATTGGATAGTTTGATAGCTCCTGCCACTGAGAATGTGAGCACAGGTCAGCTCTTGTGGTCCAAGTGATGAGCCACTTGCTAAGCTGTGGTGACCTCGTGGCTGCGACCCTCATACACCAGAGTGTGACTAACAGCAGCATCGCTGGATCAAGAGATGCCTGTCCCTAATGCTTTCAGCTCGGGGCTTTTATTCTCTGCTTCATAGGACATCTCCCTCAGTTAAACCAATCTGGCTACATGACTGTGCTTTACAGCACAGTATGCTGTGAAATGAATCTGATTAAAAATGGCACTAACACCATCATTTTGGAAAAGGTTTCCTTTTAAAAAATAGGTCATTTATAAAGCTGATTTAGAACATGGCTGTACTTCGAGATTGTCCCCATGAAGATTTAAAATATCTTTGTTAATATCCACTCTAAATGGTTATTTGGATTAATATTCTTGAGTTTCCCATGAACACAGGTTGAATTATACTGTGAAGAAAATTAATTATTTCCACTGGCAGTAAGGAATAATTTCTTACGCAGAATTTCTGCCTCCTACTTGACTGGATTTCTAGACATTCCAATTTAAGTTCTTGATGAGTTGAGAATAAAAGATTTCCCTATCCTAAACTGAAAGATTAATTACAGAACAAAGACTGTCTATGAAGAAAAATGTTATTCCTCACCCTTTACCAATGCTGAGAGAAAGTAATTAGTTAGGGGTCTAATCAAACCCCCATCAGGATTTGTAGTGAAAGGTTAAACCATCGCTGTCCTTCCTGACACCTTGCTGTTCTGGGTGCTGGAAAGAGCTCTGGTTTAACTGCAACAATCCAAGAACCTAACAGGACACTCTCCCTATGACAGCAATCTCTGAAGTATTGGAAAGCATGATCTAGAGGATCATGGGATTTCACAACAGCTGACAAAATTGTGCAATTGTAGCAGTGCTGTGCAGGAAGAAATGCTGATGTGGATTCAGAGAGGTGGTGACTCTCAGAGGGCTCAACCAGTGCAAGTTTTTACTGCTTCATTTGGGACATGCTTTGTTGGGATATCAAGCCAATTCCACTGATGCTGTAAATATTTCAGTCTTGACAGAAAGCAGCTTGGGAGAAAAGGACCTGGGGGTCTTGGTGGACACCAGGTTGAACATGAGCAAGCAATGTGCCCTTGCCACAAAGAAGGGGAAAAGTATCCTGGGCTGCATTATGCAAAGTATTGCTCGCAGCTTGAGGGAGGTGATCTTTCCACTTTATTCAGTGCTGGTGAGGCCACACCTGGAGTCCAGTTCTGGGTTTCTCAGTACAAGAGAAACATAGACACACCGGAGAGAGTCCAACAAAGGACCGCAAAGATGATGAAGAGGCTGGAGTATCTCTCCTGTGAGGAAAGGCTGAGCGAGCTGGGACTGTTCAGCCTGGAGAAGAGAAGGCTCGGGGAATCTCATCAGTGTACACAGGTACCTGAAGGGAGGGAGCAGAGAGAGTAGAGCTGGGCTCTTCTCATGGTGCCCAGTGACAGGACCAGAGGCAATGGGCACAAACCGAAACACAGAAGGTTCCTTCCAAACATCAGGAAACACCTTTTTACTGTGAGGGTGACCGAGCCCTGGCACAGGTTGCCCAGAGAGATTGAAAGCACCCACAAAGATCAGAGTCCAACTCTCTGCTCCTCACAGGAATACCTAAAACTAAACCATATGAGAAAGACTATAACTGAGATGTTCCTTGAACTCTGACAGGGTTGGTGCTGTGATCGTTTTGCTGCGGAGCCTGTTCCAGTGACCAATTACCCTCTCAGAGAACTTTTTCTTGATGTCAAATCTGAACTTCCCCTGATGCAGCTTCATTCCGATTTCTCAAGTCCTATCAGTCGTCATCTCCATCCTTGGAGATGTTCAAAAGCCATTTAGACATGATCCTGGATAACCTGCTTTAGGTGGCCCTGCTTGAGCAGGAAGGTTGGACCAGGTACCTCCAGAGGTTCCTTCCAACCTTCACTGTTCTGTGATTCTGTGACTTATGATGTTGTTGACTGACCGGCCTACAGGTTCATGCTAAAAAACCCCACTGCAACAGGATGGATGTATTTAATATCATGTAAAGAACTTCACTGTATCACGTCTGTTGACCTATTTTTGTCATTTCACTCAGTGTATTCATGGCTCCTCCTCCGGGGAGCTTGCCCATCGAAGTGTCCAACCAGACCCTTACTCAAACATATTTCAGTCACCAAACCACCTTCGTCGACCTCCCTGTGAGGATCCTCACCCTCGAAGCGAGGCGCGACGCCGGCACACGGCTCAGAGCTCACCCCGCCACGCGGGACCGTCACGCCCTTCCCTGCGGGAAGGGGCCGCCAGCTGGAACACCTTACTGGGGATGGGGGTTCGGGGCTCGGCGTCGCGTGGGGGTCCGAACTGACCGAGCCCCGCGGGACTCACGCTGCGGGGGCCCAAAAGCTCCGGGCCCCCCCGGCCGCGCGCCCGCGGCCACCGCCCCCGACGGGGCGGGGCCGCGGTCCCGCTCAGACGCGTTTCGAACGGCCAACGGGCGGCGCGGGGGGGGCGGGCCGCGACGCCGAAGGCCCCGCCGGGACTTTCAAAGCGCCATTTTGTGGCGTGGGCGCAGGACATCGGAATCGTCGCTCAACACACGGGTCGGCGCCCGGCGTGGCCGAGCCTGCCCATCGGGGCTGGGCGTCCGCGCTGCCTTCTCGGGCGTCTGTCCCCGCCACCCCGTTTCCTCTGCCTCCATGAACCCGCAGTAGTGGAAGCAGGGCGCAACTGGCAGAGTAGGAGCCGGGGAAGATTTTTGAAGCCGCTAGAGGGCGGGGAGCCGCCGCGGCGGCGGCGGCGGGAGCCCGGTCGGCCGGCGGCTGGCAGGGCGGCAGCTTTTGGCGGCGATACGGGCGGCCGCCGCCTGGGGCTGGAGGGGGAAGTGAGAAAAGTTGTGTATTTTCGCGCTCAGGCAGGTCTCCTTCGCTGGCACCAAGGCGCTGGGCGACGCCCTCAAGCTCTTCATGCCCAAGTCCACTGAGTTTATGAGCTCCGACTCGGAGCTGTGGAACTTCCTCTGCAGCCTCAAGCACGAGTTCTCCCCGGTCATCCTCCGCAGCAAGGACGTCTACGGATACTCCTCTGCCGGCTGTCGTCGCCACGACCCGCCACTCGCCCTCGGGAGCGGCAACCCGCCGCCGCGCGGCAAGCGGCGCCTCGCCGGCCGCCGACGCAAGCGCCGGGCCGGGGCGGGCGGGCGGCAAGCGCAAGCGGCGGGAGGCGGCGGCGGCGGCGCAGAAGGGAGCGGGCTAGGCCAGCGGGCTCGGCCGTCGTGGCCCCACCCCCGGCAGGCGGGGCAGGAGGAGGAAGGCGGCGGCGGGAGGCGCCGGAGCCGCCGGGCGGCAAAGGCGGACAGAGAGCGGGCAAGCCCCGGCGGCGGCCGCCTGGATAAGCCGGCTTCGGCGGTAGATCGCTGGAGGAGATTTTGGAAGGCGGCACCCCCAGCGCCTCACCACGTTCCCAAGCACCATGCGCGTGTGCGGGGCAGCGGTGGTGGACCGGCGGAGCTGGCGGGGCGCGGCGGCGGGCGGCAAAGCGAATCCTCTGCGTGGCACCTGTCCCCCGATGGTGCGGGTGGCGCCGCCTTTCCCCGTGGCGCCGTCCTGAGCCCGCGGGGGCCCCGCTCCGCGCGCCTTACCTGGGCCGCGGTGCGGACAAAGAGACCGGTATCAGTCACCTGTTTACATTGCTTTTGTCTGGATCGTGTTCTGCTGCAGCACTTTATGGCCCACTCGGGCGGCGTCGGGCCCCCCGCCGTATGGGGGGCGGCCTGCCGGGCCCCGGCCTCGCCCCGGGCTGGGACCGTCTGGCAGGTATCACGCATGGGGACCAAGTTCCACTTCCACTTTTTTTCTCTCCCATTGGGCTACCTCACTGGTCCAGAAGTCCACCCAAGAAGTTATTTTCCAAAGGAACTTACTTTCATGCTTGTATAATAAAGCACCATCTGAATTCTTGCTATTTTTTCCTTCCCCCTCCCTTCCCCATTTCTGATGGATTATGTATGCTTTGTGGTGTTGCACTAGTATGTGCTCAGGGTATTTTGAATCCCAAGCATTCCCAAGTTTCAGTTTATTCTGATAAAGGATGCATAAAGAATGGAGGTTCAGGACTTGTGGCTGTTCTTGATGGTGCAAAAACTTTTTTTTAATTATAATTTCATGGGCTTAGTGATATATAAAGATGTATTGCGCAGTATAATTGTTACACTTTTGTATCTAAAGTCATTTTTAAAGTTTTCTAGTTGAACTAAGTATTTGTTTCTATGGAGCACCTAAAGATAGAATCATCCTGATATTTTATAACCCTGTTTACTTTAGGGAAGCTCATTTGGTCAACCTAAGTGAACTTAATAAAAGTTAAAGAACAAGTGGCTTTCAGTTCAATGAAACTGCACAGGGTTGGGTTCCTGGTGAAGTACACCACCACCGAGGCGCTTTATGTCAATGAGCTCTGCCTTTTTGAAGAATGTAACTGCTCATCAAAGCAATCTGTAGGTATCTGGAGGTGAACTATGATCCGATGTTGGTGCTGACAGCCAGAAGTCAGGAGCTCACATGACATAAATATCACACTGAAGTGCCTAGCTCTGCAAAAAGAGCAGAACTTGATACCTGATCACTTCATGACAAACTAGCACTTGTTGACCTGCAGTTGGAAGATGGTTAATGATGGATAATCATATTTAATATAATTATTTGCACATAATTATTTTTATAAACCTTTCATGGGTTTTGCAGTAGACTGGTGAAAATTCATGATGTAGCTTGATTATTTGACTGAAAAATAACATGTAGTGCTAGGCAGTCACTTTTAAACTGATTTATTAAAGGCTTTTTTTTAGGTCTTACGCCTTGCAGTTGGTGTGTGAGGAGCAAGGGTGTGTGTGAAGGGAGAATGTGATTATTTTCTTTTTACATTAACTTTTTTATGCTGCGAGAGGAGTAAAAAATGCTGGGTAATACACAGTTTATGTCCCTAGTATCCTGGCAGATGGGACTAACAAGTTTTCATGGTGGAATGAACAACTTCACAACTTACTTATAGAATCATTTGGTGACTCTTAACATTTCTGATGTCTGTCGACTCCTTGTTGTCTACTGTCAACAGAGGCAATAAGATGACTTGATGTATAGAGGCTGCTTGTAAAAATGTGCTAGTGCTAACCTAAAACATCCAGCTTCTAAAAATCTGTGTATATTTTGTAGTTCTTTCTTACATACTGGAGCTGCAAACTTCTTCCAAACTAGCACTTAATCTATTCTATATCCATCTGGCTTTTGAAATTGTTTACATAACGTTAGACCGTCTGCTGATTGCTGCAGTAGTGCCACGTCGCATTTCAGAAGTGAATTAAATTAAAGTTCAAGGGCATATAGTGTTTTGCTGTTTCTCTGCTATAATACCTTCTTAAACGCAGAGGCAAAATTTGGTTGCTTTAAAACCCAGTAAGGCAAGTTGCAATGTGACCAAATGCCGAGGCTCCAGGTATTTTAGTTTTGAAATTCCTCTTCAGAAACATAAGAGCATCACTTCTAGTTCTTGAAGCAGCTAGGTGATTTCAGTGCTCCTGTTAATTAATTTGAGGGGTTTTTTTAGTATTCTTTTCAACTGTGTAGAAAGATGATAAAATGTAAGCAGTTGTCTTATGCAAACTCTTAACTCATAAACAGGCACAGGACAGGCTAGGTCAGATTTCAAGGGCAAGAGTTAAGGCTGCCAGAGGTATGATATGGGAGACACTGTGTTAAATTTGTGCTGCTCCAAATTTGTTTGGAGGCATATCGTGAAATGTTCTGTGTGGGAACAAAATATAATGAAGTAACTTATAACTCTGTTGAGTGACTCTTGCTGTGTGGGCTGTATACATAAGGCTTCCTTATTTTTCTCTTGGTTGTGGTTTGACTTCTTGGTTTAGAAGTGGCAGCTTTATTGTGAGTATAGTGTGCTTTGCTGATACCCTGTTAGCAAATTGGTTGAAGTTTCACTGGAGTCTGAACTCCTCCGACAGAGGCATTTACAGATTCTTAACTGAGCTATTTCAGTCTGTGAAGTCAGTTAAGAAGGGGAAATCTTTAGTCAGGTTTTCTGGCAAATTAATGTGCTGAAATAACTCAGCAAAGGATCTGAGTACAGGGCAGATGGAGTGTGAAAGCCGACAGGTCACAGGGAAGCTAAACCAGCTTGTTTCGTGATTGTGTTTGTGGCAATCCAGGACAGGATGATCTGTGGTCCAGCTTCTCCCCTCTTTTTCTCTCTCAGAGCTGTGACTCCCACCTACCTCTCTGTGTTCATCTGAGGAAGCTAAGCAATCAGAAGACTCTTCAATTTAGATTTGGCCTCTGCTCGACCTTCTAGCTGTAGACCAGAGCTGAGGAAGATCGAAAACGGCTGTGCAATATTGCTTCAATATTGAGTTAGATAATTTTAAGCATTGCAGCAGAAGGGTTTATTTTATAAAAAGGGCTAATAATACTATTGTACTCTACCTATATGTATGCTATTGGAGAAAGTGTAATGGATTGGCCAGGCTTCTAGTCTGACTCCATGTGGCTGTTCCTATGCACACACTGAGCAGTGTGAGAGGTGTGACTTGCCTGATTTTAACTCAGTGATTTCAGCATCCTGTCACACTGGGCTACTTCTGAGACTGACAAAATGCAGGCCCAGAATAAATCCAGTGTACAATGCCCAGTCTACTTCTGTCAGCATGGCTGTTTTCATATTAAACAGGAATTTTGTGGTAGCCTCTGTTATTGGAATTCTCTTGCAGTAGCTGGTTCCCTCCCTTATGAGCTCCCTTTATAGAATGACTTTGTGTATTGAAAGTTTGGCTGTTTCCTTTACCAGCTCTGAATGTTCAACCAGTCGCTCAAAGGTTATTGAACTTCCAAATGCCACAGTGCCAAAAAGCGTTGGAGGATGGCCCCAGATGTCAGGGGTAGAATTGAGGAGACCATTGGTCTAGTGCAGGCTTTACATTCAAGAGGCAGTGCCTTCCTCTGAGTCATTGCACAAATACATTGTTCAGGACTAAGCTCACAAAAGGAGAATGCAGTGCCCTGCAAGAATTCTCCTGACTACTGTTACATAGAAGTTTTCACATCAAAAGGATCAAAGTGTACAGCTGATCCCTGAAACTCTCTGTTGCTGACCTGTAGACAACAAACTATATGCCCAAACCTCTTGCAGAGCATTGCTGTATGTGTTTGCAGAAGGCAATTTTGGTACTTGGACTTTGCTCTGAAGGGGCAGGGGATGTTGTGTGTATCTGCATTTACTTGCCTATCAGAAGCAAAGGGCAGAGTGAATTGGGTTTGAAGACTTCAACTTCAAAATAATTTTTCACTTACTGGGTCTTCAGCAAGGCAGAGTCCTGGGCTCTTCATGCTATTTAAAACAGTTGACTTCGGTAATTTATGATGGCTCTGTGCTGTACTTTGACTCCAAGGTTTGCATGCATAAGAAACCAGTAATTCTGAAAGCACCTCTATTTCCTTTTGGCTTAATGGATAGACAAAAAAATTTCTGATTGGTATGTATGAGTCAAAATCACTGATTTTGGGTTGAACAGAATGTTTGGTTTTTTTAACTTGAATTGCTCACATTTTGCTTGTGTCTATAAACACCGGAAATCTGGAAGCAAAGGACTAGATTGACAAGAGCAATTTGCCTCACAGAGGTGAGGTAGTTTATATCAAGAAAGACAGTAGATTAGAAAACCTGGACTTCTAAGACCCAAATTTCAGTGCCTCCTCTGTCATGCTTGGAAGGGGAGCTTTGAAATTCTGTGTCCTGAGAACCATGTTACAAGAGCTTGAACCATTTTTTTCTGTATAATAAATATTCAGTAAGCTAGAAAAAATCCTGGATATCAAGGTTTTTAGGGAACACCTTGGTTCTTCATCTGCTATTTATTTCAGGTGAGCATAACTGCCTTAGCAGGAAAGACTGAGGCAGACCCATCCCAGAGTATTCTGTGGTAGAGGATCTGCTTAGGCAGTGACTCCCAAATATGAGATGCTCATGATGGCTTATTCCCAAACTATAGTGAGGTATCCGGTATGTATGGTGGTAGGACTATGTAGGAGAATTTTGGAACATGTCTTATCCATAATCAGAGCAAAGCCATTTTTCCATACTGTAAAAATAAAGCATATTTTCTCAGTGCTAAGGCCTAAATATCTTCATAGAATTACAAAAAAAAATCTGTAGTTCTTCTCTTGTTGTGGCCACTTCTTTATGTAAAGGGACCTGAAAATATTTTTTGGGGTTGATTATAAGAATGGAGTCTTGTTTATCCATTTATTTACCATGAAGTTCCTCATGAAACTGCTGAGTAGTACTCAACATTGTAGAAGATGGAAGAAGTGAGGCTCCATTCATGTGGTTCATTTTCACTCAAAAGGGTGTGCAAGATACCCAGTGGAACAGAAAACCTTGTGGTTCCATGTACTCTCTGCTGGCCTTTAAGAAAGCTTCCATTCCGTTTCTCTTTCAGCCTTCTTATTTGAGATTATAGAAGATGAGAGTTGACAGTTGTGCTGGTTTAAAGGTAAACCAGCAGGGGAAATGAACTCAACTCAAAGGAGAGATTATAAGTCAGAATAACAATTTAATAAAATAATAAAATAAGTACGATTATACAGACAAACAATTGGTTTTAACCCACAAAACCCAAATGTATAACCCAGCACCCTGGGGCATGAACAGAGTGGTGTTCTTTGGGCCCCCTGAGTCCAAAGGAAAAGGAGAGGGGAAAACCTGTTGGTGAGAGTGCTGTTGCAGTCTGGTCAAGAGTGGCGGTTGCAGTCCGGTCGAGAGTGATGGTTGCAGTCTGGTTGAGAGTGGTGATCTACAGTGTTCCTCTGGATCCCACGAGTGGTTCCAAAAGTTCCAAGGCTCCAAGATTATATATTCTCCAATTCAGGCAGGAATGCTCAGTACCTCCCTCAGGGCGGGGAGTTCCACAAAAGGTGTGAGGACAAGAGCAACTCCTATCTCGCAGACCTCTTAGCACCTAGTTTATAGCCTGAGGAGTCAGGGTCTATGGGCAGATGGTGTAAATGGTTCATTGATAACAGTTTCTGGGAAATGGCATGGAAGGCTATAGAATACACAGTTTTGGGTTACACCCATCCAGTGATGAACTGGTCCCAGCTGTTCTAACTAGGACAATAGTGTTGATGTGAAAAGGCAATAGTGTCAAAGTTAAAACACTGCCAACAGGAAAGCCCCTATCCCTTGAACTGCTGTCATCATTCTGGGTTTCTCTCCCCATTGCTACTTCAGGAATGCAGACATTCTGCACCTGCCCCTTCTCCTGCCCTCCTTTCCTAGGCTGGTTTTGAGGAGAGAGAGAGTTGAACGGTCTAGAGCAGATGGGAGGTGAAATTCCTGCTCTGAAAGACAGGCGGGATTTTTTTTTGTTTTATTTTTGTGTGTGTGCCTTGCCTTGTGTGTAGCTGGCTGCTGCTTTCCACCTCCTCAGAGAGTCTTCACTTTGTCTTTCCTCCGCCGTCAGCCATCTCTAATTGCCTGTTACTTTCCTTGTGCAACTGAGCAGCCTGTTCATCAGCTTACATTGCTTATGCCAAATCATCTTGCTATAGGATGATCTGTAAAGATGGAGAGGACATGTTCACATGTACACATACTTGTAGTAAGTGTTATCTTCACCTCACATTTTGGCAGCACTGTACCTTATTCAAAATACCAGATGCTGTTTCCAAATGGATGGTATTTCCTGCATGAGAGGTAAGAAACCAAACTGAAAGAACATGGTGTGACAATTCCCTGTGTTTCAGTCTGCATGATCCAAAATGCTTTTTCAAAGCATTTTTAAAAAAGAAGGAAAGTTGCTTTCCATCTCCCCACGAATTCCTAAAAATTCTAAAATGGGGGTACTATGTTATTATATTTCTTTTCCTTTCCAATTGAGCAGTTGAAATAACAACGATTGACTTTGTACATCCCAGAATTGTTAAAATAATTTATAACCGAACTTGTCCATGGCTCTGTAAGGTAACTGATGAATAATGAGCATGTACTTCTGATTGAACAGGTTGTGTAGGAAGCTGACACAACACATTTCACCCCTTCTAAGGAAATGTGTCTGCTCAGCTACTGGGCATTAGTGGCACAGTTTGGGAGCAATGATGCAAGTTTTCTTGAAATGGAGCAGAAAGCATGTGTTAAAGCATGGTCCCTTAGCCTGTGCTTATCCTTCATTCTTGCCAAGCTCCAGTGTAAGGTTCCACATAGCAATGATTTCCTAATTATACAAATATAATTATGTATAGCAAAGAATAAATTTTATAGATGGTATAGATAAATATGAAAGGTTGTAATTAATACGAGTGTATATATGTACACACACACACATACACTCAGACCCCAAAGCAGTTCTCGTAAAGAGGCTTCTGTTGTAGTTTTTATTTGTCCAATGCCATTGTATCCCACGTATATTCTAAAAATACCCCGCATTTCCATGCTATATAGGATCAACAAAACTGTCCTAAGGCTACAGCAGTGCCTCTTGGAATCTACTTTGTGTACTTACTAACAGTTGTTCCAGCCGGAAATCCCTTTCCAGTAAGATTTTGCTGGACTTCTGCCTCATGTTGAATCCACTAATATTAAAAAGTTGTGGTATAATCTCCACTTAACACTTGCTGTCTTGGGGGTTTGTGAGGGAAATTTGGCTCTTCCAGAAGAATGGGATCTGATTTTTCTTTTACTCTTGCAGTGTCAGCTTGACAGAGGAGGCAACCAGAGACAGAAAATCTTAAAACCAATCTTTTGTCTTAGCAGAAAGACTGAAGTGCAGTTCCTGCTGCTGTTGAGTGGCCTTCAGCAGGAAGCGTCACACAGCTCAGGCACAAAATTCCTTCCACTTAAGTGCTTTTTCCAGGAAGAAACACAGAGCATCTCTTCCTGCGAATGTACAGAAACGGTGCTGTGCTGATTCTGAGTGGGCTTTAATGTGTTTATAAATGTCAGGTGTGGGCTTTTTTTCATAGAAATTCTTAGTATTTTGTACCTTAGGTTATACTAAGGAATAGTCATTTTTTCACCCCTAGACCTTTTAAGAAACTCAAAGTTTAAATGTTTTATGAGTTGCCCACACTATTTTTCTTCCCAAAGATGCATCAATTGTTTAGGAAGTTGTGCTTATGGAACACAGAAAAATTCAGGGTGGAAGGGACTTACAGAGGTTAACCTGGTCAAACAGCATCCTCCACAAGCAAGCAGATGAAAGATATCTTGAAAAGGGGTCCTTTAAAGACATCCTAAGTACTTGTATAAACAGAAGCAATAGGGAGAAATATGATTGGGGAGAAATTTTCCTGGACTGAAATGGATGAAAAGCTGGACATGAGTCAATAGTGTGTGCTTGCAGCCCAGAAAGCCAACCACAAGCTGGGCTGCCTCAAAAGAAAGGTGGCCAGCAGGTCAAGAGAGGTGATTCTGTTGCTCTACTCTGCTCTGGTGAGACCCCACCTGGAGCGCTGCATCCAGCTCTGGGGCTCCCAACATAAGAAGGGAACAGATCTGTTGGAGCAAGTCTAGAGGAGGCCACAAAGATGATCAGAGGGGCTGGAGCACCTCTGCTGTGAAGACAGGCTGAGAGAGCTGGGTTTGTTTAGCCTGGAAAAGAGAAGGCTCCAGGAAGACTTTATTGCAGCCTTCCAATACTTAAAGGGGGCTTATAAAAAAAGAGGGAGTTTTTGCATGGGCAGATAGTGGTAGGACGACAAGGAATGGTTTTTAATTAAAAGAGGGAAGAATTATAATAGATGTTAGAAAGAGTTTATTTGAGGGTGGTGAGGCACTGGAACAGGTTGCCCAGAGAAGTTGTGGATGCCCATCCCTGGAAGGGTACAAGGCCAGATTGGATAGGGCTTTGAGCAGCCCAGTCTGGTGGAAGGTGTCCCAGTCCATGACAGCAGGGTTGGAACTGGGTGACCTGTAAGGTCGCTTCCAACCCAAGCAATTCTATGACTCTGAAATCCACAATGAAAAAAAGAAGGTGCTAATCTTTGGTATTGTAAAATGTGTACACTGTGCTCATGATGTCATTTGGAGCTTTTTGTCCTCTCATGTTGGATGGTTAAATTAATGCTGCCAAACAGAAATATCCCAATATTAGTTCAGGACAAATGGGAAGAGGTAGAGGAGAAATTGTTCCATCTACTTTACTGCCCTTCTTTCATATTCCAGTCTTTCACTGCAACTCATGTAATTTGACAAAATTCCTGAGTGCAATGAGTTGTGCTACAGAGAATATACCCGAGGTGCTCTTATGACATATTAAGTATTTGAATACTGATTAGATCCATAAAATGTGCTCATTTATTAGCAATAAATAATGATCCTTTGTGTAACAACTGTGCATAAATTACTTCCATCTGCACATAAATGTCACCTTGTTGTCCAGTGTCTAATGGAAGTTTTTTTCATCCATCTTTCCACCAGATCAGGTGTCTTAATAATCTCCTGATGTTTGTATTCTTCTGAATTGGCTTAACACTTTTATCACTGGCTTCTTCCTCATGTCCAGCTTCCTCTTCCATATTTCCATAATATGTAAAAATCCCCTTCCTATTAAAAAAAAAAAATCATAATTGCAGTGGTCATATCTTGATTGTTCCCACTTGGAACAATCTGAATGAAACAAAAAGCTCATGGATTTTGGAGAGCTGCCTGAAATGATCTTGAAAAATAAATTTGACTTAATGAAAAATGTCCTATTTAAAAGAAATGGAAAGCCCAAAGCAGCCAGTTGTTTCTGCATGATTTATTTTTTTGACATTTTTATCAAAACATCTTTCATTTCTGCAAATAGTCTTTCATTAAATTAAATGTTTGGAAACTTCAATTTTTGGCAAAAGTAGAAAAGATAACGGAACTGGAAGCCGCTTAGTCTTTGTTTTCCCTATTTGAGTAATTCAGTGTTTATAAATGCAGAACAATGTATCAATGAGCACTGGAACTCATTTATTTTCAGTGATTTTCTACATGGTTTTCTTGCTAGTAGTGTCTAGTCCAGGCTGCGTAGGTGCCTACCTAAAGGAATTGTGAAACATGTGAACTGGTCAGCTGGGCACTGCCTGGCCAGGAGAGTCCTTCCATTGGGTACAACTCTTGCACGCATGGTAGGATATCAGGATTGCTGTGTCATCCCTGCTGATGCTTAGCATTCCCCCTCTCTCAAGACACTCCTCTGAGGGAAGGTGGTCTGAAAGCTGTGTCTGAAAGGATGTTGCCCTCCTACATAAGGGATTTTTTTTCTTGGGCACAGAATCTAAAATACCACCATTTCAGAACTGCAGTTCTCTGTCTTGCCTCGGTGGAATGCTATATAATATCTGGAGTGCCAGACAAGGAAATAATATTTCATGTCAGCAATGTTGCTAATTAACATGTAAATAATTTTGCTCACTTTTCCCCATCACAAAATTGTCTTTAAAAAAAAGTCGAAGATTTAAAATTGATATATGTGTGGTTGCAGCTTTTGCAAGCCACTAAATTTCATACTTTTCAAGATTTTCTTTACCTTCAAGAAGAACAGAATCTTGTTTTAATTTTGAATGATAAATAAGTTTTCTCAGTCTAGGAATGGGGACAGTAAGAAAAACAACAAATACCATGATCCTGGCAATAAAACCCTGGAGTTGGCAGTCGTGGGTCAGAGAAGACAAGGCTTGGGAGGGAGCCAGAGTCTGCCTGTGAACAGGAGCGGCAGGCTGGAGACAGCTGTCTGGAATCTGTCTGGGCAGCAGGCACCCCAGGAGATGAGAGAATCATGCAGGGAAGCAGCTTTTTGCTGCTATGGGAGCTGTAACATCAGAGTTTGTTTTCACTTAAAGGGGGTTCCTGTTAGAATTGCAACTGGCAAACCTTGCCCATGAAGATGAAAGTTAGACAGCCTCCCAGAACAGGATTACATGAGCAGAAGGGAGTTGCTGCATGTATAAAAACATCTATATTAGAGGTTTTGTTGACATGGTTATGGGGTTTGAGAATGAGTGTGTGGCTGTTTTTTGTTTTTGTTTTTGTTTTTTTTTTTAATTAATGGAAAGCAAGGCTGTAGGAAAGGGGGTACCAGTGTAGGGAGACACAATTTGCCTATCTCTAGGCACAGTTTTGAACAATTGCAATGAGGTCAGACCAAGATTCCCTAGATGTTAGGACCTATAGGGAGGTGCAGGGACCTTTGGTAGCAAAGCAGTCTTCTACTACTCCCATGAAAGCTGGGAATGCTTATAGAAATTCATTGTAAAGTCTGTGGGTTTGCAAAGCCCCAGAGCACACCCCATTCCTGGCTTTAGGCTTCTTAATCACAGAGGGATTGAACCCACAACTTTGGTGTTATTAGCACCAGGCTCTAACCAATTGAGCTAATCACAGGATCTTGTGCACAGAAATCCCGTCAAACACACTAACGTTTATTTTAGGCTTAACTGGAACATGAATTGGAGGACATGTTAAAGAGGTTCAACCATATTATCTGTCCATTTTCTTTTTTTCTTGGCAGTTGCAGTTTAGACATAAATTATCTGGGCTGTGCTTAGGAAGACCCAAGTTTCAGGACATCCCTTGGTGTGGACCACTTTAATTCAATCCAGCTGATGTCAGTTTGTCTAGACTAGGTAAAGGAAATCTTGGAACCGTGTGGTAGCATAATGCAAGTGTTTAAGCTTTTACCACTCGAGACAGGTCTGGAGTTCAGCATTTACAAAACCAGCATGTGTGGTAGATAGTGCTGGGCTTGAGCACAAAATCAGATCCAGAATTGATGAAGAGCACAGGCATAGCAGAGAAAGAGCTGGCTGATCATGGAGACTCGGACAACATCTGAGGGTGTGGTAGGCTTGACAGGATGTGCACCCCCTTACTCACATGGTGCCTTCATGTGTGAGTGCAAATAGCAGAGTTGGACCCAAAGGCAATGACTGCTGCTCACGTAGTGACCTACTGAGGTGGGCAGCAGGCTGTGAATGTGGTTAATAATACCGTAGTAGAGTGTGAGTACTGTGAGTGAAGAGCTCCTGTTCCTCTACCCATCTGATGATCTGTCCACGCTTTAAGCAGCCACTTAAAAATTTTTACTGTCTTTCCTGATATTTGTCAGAAAGATCCACACCATCAACACGGGCACAGATATGTAAATGGATAATATCTCCTCCAGTAGGTCTTGAAAAGCACCAGCCTTCCTTCCGTAACTTAACAGAGAACATGGGCATTTCAGATGTTTTCAGATGCTTTCAGATGTTCACTAACATTAAGCAATGAATTAAATGCCTAAGGCTGTGTCTGCATAAATGTTTTGGTTCAAAGCTGTAGTACGTGAGTTGATTTGGCATGCAAAACAGTTTTGGTGTCTGTGAGGTAGCTTCCTCTAAGAGGAGCTTAATCAGAAGCTGAAACCCAACTGCAACACCAAATGTGCTCCAGCCCCTTGTGAATACTAGGATGTGAACCAATGAGCAGGCTGCACAACCACAAAGCCCTCTGGCATGTACTGAACATGCACAAATTACTAGAAATCTCCCAAAACCAGAAAATACTTCCGCAAAACCCTGAATGTGTCTCCTGCTGTACAAAGGACCTGCTGCATTTTCAGATTTCCTTGCAACTGTGAGCCCTCAGTTCCTTGGGGCTCTTTTGTTCCTTTTGCTCCTTCCACCTACCTTATCTTTTTTTCTTGGAAACCCTGATTTCTGTTGCTTTCCCCAGCCTTAGCTGTTCTTCTCTATTATTTTCTCTTTCCTATTGTTCTCTTCTTCAGTGGTGACGTCCATGTAAAATGAGAAGATGCAAAAAGGAGCTCTAGAGTCAAAGACACATCCTCATGGAGGTACAGTCAGTGCTCCGCTTTATTCCAAAAATACACACATTATCAAGGGTCCTACAGGGTTCACACGCTCTACTCTAACTCTCTATTGGTTACACCCGTTTTCACACACTATAACTATAACTTTATTGGCTCTACTAGCCAAGGCACGCATTCTGACATTCCCAGGCCCTCCCATCTTGTGGTTTCTCACACCCTGGATAACATCCTCTTCTCTTGTTTACCTCTATGCAGCTTTCTCATATCTGCTGCTCAAAGACACACATCTGCTGCTTGAGAATACAGGTCCCCGCCGTCCGGCATGCAGGCTGGATTGTGCAAACAGGCCTGAAGCAATGTGTTATGACCTGCATCATTTAAGATGCTCTCAACATCCATGCCATCAGCATCCCAGAAATACAGTGGATGTGCAACTGTACACCCTGAGAAACTGATGCAACCCATTAACTGTGCTTTGAGAGGACTGTCAGTGTATCCAGCAGCAACATAACCCGGTAGCAGTACCAGGAGGCTGGTAACTGCTGAATGATGCCTCATTAAACTGAAGAAATGAAGGGAAGGTGATGGCCTTGCTCTTGAAGATCCAGGCAAATGTTTGGAGTGGCATGACTGAAGTGTCTCCAATGCAGACAGCTCAAATCAATCTTTGGCGGGAGCAAACCACCCAGCCTGTTCAGCACCAGAAGAGTTTGAAGGGGCTTGCTTCTTCTGGCACTGATCTGGGGCCCCTGGACTCCACTGAAGAGCCATATAAGAACACATCAAGGGATATATCTTTTGTCCTCTTCCCCAACCCAGCTGGAATCAGGGGAACAGCATCAATGGACCATCTTCCAGCCCCAGCAGTATGTTGGTGATCAGCTCTGGTGCTGTACATCTGTGAGCGACAACAGCACCATTCCTTCACCATCCACTCCTTGCTATTTCAGCCTTCTCTTCCTTCCTTCACACTACCCCTTCCTGGTGAGATGGAGCTCAAAATGGGGGAGGAGGCGATAAATGTAAATTGTCTCACAAAGTGACTAAAGACAGGAGCTTTCCTTCTGTCTTTCCAAATCCCATGGAACTGATGTCAGGGCTGTGACTGTGTCCCAGACAGAATATATGTCCCCATAAAACTGTGCTCATGAGCTCTCACTACTATTGAAACTACCATCATGTTAAAATACCTTGTTACTAGTGGCAACCATTTTCTGCCAGTCTAATTTTTGCGCTTTCAAAGAGTGGAAAGGGATAAAGAAGCATTTTTTGTTTGCTTAGGAAGCCCCAGTGTCCTCTACATTCCTGCACAGGTCAGTCTCCCCTTTGCTGCTTTTGCAGACCACAGTCACGGCCAGTGATATATCAACTCATCAGCCCCTGATGCAGAGGGTTTTCCAGGTACCTGCCACAACCCAGTCTTTCCCCACTCTGGTACCTGTAAGCACAGTAGAGCTTGCAGACTGTTCAAGTGTGAAACGTGAGCCACATCTCTCCTGCCTTCTGTTAAACTAGCCTCTCAGCCATCCTCATTTTCCCCCAGCAGAATTATTTTGTCTAGCTCGGAGATAAAAATAACTCACTGTTTTCTAGGGACAGATTTTAGAGAGACGTTCTCAAGAGAAAAGCGCTGAGCAGCAGAACAAATTACCAAAGGAGTACAAGTCCTTAATAAGTGACATACCTTTGAATACACCTACATGGTCTGAGAATACAATTGTTGGAAATAAAGAGCAACAATTTTTGCTTTTCCAGTCCATCTTTTCATTTGGTTGTTGTTCTGCTTCTTGCAGAATAGGCAAATATTTCCTCAGTATTTACACCCCTCTGGGCTTGCATCCATAAAGCACTGTGTGTAGTGCATTTTGAGAGAAAGTTTTGGCCCTTTTGTAGGTCACAGACCAGAAAGACCAAAACCCACCATCTAATGTTATGTGAGAACAGCTGGAAGGCTGTGTTATGAGGAGATTATACTGCTCATGCATGGCTTCACAGGGACTTTTTAGTTCTTGTCTCCTATAATCTATGCTACAAGAAAACAGGAGCCCTATTTTTTGGGAGTAGTTTCTAGTAATCTAAAGGATTTAAAGATAGCTGTTGGAATACACTGAGTTTCTGAGCACTGCTGGAGAGCCTTAGAAATAAGGCAGAACTTAAAACATTGCAGTGACATAATTCCATTTCAGCTTACAAAATTAGTTACTGGGAGCTATGGATACATTCAGTTTAGTTGCCAAACTTTTACACTCCTACATAAATGTTTTGATCTCTGGAAGTTAACTTTTACCCATCTCAGTCTTGTGCAGAAGGTGTGAAACCCTGCTACAAAAATCCTGGGAGGACTCAGAGGCAGCCTGGTAAGGTGCTCAGAGGTTTGCCTGTCTCTTTCTCCATTGCCATGTACCTTTGCTGCCTGCCAGTATTCAGCAGTGTGCTGGTTGCAGCATGCTTGAAGTGTTTTTCACTCTAACTTGGCCAAACCTGCTCCCACCCTAGTCCTGGCAAACAGACATGAGGCACCATGGGGACGTGGCTTTAGAGGACAAATTGCTTCCTAGCAGAGTAGGCTTAAATGTTTTTCATCTTTGCTGACTTCACTTCCAGTGTCAGCTGAAGTCATGGCATCTAGTTTCAAGACTGGAAGCAAAATTATTGAGTAAGTGCAATTCTAAATGCCTAACCCTTAACAACCAGGGGCATTTTTAGTAGCTTGATGTCTTTCATCTGGGATCCTTTCTTCTATCCTAGCTGGAGGCTCCAGTTCAAGCACAGCTCTGCTTGCATTGTACAGGGCAAATCCTCAGAATTTCCTTTAAGGTTGGACTAATGGGTTGTCACCCTGTCTGCTCCCCTGAACCTTCTGTGATGGTGGCCACTCAAAAGCCTCTCTCTGTTTAAACTGCCAATTCCAATCCCTTTGGTTTTACCTTAAATCTATTCTTTTGCTTATTACCCAAAATCAACATGTTTATGCTGGAGTGATGAAACATCCTGGAGAAACAGCTTTTCCTTCTAGCCCAGACTTTTTCGTGGGCTGTTACTTTGTCTGGGATTTTAGAAACAGCTGTTGGGAAACTACAGACCTGTGAGTCTCATTTCAGTGCCTGGTAAAGTTACGGAGAAGATTATTCTAGGAAGTATTGAAAAACACCTGAAAGACAACACTGTCATTGGTCACAGTCAGCACGGCTTTGTGAGAGGAAAGTCCTGCTTATCAAACTTGATTTCCTTTTAAGACAAGAGAAGCCAGTGGATGTAATCTTTTTGCATTTGAGTAAAGCTTTCCATACTGTCTCTCACAGGATCCTTCTGGACAAAATGTCCAGCACACAGCTGGATAAACACATCATGTGGTGGGTGAGCAATTGGCTCACGGGTGGAGTACAGAGGGTAGTAGTGAATGGGGGAACATCAGACTGGAGACCTGTCACTAGTGGGGTTCCACAGGGCTCCATCTTGGGTTCTGCAGGGCTCCATCTTGGGCCCTGTGCTCTTCAACATCTTCATAAATGACTTGGATGCAGGACTGGAAGGGACACTAAGAAAGTTTGCAGATGACAAAAAACTGGGAGGAGCTGTTGGCTCCCTCAAAGGCAGGGAGGCCCTGCAGAGAGACCTGGACCTGGGCAATCACCAACCATATGAAGTTCAACAAGTGCTGGATTCTGCAACAGGGATGGGGCAACCCTGGATGTCCGTACAGACTGGGGAATGAGATGCTGGAAAGCAGTGCTGTGGAAAGGGATCTGGGGGTCGTGGTCGATGGCAAGTTGATGAGTCGATGCAAGTTGAATAAGAAAATCAAATGTAGCTTGTGGGGCTGTCCCTTTTCTTGGTTTGGCGCTTGTGTGCACATACCTCTCTCTTGAGTTCTTCAGTTGTCACACTCCTTCCAGCCACAGGAGCACTGGTATTTCTTCAGGAGTTTTTCTGAGTGTTGCCACACTCCTAAAGACTGTTTGTTCTTCAAAAGATGTATCACTGGGTGATTCATTGCTCTTGCATCCTCCCTAATTGTCAGTCTGTAGTTGCCCAGTTTCTTACATGCTTACATTGTGCTGTATATGCTTTTTCCTTTTCCACACTTGTGATGAATTTAGGGGCTCTCTGTGAGAAGCGTCACCTTCTGTCTGCAGAGAAATGGTGGTTTGACACCCATGGGCAGCACTGGCTCAGGAATGAGGCGTGAGATGTTCACCTGACTGAGTGCTCATTGTATCTCTGAGCTAAACATGGTCACTGCACAAGCTCTGGGCACTGGGGGCTTGGCAAGGGGATGGTGAGGAAGGGTTTGTGGCTGCAGCAGTGCTTCCCCATAATTTATTACCAAAAGACTTGACTACACTTCTCAGCCAGTTTAAACAAAATCTAGACATGATGGATTTATGCACTGGTGACATCAAACAACACAATTGTTTTCTGTCTCGATTCCCAGTCCTTGTCCATCTCCGTGGTCTGACCCCTGCTGCCTGCTGATGCACATCATCTCCCTCTATCCAAGGCCAAATTCCCCAGCACTGGAGATAAGGTGTCCTTGGTCACTGGCCCTTGCCTGTGTAATGCCTTACTGGGAAGTCATTACTACATATGACAGAGCCAGATCTACCCTTCAAGAATATGGTTTTGGATGCAATAACTTGGAACAAGTTAAAAAAAAAATCTACAGGGAAAGAGCCACAACAGTACAGTATGTGCCAGTGCTTAGAGTGGTGAAAGGCAGGCTCCAGTGATGGTAATCCTATGAGATAGTATTGTATTTGGCACTCAGACACTTGTGTGATCTGGGTTTCAGGAATCCCTTAGCAAGACCAGAAAATAGTTTCCAATCTAAAAGTAAAAAATGTCAGAACCTGGGAGTGAAAACTCATCTTGTTTAGTTTATGGCATGTCCATGTTTATACCCTCCATGAATCTTGGAGAAGAAGGGGCCAGCCATTGCTCTCCCACTCACCTTTAATTGATAGTGTTCCTTCTCTGCAGACTGAAAGTTCCAAAGAAATAGGATTTATCTTCAGAATTTATGTTTGGTTTTGTTGGTGGGAGAATTCTTCTGTTTTCTTCTTAACTTCAGAGAAAATGAATCATTGTGCAGTGGGAGGCTTGGACACAAGGTTGAACAAGAGTGAATTTCTTGATTTATGAACTAGAGAGTACAAACCCAACACCTTTTAGTAAATATTTGTTCATGAAGCTTTTCAGTCTTTTACTGTAGTTGAAACACTAATAGTCCACATTGGTTAAAAGTATTCTAGGAGCTTGTCAAGATTTTATTTTGTAAGTATACAATCTTCTCAAATCTAAACATGTATCTTCTTCCATTTTCTATTTTGGTATTTTCATATTTTAACTATAAAGCATTCAAAATTAAATAAAAGCTCACTAAAAAATTTTCAAAATGGAAAGGTAGCAATTTTTAATATACTGAAAGCCTAATAAACTTCAGTATATATTTCACATATCAGCACACAAACAAAACGCATTGTAGAATCCTTGTAATATGTGAAATGTTATGACTCAAATAGCTGGTGATTAATAGTTATAGATATATATGTGTGTGTGCCTGTCTGTGTGTGTGTATAAAGACAGATTTAATATGTGGTGACTATAGCACCTCCTTAATTGAATATCTTTCAATTACAAGTCATGGTTCATCTAGTCTCTGAAAATAATATACTCCTTTAAGAAATTAATGCCAGAAATGGGTATGAAAAATCAGGTTTGGGATTTTTACACATTTGACAAGATGTTAGACATTGTCATTTTCATTCTTTCTTTTCTACTAGAAAGTAAGTAGTGAATTAATAATTTATTTTCTTATACAAACAGAGAAACATTCTTATATACAGAAAATGAGGTTGTGAAGTTTGCAAGGAATCTGAAAGGCAGATACAGGACTTGTAAACATGCTGAACTGACTTTAAAAGCCAATAAATTTCAATTTGTGTGTGCCCATTGAAACCCATGTATAACCTTGCTATGGCAACAGCATTGCTGGGGAGAATTAACATAGAGATAGACTTGGTATTACTTTACATCTTGTTTCAGACTGCTCAAATAACAATAGCAACAGAATGGAAGTGCCCTTTGTGCCAAGAACAATAAAGTAGATGCACAGAGTCTGAGAATTCTTGGCAACAAATACCTCACACAAATTCAGCTCTAATATGAAGTATTTTTAGATTTGAATTCCTTTCATTGGATGTGCAAAGGATAAGACTCCTTTGAGCAAGTCCCTATTAGTCTTTTCTCCTTTCTGGAAAAGAGTGCAATTCTTGGAAAAAGGGTCTGCATTTCATTCCAGGAGAAATTCTCACTCATTTTAGTAAAATATGGAGGGTGTTTTTTATTGTTATTTCAGCACAGGAACTCAAAATTCAAATTGTGATATACTGACAAACTCCAAATCGTGGTAAGGGACTGGTGAGAAAGAAGACTTTCCTTGAAGTCTCATAAGGAACTCCAGTTATGCAAGAAAATCACTGTGTTCAGTATTTCCAGTGAACCACAGAACACTTTCAATGAGCAAGTCTGTGTGGGTGGTTGTGTCGCTCCCTCCGATAATACGGTCTTGCACCTCAAAATATTTTTTCACAGTGTTCTATTATTATGTGAGACTAAATTTTGATTAAGAGAGGGGGGAAAAAGGTGCATGTACAGACCTTACAACTGTGGAACATGTGAATTCCAATCTCTTAAAAAAGAAGACAATTCTAATTTTTATTTTTTTTAAAGTCTAATGGTTGGATCAAGCACAAGATTTTTCAGGAGCTATTTGTTGGTTTTTTTTCACCTGACATATTGTGCTTCTTGTCCTTAAGAAAATTATCTGCTTCTAGAGACAACAGCTAGACTTGAACATGCTTTCACAAGTATTTCATCATCTTCATGTTCTAATGGTTATCTTAAGCACAACACAGCCATGGTTTCTGCACAAGAAGGAGGACGATTTTGGCTCTGCTCTGCACAGAACTCTCTTCTTCCCCTACTAAAATCAATGATGAAAATCCCTCTGAATTCAGTGGAAGCAGGGTTGAAACAGCGACTGGTAACAAAGACAGCATTGTTCAGCATTGCAGGGGTCTGGGATGCTGGTGATGCCTTTCGTCTTTGTGCTCACTTCCTCTGGCTCATTAGGGCTGTGGCTTTTGGTTTTCAGCTCCAGCATGTATGTTTGCTGCAGGCCCTCAGCAATGTTTTGTGGGCTCTGGTGCTTACTGAGCTATAAGGCAGGTGTTCCAGCAATTCTTTCAAATGCAACACCTACTGTAGGGGGGAGTGGGGTCTCTCCTCCTAATTTAAATGCACAAAATCTAAGATTGGTTTGCATTTCACTCTAGATTAGATTTGCATGGTTTGTTGATTATTTTTGCCTGTTTTTTTTTTTTTAAATTCCAGCAGTAAAAGGTAACTTAAACCCCGAGAGGCTGCCTTAAGCACCTTAGCTCTCATCTTGATGTGTCAATCAGCAGTGTGTTTCCTTCACACAGGATGTCAGCAGGCTTGATTTTCTATGCTGAAGTGGCAGTAAAACAGCATTAAGAGAGGCTGGAAAATTGAGAATTATGGGAGGTATCAAGACCTCAGTCTTGTAAGAGGTCCCTGGAGGAGCACTGATATGTTGTTCCAGTCTAGAAAAAACCCTAGCACCCTGGTTAAGTGGGTGCAGGTCACAGAGAGTATTTGGGCAACTCCAGTGGGGAGAGGAGATAGTAAGCATCAAGAGGATAGTGGATTCTTTTGTAAGCACATACATAAGCTTTCAAAGTGCATATTTTAAAATTCTGATATGTAATGATACTGTTTTTGCAGGCTAAACTATTAAAATTAATTACCATCTATTTTAATTTTTTATAATTACTGTAAAGGTTAGAGAGGTATATTTGTTCCAAATTAGATTTTATTTTCATGCTCAAGTACGTGTTTAGATTAATTCTACCTGAAGTGGATGAACTATTTTGGTTTTATGAAGCAATCTGGACAAATTTCCCAACTGGGCATTTTAAAAGGAGGAATCTGAAACATCAAATGCCCTCATCATCCCTTGATGGAGAGACCTTCTCCCTGCAGGGAAATCTACATTTATTGTTGTTCATGACACATTTCAAAAGCAATTCAGCTAAAAATTGCAAAGATATAGTTAAAATACCTTTTTAATTACTACTAGTATTTCCAAGGCTCTCAGAAGTGGCAGCTAGTTTGTTGAAACGTTGTCATATCTGGGTGCATCTGCTACTAGTGGAAGATAAAATAATTCACTCTGCTTTGGTATTTCCAGGTTAGAAATTAATTCCTATAAATAATTCCCAGTTTCTCCTGTCTTCTCTTCTCAAGACTGTATGGCAGCTATGGAAGTTTTGTCCCCAGCTTTCCCTGGAGTCCTTGGGGAGCCTTGGCTGTGGACTGTGATGGCTCACTCTCCCTGATGGGTTCAGGTGCTGTGGCTGTAGAAAACCAGCCCTTCCTTTGCACCTCCACCTGTGGTCCTCAAAGATGCAGGATGAGGCCGGAGCAACTCCACAGCTTGGGAAGGAACCCTCCCTGTAGCAGTGGAGGTACTGCTGCCCATGCCCTGCTTCCTGTGCAGCACATTTGACTCTGGTATCCAAGGTTAACAATAACCACGCTCTCCTTTTAGGCTGCCAGTGTTACAGAGCCTGGGTATTGTATCCTGCTTTGGGAGAGCTGGAGGAAGCAGTGTGAAACCCGTGTTTATAAAAGGATGTGCAATATAAACTAACACTCCCTTTCTGATATCTGAAGATTTATCTCTCAGTTAAATTCCTCAAGGGAAAACTGCAAAAATTCAACCTCAGTGTTAATTAGGAACCCATAAACTGCATTTATTTAAATTTACATATGGAAGAGAAGGTGCTATGATAAAAGAGAGATTTAACTATACATCCCTCTCTGCAAATATAAACACAGTCTTCCCTGTGTTTATGCTAGACTGTCTACAAATGCATTGTAATACCAAAAAGGGATGCTTGGACCTGTGAGCACAGCTCTTTGCCAGGGCTGTGTGCTTTGGCAAGCGCAGTGGCTGTAGCATGCAGAGTAATGGTGACTGTTCTGCAGCAGCTCTGACCATGACATGAAAGGCAAATCCAGGGCAGGATTTTGAGTAAGAAGATCTGAGGTAAAAGATGGGAGATGAGCAGTTGGGGAGGAAGATGTACAATTATTCTGAACCAGAAGGAAACACTGCCGGAGCAGCAAGGATGAGTAAACAGGATACTTACCAGGAATTTACAGAAGTATTAGTGCAATCATGGATGGCCTTTGTTTGAGCAGAGAGAGCGGTGGAAGAGCAAGAGATAAAATCCTGGTTACGAGTGGTAATAACAGAGATTTTACGGGCGCTCTAATAACCGTGGAAGAAAGAGGGATGAGGAAAAGTATGAATTAATTTTTGAGATATCAATAGACCTTGCAGGAGAAAAGAGCAAGGAAAATATGTAGGTCTAACTGCTTACTTACAGTTGTTGGTGCAAATGCAATAGTAATAACTGGAGAAAAGGACTTAAATAAGCAGGTATAAAAGGGAAGCAGGGTAGCACCTCCACTAAAAATAAGAAGGAGAAGACAAAAGAAAAAAACAGGAAGAAAACCTCAATAAGCAAAGAATATACATGGCTGTTGAAGGTGAAGGAGAAGTAGGGAAAAAGGAAAAAACAACTCTTATTCTTAAAAAAGAAGTGGAGGGGCTACTTCAAGGCCTGACAGAGGGAGAAGCTGGTAAGAGGAAGAAAAGGAAATCAAAATACTGGAAGCAGAAGCCTTGAGGTTTTGAGAAGCCTGGAGATGAGGGGGAGGAGGGAGAGTATGCAGCAAGCAGAAAAGGAGGTGGAGCTGGGCAGGCAGCTAAAGCCTCCTAGGCTCCCAGGAAGAAGGAAAGAAACACAGGAAAAAAAATGGTTAGTGAGAGGCTGAGAGGAAGTGCAAGGGGGAGCGTGGGGATAGGAGCTACAGAATTTCAACTGGAGCAGTGGATTGCAGTGGGAATGAAACAGGAGAGATGTGTGGTAATGGGTCCTCACACAAAGCCTCCTCCCTTTGTGTCTCATCGTGTTTCTGTCAATTTGATTAAATTAAGCAGTTGATCTCGTTATCCAGGTGATGGGTGGGTGATGCGTAGACCCAAGGAGCATACAGAGCCTATAGGAAAAATTTATTTATGGATCAGTGGCCAACATTTTAAAAAATCTCTAAAAAACCCCCAAGCATTGTGGTCCCAAAGAAAGCTTATCTTTTCCCATTTCCTTGGTTTTTATATTTTTCTTTTGATGGTGAAAGAACAAGAGCAGAAACAAAATTCTCTGCATCCAATGAGAAGAAAAATATCTGATTTCAGGTCTTCATAAGGAATGCTAAAGGAACAAAGTAGCAAATTTTTCCCCCTGCTGCTGCTGCAAGAGCTGCGATCTCACTGTTCCCCAAGGGAGAGCACAAACCACACGCCAAGGAGCTGCATTTCACTCCTGACAAGAGGAATTTGACTCCACCTCTCTCTGATGACTCCATAAGTGCTGGGCTGGTGAGTCCTTTGTCCACCATGCTTTGTACAAGGCACAAAGTCTCACCACTGGGGACCATGTGTGCCACCTGCCTGGGCTGTTCTCCTCTCTGCAGGGAGATGGGTAGGTTCACACCCACTGGCTGTCCAGTTCAGGCTGTGGTTGGTAATTAAATTCCTCCATCTTTCACAAGCAGACACTGTGGGGTGGTGTTCAGGGGTATCTGCCCTCCCTGCTGGCAGCCAAAGCTGATCCACAGAAGAGTTGCTGGGACAGAAGAAAAGTGAGAAAAAAAGAGAATGTCTTTGTGGCCTGAGCCTGGAGTAATGTTTGCAGACCAGGGAAACAGGTAACATTTGTTTTAGATGGGCTGATCTTTTTTAAGGGAACAGAATTATTTGGGATGATCTAACACAAACAGTCACCTTGAGAGAGGCACAGTACTCCCTCACAGCTTTCATGACGAGTCCAGTGGATGCTGGGAGGTGGCTGGAGCAGTGCTGTCAGCAATGTACAGAGATGAAACAACACCTAGAGGCACACTTGGTTGGTGGGGCTTGGTGTCTCCCTCTGAGAAACTCCGACTAGCAGGGAGGGGTTCATTTATTCTAGAGCACAAATCCTATGAGAAGTGGCTCAGGGAGCTGTGGTTGTTTAGCCTGGAGAAAAGAAGGCTTAGGGGTGACCTTATAATTCTCTACAACTACCTGAAAGGAGGCTGTAGCAACGTGGGTATTGGTCTCTTCACCCAAGTAACAAGTGACAGGATGAGAGGACATGGCCTCAAGTGGTGCTATGTAAGGTTTAGACTGGATATTAGGAAAAATTTCTTCACTGAGAGAGTTGTCAAGAACAGGCTGCCCAGAGAAGTGCTTGACTCACCATTGCTGGAGTTATTTAAAAGATATGTAGATGTGGCACTTGGGGACATGGTTTAATGGTTAACTTGGCAGTGCTGGGTTAACTGTTGGACTTGATTATCTTAGAGGTCTTTTCCTCTAAATGCTCAACCTAAATGTTTCTATGATTCTATAATTTGCTGAGCTCATGGTGCTTTGGGGGCAGCAAATATGTGTGCTTGTGTGTAAATGTGGTGCTCAGAAAAGAAGAAATTGAAGGAGATCCTAGATCTTGCTCTGAACACTGAAGCTGTGAAGCCCCTTACGCAGGCAGCAGGCTGTCTGCCTGGCAGGGAAACAGGATTCATACCTCTGTGTGGCTGTTGGCTTCCAGCTGCAAAGAGATGCTGGGTCCCAATCCCCAAAAAGTGCACCAGCAGCCTGCTTGCTGAAGAGTTCCTCTGGCCAGTACCAGGGACCTCACAGCATCCATGTAAGCCCCAGCCGTGTTCCCTGACACTGCTGTTCCTCTTCAAGCACAGTGCATTCTATGGGCCCCTTTGGGCAGGTTTCTGTACACCTACCAAATGTCTTGCCACGTGTGTGGCCTTGATTCTTGCTGTTCCTCTCCGGCCTGGGTAAAGTGCATGTGCTCAGTGCCAAAGCTTTCCTGTCATTCACCGAGTCTACCGCAGGCTTCCCCTTATCCCAGCTGCAAACTCCGCACCCAAGGCTGAGGCTGGA
The DNA here is from genome assembly GCF_001715985.3 of Manacus vitellinus. Classification (NCBI taxonomy): domain Eukaryota; kingdom Metazoa; phylum Chordata; class Aves; order Passeriformes; family Pipridae; genus Manacus; species Manacus vitellinus. The sequence continues at coordinate 10,213,223 of NW_021938999.1, forward strand.
GAGGGAGAAGCTCTTGGCCAGTTGTACCATTTGTTGATATGAAGGTTTGAGCTCCCTGACTCTCAGCACCACCCCTGTCAGTGGAGCTCGGGGTCACCTCTCCTGCTGTGACCGCTGCCCCAGCTGATGCCGGGCCTGCCCGCAGTGGGACTCAGCTGGCTTTGGCTGAGAGCACGGTGTGCTCTCGCTGCTGAAGCGAGGTCTGTTTAATACTTGTCTGCACTCAATGTGTAAATATTATGAGGAATCTGTAAAAAAAAGTCTCCTGAAAGCCACTTTACACAGATGTTACCATGAATAGATTATTGTCGGTTTATGGCCGAGGGACAGACTTTGTGATTTACAGTTAATTTTATATCTCTGTGATTTCTGTGGCACTGGGAGTAGTCAGCAAAAATCTATTAATAACAAAGAGGGCAGAGTTAGGATCTCTGTAACAGGAGAAAGAAGGATGGCGAAAGGGTGATTTATGGTTACGCAAAGAAAACAGTTTTATCTGTTTGCTCAGAGGCAGACTGCCTCTTAAGAAAAAAGTATTGCTGTGTAAACAGGGGGTACATACTCATTTATAATGAGACAATTTAAATAGGTGATATGAATTACTTCTTCATAAAAGTACAAATAAATTTACTGCTGTTTTGACAACAATCTCATTAATGGTCAGCACGACCTTTAATTAGCCCTTGGATATGCTGTTTTAGACTTTCCTTTACCTGCTCCATATGCTATGTGACCTCCTCTCAAAAGCTTTATCTCAGGGAGTGGTTTTTGTACAACTGAAACTCGAAAGTGCTGCCAACATTTAAAAGAATCACAACAGAAGAAAGCTCAGAGATTTTCTGATAACCTTAAAGGCAATGGGGAATGTAGGCTCACTCCAGGCGTGAAACCCAAAGTGGTGCTAGATCCAAGGGAAGCTTTTGGTTCAACCTTTGCTTATCCATGTGCATGGTAAATACAGGCTGTTAATGCCACGTAAAGTGTGTGTTAACAAACATGAACACAGAACCATAAACCTGGGCCACTTAACCCCTGGGGAAATTGTAGCACTGTCAGAGGAGCCTCAAAGATGTCTTTAGTTGTGGGTATAGTGGGCTGAGGACATAGGGACAGGCTGAGAGGGAACTAATATAGCAGAAGACACTGGGCTCTAATGCATCTCATCGTTTGGGTTTGTTCTTTATACTTATTGAAGTCCCATTTTATGATCACCCCTGTCCCAGCAATGCATACGCAACTAAAAATAGCTCAAAATGAATGTCAGCTAAAGTCAGCCCACCTGGTGGCTGCAAACACAGTTATCTCCTGTTCTTTCCTTCCTTCCTTCCTTCCTTCCTGCCTGCCTGCCTGTCTCCCTGGGCTCAATGTAACCAGAGCACAGGTGTCTTCCTGCACACCAGCACTGGAAAGATGAAGCAACCACTCTTCTGTTAAACCAGTGGGGGGTTGATCACTTGTGCTGATTTACTTGTGAATCAGAGCAGGGTGATGCTAATGCACTTCAGATGCTTCCTTTCCAAACCTCAGCAGTCGCAGAGGGAGCTGGTGAGATGGGACACGGGGGACAGCTGCCCCACCTGAACTGCAAAGGAACAGGTCCCGTAGATCTGGCAGAGGGAGGAGGCAGTACTATACCAGTCAAAGCCAAATATAATGTCAGCATAGGTAGTAGGAAGTCCCATTCTGGGGTTTATACTTTTCCTCTACTCCTTTCAGCTTCTCTTGGACACTTAGCAGTTACCAGTTGAGGTCGTCTTTTCATCACAGCTGAAGGGAGATAAGCAGACGTAGACAGTTGAATTCTTTTATTTAGCTAGACCTTTTTTTTTATGTAAAACGCATCTGCTTCATGTTCCTTTGAAAGAAGGTCTTCAAAGACCGATTGCCTTTGGCACAATCATGTTGATCCAGACCTAACTTGAAGGCAAGACAAGGTAGAACTGCTCAGCCAAGTCCTGCTCTTGGAAGCAATCACCAGCTGTGTTCATTTTCTAGAGGTGAGACTGGGTGCAAGGGAGCACTGAGCAGTTTCTCAGCTTTTCCAGGAGTTCCTGTGTGAATATGTACACATTATCCAACCCTCTGTATTTCCATATATGAAATAAGAGTAAAGATCTAAATAGCTTTTGGATCTACAGAGGAAAGACACCACATATAGGACTTCTGAAAACGTAATCAGGCCCAAAAGGTAGCCTGCAGGCCAGGTCCTGTCTTCAGCTTCAAGTTGTTAATTTTAGCAGTCCTCTAAGGACATGCTACTGCCCTTGCATGTGAGCTGATCCCTGGACCTGTGAGCATTGTGGAGTATTTGGGGGGTCCCAAATGGGAGCCACTCCACACTGCTCTGGAGGCCAACTCATCCTGAAAACACTTTCTGCTTGGATGGAAAATGGAACTACACAGGCTTGGCCCCATTGTTTTCGCACAGGTTTTATTTTTATCTTTGCATGTGTAATGGGTTCATACACTGAATGATAATAGGAAATATCGGGTTTTACCCTGAATGAAAGACACCAAATATGTTGGCAAGAAAACAAAATCCATGGCTGTTCTTGTGCTGCTTGCTTGTGTTTTAAGAAAAGGCATCACTGGTGTGTCTGCAGCAGCCCCAGGCACTGGGACAGGGAGGAAGGTGGGTGTGCATCTGCCCCGCTGTGCACTCTCCATGTCCCCACCAACTCAGCTACTACTGACCCTCCTGAAATCTTGTTTCTCAGCCTACCTCTCTGTACAGTAGTGTTGCACCTACCTGGAGAGGCAGAGGTTGCCTCTTCTTCTACTTGTCAGCCCAGTCCAGCAAGGGACACCTCACTAAGGGACGAGGGTTTGACCCTCAGGGACTGCCACCACATTTCTTGGGCAAATGCACTTGTCCTCAGCTGCCACGGCCCACAGGGGAAAAGGAATGGGGACACGGCACTGCAATCAGGTTCGGGACACAGCTGAGGTGAAGGAAGCAATGCCAACTTTATTAAGGGCGACAGCAACTTAAATAGGGTGGGTTCAGGGGGTGGACTCAGGCAAGGGGAGGAGTCTAGGATTGGCAGCTCAGGGACACATATAATAGGGCGACTGGGTAAAGAAGGGAGGAGTTCTGCTGTAACCGGGAGAATGGGCCAATACTAGCTACCTCTGCACTGCACCAAACATCAACCAATGGCAGGCAGAGGAGAGGGAAAACAGGGAAGGACAACAGGTTTTGGAGGGAAAACTGTGAAGGGAGAGGAAGACAATATGGAAGATAGGGCTTTTTAAAACAACAACTGGGATATATATAACATCACAATAATGTGACAATAAACTTGGGAAAACTGGGGAAAACTGGGGGTAAAACTGTCTGTCCAGTGAGTGTCTAATCCAGTGCAGGAATGTCCATTTCAGTAATACAGTGTCCTTTCTGGTATAACTGTCCATTCAGGGATCATAGATCTTTCTCCAGGCTTGGTATTTTTGCCATTCCGCCTCCTCTCCTCCAACACTCAGCCACTGAAAAGATGCAAGACCTCTTTCTATATGCTTCTTTTTAACTAGAAGGGACATGAGAGGACATGGGAGAAGGAGTGCAGGAGGTGGGAAGTGAGACACCTCCAGAGTAGGAGATACTCAGGAGACATTTTGTGCCAAGCATTTCCATGCACCCTCTCTTGCTCAGCTTGCACTTGTCAGGCAGGCTGCTTGCACTGCCAGTTTGAAAGATCTTGGTTCAGGAAGGGTCTGCATTGCCCTTTGGATTGAGGACCCTCTTCCTGACCTGCCCAGCACAGCAGCATTTCTGTCTGCCTTGACTGCAGCCCTCTCAGCTGGGAAATGTCTTGGTTGCCTACTGCCTCCTCACAGAGCCCTAAAGTCACTCATTAGATTTCAGAAATTGGGCCAGGGTGAAGAACCACTCAGAGCTGATTAGAAACACTGTGGGGCAGCAGGAGAAAGGTGCCAGATGAGTCAAGGCATTGGAGGAGAGTGGTGTTGTTCAGAAGGAGATGCAGAGAAAAGGTTAGACAAGCCAAAAGGAAGGAAAACCTCGCTGCTGTGCAGCTGATGGGAAGGCGAAACCAGAGAGGCTGAAAGAGGGAAACTCTGAAACTGAAAGATGTCATTACTTACAGTTCTTCGGCCGATCTAAACACGTTCATGCCCAGCACATTTTTTTCCAATGGATATCCATCTTTCTTGTGAATCCAGGTGAATTATGTCCAAGCTGCCAATACTCTCTATGTTCATAGTACCACAAAATATGCAATTGATTTCATGCAGCATGAGGTGCTCTTTTAAAGTTCATGGCTGCCTGCTACATAGTGAGAGTCTTGCTTCAGTGTCTTTTCTGTTGTTTTTGTCCTGAGTGTGATTAGATAGTCAAAACCAGAAGTCACTACCACCACTGATACTGTGTCTTTTGAAAGCTTATATTGCTCTCAACTTGCTTTGATTTGATTCTTGATAGCTCAAGAATTCCGCATGAAAAAATAAAAATACAAAATACAAAAAAAACTATTGCTATTTCAGTTAGAATTCATTAACAAACTTTATCAACTGTGGAGGAGGTTTGTCACTGTGCAAAGTTCAAAGCCAGATCCACACCAGATTACTTCTCACCCTTCTTTTATTATTACTTGTATAAATTGCTTCTCATTTTGTTAATGCATATAATTTTCGTACTGAGCACAGGTTGAAACAAAGGGCTCAATAATATTTAATGGGATTTTTTTACTTTTTTCTTCTCTGGGGCTTTCAGCCAGGTTCTGAACACTACCACAGCTAACATAGAATCAGCTGGGTTGGAAGGGACCTCCGAGATCATCAAGTCCAACCCTTGATCCACTACCACTGCAGTTACTAGACCATGGCACTGAGTGCCACATCCAGTCTCTTTTTAAAAATCTCCAGGGATGGAGAATCCACTACTTCCCTGGGCAGCCCATTCCATTAACACAGATGTTAATGCTTCAGTCAATGCTGAAGGCTGAGCAGACAAAAAATAAGTTTCAGAATACATAGAAGAGGATGTGTTTTCAAATCTCCTGGGCTTGCAATTCATCCTATAGTTGTTAGAGGCCAGCAGAAGCAATGGCAGACCCACTAGTCAGTGGGATACTCAAGGATGATGGTGATGTTTCTGAGGACTGGAAAAGATATACACACACATTTTAATATATTCAGAAAGAGAGGGAAAGAAGCTCTCAGGGAGTTATGGACCAGTCTGGCAAGCTTCTGTTCTCAGAAAAATACTGGGAAAAATAAAATATTGTAAAATAAAATAAAATATTGTAAAATATTGTAAAGACAGATTTAGATATAATCAGATTTAAAGATGGGGCAAGGTGGCCTCTTTACTTCCTGTCAGTCCCATCATATATGATTTCATGATCCTGTGTTTATTTTTTAATTCAGTGCCATATTAATGCCATTACATGCTGTATCTGACTTGTGAACCTATTTACCTTTTCTTCAGCATTTCTTCTGCTGATATCATCCCTCTCCCCTCTCCTGCTCTCTGATGGCCTTACCTCAGTGTCTTTGTTGTCTTTTTCCTCTCCCTGAAAGGCAGCCTCTTCTGTATCAGTAGTTTTTCTGACACCACCACCTTGTAAACAGCAATTTTCTTCAGTTACACATTCAAAGTATATATTTTTACCCTCAGATATTTAAGCACACAAAGGTGAATCATTGGGTTTTGTTCCTTCTTTACGTTCTCAGAAGGGTGATGTGTTGTGCCCTCACAGTGACATACAGCTTCCTCTCACACCTGTGGGATGAAATCTCTGCATTAAGGGTTTAAGCAAAAGTGTGGCCTACAAGCTTAGAAACAAACAGAAGGATAAGAAAAAAAGCTATTACAAGAGAGTCTTACAGATGCTTATTTTCATCCCATGTTAGAGATTTAAATATGAGACATAAGTGGCAAGCCTACTTGGCTCCATGCATGATCAACTTAGTCAGTGGGAGAAGCATTTCTGGTGGGTGATTCATCCTGACTGACACCCGAGTTACCTGCTCACATTGCCAACAGCAGGACTTGAGGGAGACTTGTGTTCTGGCTGGGGGCCTCAGCCAGCTGGCCAGGAGGCACGAGTCACTTGGATACTGCCAAAGGCACTGTTGTGACTAGGAACCAGTGAACCTGCTTAGCTAAAGGAAGGAGTCAGCAAATCTTTAAGGAGAGTGGTAATTTCAGTAAGTAATACTGTCCAGGGATGGTGGTACAACATTTGCAGCATTGTTTCTTCAGTGTTACACAGGATTCTAATATGCTCCAGGAACCTCATTTTGAGAACTCTGTTTCAGTAGTCCTTAGTCGTGTTGATGTTTAATTTTTGCAGGTTTTGTCCTGTTAAAAAAGAATTCACTTTATGTGGCAGGAAGAATGTTATACAATACCTCAACTTCATCTGAAGAAAAGTGAAAACTTGGTGAAGCTGTGGGCAAATCCTGCCTTTTTGCTGATCTGGAAGTGATAGAAAATAAAATCGTATCTAAGCTGAGCTGGGGAGTGGTGCTTTGACTCATCTCTGCTTCCTGTAAATCCTTATCTCCTGTCCTTGGTTTGACCCTTAGCTATAATTTCCACCTCCAGGTGATCCAGGTTAGTTGGAGTGCTTCTTCCTGCCCAGCTCAGGGGGATGAACAGTTTCAACTTTGTATAGATACCTGAAGGATTCAAAGCAGGAGTCCCTTTGACTCAGCTCTCAGCTTCATGTCAGCCTTGTTGTTTTATTCCCCCTGAAAAGTGACCATTCATTCATCTGAGAAAAGCCCTGTCTGAACTGGGAGAGCCCTCTGATCATCATCTAGGAGCAAAGAAATAATTTTCCAGCTCTCACTGCCATGTTTTATCCCCTCTCCATTGCTCCCTTCTTTTCTTTTCATAAACCTTATCTTCACTCATGAGCCTTTCTGCAAGACCAGTGCTTCTTATCTCATTTCTGGCTTAGATGTACACCATCCACCATCTACCATTCTGTTGTCATATCTTCCAGCAAACACTTTTGGGTATCACCTCACAGCCAGCACTGCCAAGGGGAAGTCCCCAAAGCCACCTGCATGGGTCTCTCTGGACTATCCTTCAGTGCAGCCACACCAGGCATTAGGTGTGCAGGACTCTTGTCCTTGTACTCCTCCATTAGTCAATACTTGCCTGTTGTCTGCAGTTCTATATTTAAAGAGTGAACTACTTGGAGCACACCCTGTCCTTTCCTTTTGTGATTGCAGAGCACCTCATATAAAGGGATGTTGCTTCATGACTTGTGCTGTTTGACACGGACGCAAAGCAAATAAATAATATTATTTATTTGGCCACTAGGAGCCTTTCCTTACTTCCTGCTTTTGTCTTTCTTGTCTTCATTTATTTTTTCTTCACTGTTACAGCTATTCTTATTTAAACAAAAGAACCACTCAGATACAGCTTGGGTTTTGTCTTCCCAAAGAATGTTAACTTCTTAGTCCAAAGTTAAAAGTACTGAATTTTGAACCAAGCAACATGGAGGTTGTTTTTAATCAAATAATTTATCTTGGCAGGCACTGGTGTTGTTTGGGAAAATAATCCATTCTCACTCAGCAAAAGCCTGTGCATAGTATTGAAGCTAATCCTTAATTTGTTTATTTTTCTGTTTACTCTGATCAATAACTCGAAGAGGTTTTTTGTATTAAAAAAAAAGTAGCTTCCACCTTTCTTTTTGATCACTTTAAGAATTGCTACTGAATAATTAACTTTGTTCCTAAAAACCATCTTCACTTCCCCACAGGTGCATCACTAAACATGGCATGCAAAACATAGGACATTTACAGCTTCAGCTGGGTAAATTCCTATTTTCCTTTTTCTTTAATGCAAATACCAAATTTGTCCCCAAATGTTGTTTTAGTTATTCATGAACTATTTGTATATCTGAGAAAAATATGCCAAGTGGTTTTGGCTAGATACTGGATACTTAAGCCTATCAGAGAGAGGATATCCACAATTTATGCAACACTCTATGATCAGTAATATACAGGCAACAGAAGACTTACATGTAATCCCTATTTCTCCATGTGGGACATGAACCCTGCTTCTCCAGAGAGTGGTCTGAGCAGCAGCCTGAGGGGTATTTTTAGAAAAGGGCTGAACACAGAGTTCTTCTGCAGTCCTACTCAGGATGGGATATTGCAACACTCTTAGTAATTTTACTGTTATTCCGCTTCAGGAATAGAAAAGAGAGACACAGACATTATAGCAAGATATGAAGTGTTAATAAAATTCAAAGTTTTTTATGCTCTTTTTTTTTGTCCTAGCAGTGACTGTTGCTAAAATTTGTATTTAGATAAGCAAAAGAAAAGACATGAAGTTTAAGGTATAAAATACCAGGTTGTCGTTAAGCCATAGGAAATTTCAGCATCTGTTGTGCTTTGGCAGCAGCCTGATGGAAAAGAAGACAAAGGATGGGACTGGATTTTTAGTATGAGCAACCTGATCTCCACTGGTATGTTTACTACATCCTAGAGAATTAATGGCTCTGTAAATGAGCCACTGAAATAGTAAGAGTTACCTACATATTCTATTTATTTTATAGGAGCTGTTAATCTTCTCCTGATTTGGTGAAACAGATCATCAGATCCTGATTTTTGTGTGCTTAATTTAAACAGTAATTAACTGTGCATTACATATGCATATTGCAATGCAGAAGTCTCTAAAAGTAAATGAGGGTGGGGCTGCAGTCCAAAAACAAGTGTACAAAACTATTGCTGAATTCCTAAGTGAGTGCAAAGAAAATTGAAGAAACAGAATAGCTACTCTATTGCAAGCCAACCCACGCCAACAGGATCCCAGATACATGGTGAGGAGAAAAGGGAGATAGTAACCTAAGGGGCCACATCCATCAGAGCCTCCTGCCTAGAGTATCCCTTCTGAGCAAGTTCTGCTGTGATAGAGTTTAGCTGCTTTCATGGCTCACAGTGAAGAGAAGAGACCCAAAAATCTGGATGAGAAGATGTCAATGTTTACTCTTGGGGAAGTGAAAGAAATAGATATTGGAAAGGTGAAGTGCAGGTACACACTGAATTCAGGTGACAAAATTTGGCATGTTGACCCTTGGTCCAGACCCATGATTTAACTCTAAAACTGAGTTGAACAGGACATCTAAATAGTGGTTTCTGTGTGATGAAGTTCAGTGACAAACCAGATTTGCAATGAAAAGATAAACCTTTAATTACAATGCTTCCAATGCCTGAACACGAACTTATGTTCTTGTTTCATGGTCACATCCATGAGAAAGTTCACATCCTGGCAGAGGTAAGCCCTGCTCCCCCCAGCTCCTGCTCACGTCACCCCTCTTCCCTTCTGTCAGCACACATACTTGTGTGGCCAAGCAATAAACTGGCTCTGGGAACTCATCTGGCTTCAAAGAAGCCCTTTGTCTTCCAAAAATGATTACCCCCAAACCCATGCCTTTGGGATGAGCCACTGACAACAAAACCCTGGGTGAGGTGGCTGCAGCCTGCCCTCGCACTCTCTCCTTTTAGGGACATTAGCTTCTCGGGGTCAAAAGGAGTCAGAAAGAGAAAAGCATTCCAAATTGTTCTAAATTTTATTAGGAGGGATTTAAAAAATTGTCTGGTTCAAACCTCTGTACTAAGACAATTAAGTTGTCTTTGTTCTTTGCCTTTTTTCTCTGTTGTTGTTAAAAACCTTCGGTGAAGGATGCCCTATTAGATTCAAGATAAAACAAGATAAAATGCTTCTCTTCTATCTTCCTGACACCATCTCTTCCTTTTTCCTCCCTTTTGACCTATCTTTACATATGAATCTATTGAGTTGTGAAAGAGATTTGAATGATGTGTTCTCCAAAACTTGTCTATAGTCTTCAGTGTACTTATAAATAAACCATACATTAATACTCCTTAGGAGATGAGGGAACAAATACCTCAGCATGTCCACACCTTCAGCAGGTATTTGTTTTTAAAAATAGGCATGTAAACAGTCATGTTGGAACTTGCAAAGCTTCCTGGTGTAATTATGACTGTCCTATTAGTGTATCCCTGTATGATGAACACTCTTTAACATAATTCAATGCAAACATTTGATGAGTGAAGAAAAACCTTTCTTGTTTGTTGGAATTAGATTCCATTGGATTACAGTACTAAGAGATGTCAGGTCCCTGAAATGTTTGAGGAATAAATTTTTGTGTTATTAAAACACATCTAAAAAGATTATTTGGTTTAGATCATTAGGGTAACCATATTAAAGTCTCCACCTTGCTTTAAATGCCATACAAATCAGTGTGTAACTGGCAATAAACATCTATTTTAAAATCTTGTTTCTCTGAGAGGAGAACCCGAAAAGGTACTACCACAGTTGGTGATCTGTGGTGAATTTTTGGGCTTCAAGGTTGGCTTCTGTGAGAAGCTACCAGAAGCCAACCCTGTCCGCTGCAGCCAATGCCAGATAGCTCCAAGACACTGGCCAAGAGCAAGCCCATCAGTGATGGTGATAGTGCCTCTGGGATAACGCATTTAAGGAGGGAAAACTGCTGTGCAACAGCAGCTGAAAGAGAGGCATGAGAACATGTGAGAGAAACAGCCCTGCAGACACCTGGATTGGTGCAGAATGAGGGGCAGGAGTTGCTTCAGGCACTGGAGCTCAGATTCCCCTGCAGCCCCATGCAGACCCAGTGAGGCAGCTGTACTCTTGCAGCCCATGGAGGTCCACGGTGGAGCAGAAATCCACCTGGATCATGAAGGACCTCACACTGAAGCACATGAATGTGCCTAAAGGAGGCTGCAACCATGTGAGAAGCCCATGCTGATGCAGGCTGTACCTGAAGGACTGCATCCCATGTGAGGGACCCACTCTGGAGCAGTTCATGAGGAATTGCAGCCCATGGGAAGGACCTGTGTCAGAGGAATGTCTCTCATGTGATGGACCCTAGACTGGAGGAGGAGAAGAGCATGAGGAGGAAGAAGTGGCAAAGAAAACACGTGATGAACTGACTGCAACCCCCATTCCCCCTCTCCCTGCACTGCTGGGGGGAGGAGGACGTAGAGAAATTGAGAGTGAAGTTGGGCTCAGGAAGAAGGGAGGGGTGGAGGGAAAGGTGTTTTAAGATTTGGTTTTATTTCTCATTATACTACTCTGATTTAATTGGTAACAATTTCCCAAGTTGAGTCTGTTTTGTCTGTGACAGTAATGGGTGATTGATCTCTCCCTGTACTTGTCTCGACCCACGAACCTTTCATTACATTTTTTTCCCCTGCTCATCTGAGGAAGGGAGTAATAGATCAGCTTGGTGGGCACCTGTCATCCAGCCAAGGTCAGCCCACCACACAAGATTGTGTGAGAAGTCCAGTGAGAGAGACTCTCACTTCCAGAAAGAAGTGAGATATCCAAAGAAACCATTGGCAGGTTTATAGGCTTGTAGTGTGTAAAGTAGGGAAAACTGGTCATGACAGCAAACTCCAGGCTGCCTACAGTGGACAGCATGAATCATCTTGGCAATGTGGGAAGACTCAATGCTTGGTCTCTATATGAAGAAAAATTCAGCATACAAGGGTGCACTAAAGCAATCCAACCCTCACAGATGTCATTTGCCCCTAAATAAATCTATTGTAGAGCAATACTTTTAATTTTATCCATCTGCTAATCTGCAAGGCCTCTTCTTCAGTCCTTCTCATCCTGCAAAGTCATTCCTCAAGTCAACATCTCCTTGAGATTAGTTCAGTTGTTTAGAGCGTGGTGCTAATAACACCAAGGGCGTGGATTCAATCCCTGCATGGGCCATTCATTTAAGAGTTGGACTCAGTGACCTGAGGGCCAGAGGATTTACAGTTTTCACAGAATATTCTGAGTTGGAAGGGACTCAGAAGGATCATTAAGTCTGTTGTTCAGTATTGTCAGGATATAGCCAACAGATTCTACCTGCTTTGTCTCTATTTTTGATCATTTATTGAAGTATGTATACACATCAAATTGTCATTGTTCTTTATTTCTTGAATTTATTATGAATATCTGACACAAATCTCCAACCGAAAGTTGCTTAAACGGTGCTCTAACAACCTTTTGTTTCTCCCTGATCTACAGTTTAGTGAAGACATTATTTATGTTTGACTGTATTCTCACCAGCACTCCTTCTCTTGCCCATCTGCCCCTGCACCACAAACAGAGTCACAGGGGCTGTGAGATATACTGCCTGGGTAAATAAATGTGACAACAGTGCTTGCAGTTATTCCTTCTTGAACAGCGATGCCACGTAAGGTCATATTTATTTTCATAGCCTTTGTTTGCTGACCTGTTGATTATAAGACCTTATTGTTTTGCTGTTCTGACTAAGCTGTTGGTCTTTTGTTGTATCTCATCTACTGATGAATAGATACCCTCAGCAAACCAAGATTGCCAAACACCCCTGGGACTCCAGTCTCCATGCCAGATATTTGCTACAGAGCAGTATGAGACATTGCAGGGAGATGATGTACCTTCTCTATGCAGGCAGTGACATCAAAGGAATAATTTAATTACCAGTGTATTGAGAAAGATTTTTGAAAATATAATGGTTTTACAAAGAAATCTGTAAATTTTCAGTGTCTTGCTATAGCAGCTTCACTGTCAAATGCTTCCCTACAATCACTGAAGTGTAAGAGTACTACTTACTACTAATTTTTTGTTCATTAGTATTATGTAATGTGAAGGTATGGTCAGTGAACAAAGACCTAGGAAGGAAACCAGCTAGCTTTACTTAGTGGCACTATGTCTTTTCTTCAGAATAATTGTACAAAGCCCCAGTTTGGGCAGGAGCATTATTTATCTCCAGTTGTTTCAATCAATTAAAGTTTTCTTAGGTAATTCTGCCATGGTGCATTTCCTCTTTTCCTTTGAGATGAATTTTAGACCCTGTTCCCTGCCGTAGTTGTATTCTTCATGTCACTTACTTTTAGTGGATGTTCACTTACTATCCTTGCTTACAGTCTTTGTAACTCTGTAATTGGCTGCTGGAAGCTTCCAGTTCACCTGAGGTAATTCATGTGAATATCCAGATCTTTTCCCTTACTTACCTTGCCAGGTTCAGTCTTGCTTCAACTGGGGATCTATTCAGTGCACAATAAAAGTAGTCCATGATCCACCTCAACATAACCTGCCTTGCCCTATGTGTTTTTGTGCTTGCAGTGATTCATTGCTCCTTCCTTCCTTCCCTCCTTCCTTCCTTCCTTCCTTCCTTCCTTCTTTTGGAAAGTCCCAACACATTCTCAGCCATACCAGTGAATGTGCTTCTGATGGGTCTCCAGGTCTAGCCCATGTGACTGAAAACGGAATCCAAGTCCTTCTAGACAGAAAACTCATCTGAAGGGAAGAAGTTGGCAACCATGATGTAATGCTTCTTATGGCATGACTGAGCCATTGACTTCGGGTGACCACTGCTAACCAGAAAAATAATAATTTCAACAGCCTATGTGACCATATCATTGAATCTGTCACTACACTACAAATCCTGCAGGTAAGAGTGATGAGATGGATCTAAATGTGAAATACTCAAAATGCATACAATACCCCTACTCTTGTTCTTCCAGAGAGCCATATGGAAGACTCTTGATCAAAGATCTTTTTTTTTCTTGCTTCTGTGAACAACCACCAGAAGTACTGGTCTATTTTAGATGTGAAATACAAACTCAGGGACTTCATTCAAGCAATATAGTTTATGCAATTTTATACCTTTGGGAATAAAACGAGTGATATTACTGTGATGGATATTTGTAAATCACCAGGTGTGGAATGTTCACTTCTGGGTTTACTAACATTAAAACACTGCAACCTATCTGATCAGTTTTAATAGGTATTAAACTATATGAGTTATGAAAACAATTGACAATACTTTTCAACAACTGTTTCTGTGGACACTTTTGGAAGACTATAAATACTAAATAACTAAAAAACCTTGGGTAGGCTAGAAAGCACTCTACGTAACTGATCTTTACCTAATGACACAGGATAATGGTGGCTTTCTTCTTGTGTGGTTAGTTCATGACTTTTTTGTTTATAGCCAGAACCCTTTTTATGATTGTTTGTCAGCTGCAGATGCTGGTTCTTAGGCTGGCATCTGCCTTTTGCTAAAAACCTCCATGCAAGGACTGAGATTCCTGTTAGGACACCATCAAGAAAATTACCATACTTATCCCAGCTAGTGCAAGTCAAAGTGGATTTGAAACCTCTTGGAAACCATGGTGGAGAGCTCTTGCCCTTGCAACAGGCTTCTGAAAAGCGGTTGTCCCATGCCGCCCAAGAGCAAAGTGCTTTGCAAACAGTATGCACATACTCCTAAGCTCTTGGACAGCTACAGAAGTCAGTAATACTGTGGGAAACCTGGCATAAGACCATGGTAAGTATTGACTTTTTGACACTAAGACACAAAATGTGGAAGCTTCTTCGTTTGTTATGTGCTGTGACTCAACAGACCAACAAGCTTCCGCCAGTAAAATCACATGCTGTCATCAAAGCAGCTGCTCAGGAGCACAGAGGTATGGGTTAATAGATCCTGTCAAAGTCAAGCTCATAAATAACTTAACCAAAGTACATGAGCATGTTGGATAACCTTTTTCTTTCCATTCTAAAGATTAACAAAAGGCTCATTGTCACCGAGTCACAAAAGGTTGCTGGACTTGAGGCTATTTTTTGCTGAGTTTCTTAGGAATTGGAGAATAGCTGGCAATTTCACTTACAATATTTGCATTCTTAGTCAGGCAGTGGAAGCCTGGAAGCCTGGAAAAATGACGGCTATTCTGCATATATGGAGAAGGCAAACCAGTTCTAAAGCTGTAATACCTTGCTAGGAACCTTCTCTTGGATTGAGCTGGAAACCTCTGTTAAACTGTGTGTTTGGGAGCTAGCCCTGACTTCTGAGACCAGGGTCTAGCACAGTGCACCTAGAAACTGGCTACCAAAGCTAGCAGCTGTGCTGCCTAACCTCTCTGGGTGCTCTGGGGGAGTGTCTGCTGTGTTGAGCATTCCCAGTCATTTTCTCATCATTCAAAAGCTCAGCAACAGCAATCTGCATGCCTTGCTTGGCAGCCGTCCCAGTAGTACAAGAGCACTCTGCGATGGGCTCTTTGAGTTCCTAGGCTTGTGTGGCTACTTTTCAGACCTTTTAACAGTAACATTTCATGCTATCCTCCACGGTTTATGCGTACAATGGCACTGCAAGTGAAATATTAGGCATAATCTCTTCAAGGGACTAAGCAAACTCTTAGAGATGATCAGAGATTTTGAGCTCTACTCCTTTAAGGAGAATATATCCATATATATGGACACCCTCCCCCAAGAAGAATGGATTTTGAACCTCTGCTCTCAGGCAGATCCCATTCCTGCATGTGGAATTCCAGGAGCAATGACAGATTAGAAGCTCATACCAAAGTTGCTGAAGCATTTAATAGAGTCTGAAGAAGCTAGTGTCAATCTTTCCTTTGTCTAGAATTACTTTAGCAGAAGTATGCAGGCTCTTCACATTCTCTGAATGGTTCACGTGAAGCAAAATCTCATCTAGGTGCAGTAAACTCAGGGCATTAAATTACATTTAACCTAAATCGTTAACTGTTGTTGATTCTCCATGTTATAATTATATTGGCTACAAACGGGATCAAATCAACAGTGTGGAGGAGACGTCAGTGGGGTGACTGTGAAATGACAGGCAGCAGCACCAATCCCCAGCCCCTCCACGCAGCTCGTGTGCGCTCGCAGCTCCAGGGTGGGAGGGCTCAGGGGAGGAGGGGGGCTCTGCACATATGTCCAGAAATTGCTGCAGTGGATGGCTTGGCTCAGCTCTCGCTGCTGTTTAAAGGCACATGAGCTGCATGTTAAATTGGGCATTAGTATTTGCCTGGCTCTCCAACATACAGCAGGTTTGACTGTGCTACATTCTACTGCTACTACACACAGTGAGGACAAAATGTAGGCAGAGACCATAAGCACAGAAATTACAGGACATCAGAGGCTGACTCTTGCTTCTCCTTTCAGATGACAGTTTCATAAGGGCAACTCCCTAAACCAGAACAGTATTAGCAAATTAGGATTATGGCTTGCCACCGTGCTTTGAGTTTCCAAGAAATGCTTGGTTTCTTCCTCAAAGTGCCAGCACAGGTAAATCTCTGGACATTTAGACCGAGAAAAGGAAAAGCATTTGCAAACAAACAACAAAAAAGAGGACTTTCCTCTTGCCTAACCAAAACACTCAGCTTGGGTGCCTGTTGCCAGCAGCTATTCCAGCTCTATAGGAGGTGGTTGTAAAGCCTCAGCACACCTGACACAGCGGACTCATTCTAGGAAAATAAAACAGTGAATTCTGCTAAAGCCTTAAATTGCTGCCTAAAATACCTATCAACTGACAAGCAAACTATTGTCAGAAATGTTTTAAAACACAAGTGAGTGAGAGAGGAACCACAATACAAAGAAACTGAAGCTGTGTCTATACTAGCAAATTAAATTTCCCTGGGGCCATTCCCTGGCACTGAAGCCAGTTGGCAAAGACCAGCCTGCATCTATAGCATTAAACTCTCTTACTCTCCAAAACAGGGTGGCCACATGGAAACTGGTGCTGGGAGCAATCCCTGGCCCATGGTGGTCCTGAATGCTAGGCAAGAATAGTTTGGGAGAGAGCTACTTTGGCCCTGATCTAAATGTGGCAAGACCTGTGCTAAAAATTTTGTGGTGTGGAGGATGGGGAGCACTGAGGGATGTTCCTGGTGCTGTTAAATTTGGTGGTACTGAGGTTGCCTGAGAAATTCAACCTCTGCTATGGACAAGAAGAAAAATCTCAGAAAGAATGGGAACAGCTCCACCCTTTTAGTTTCCTGGTTGGGAGCATGAGGACATGTAAGACATGCAGTTTGCCTTGAAAGCCTTGCTTGCAGGAGTCACAGCCCTCACACCATGGGTGGGTGCTCACCTCCTCTGGAGTACAATCATGAGTAATTTTGCCAAAGAGAAGCTTTTTTGATATTTTTTTTTTAAGTATAACTTTTCCCATGACTTTGGTGGGTTTATAAGGCTTTGTTTTGCTGTATTTGGAAACTTTCTTATTGTTCTGCACTCTGCTACTACTAATATGTATGTACTTTTATCTCTCAGCCATTTCTAACACCATTTTCCATCTTTGAATTTCATTTTCATGTCAAGAGATGGTAAATATAAACACTGAATAAGATAGCTACAATATTTTTGTGACAGAGCACATCAGTACCTAGTTATTTAAAACAAAACAAATAAATAAATAAAAAAAATCCCTGCAGAGAAGACTCCTTGCTTCTAACAGCAGCTTCTTTTGTAAATCCAAACAATGCAGAGCAGGGTGGCCAGACTGGCCATGATGCTGGGGCTGTTGTTTCTTAACACCATGTGTTCAGTGGCAATGCTAGTTTCAATTATTCTCAGAATCGCTCATTCTCATCACAGAACTGACATTTCTTAGCAGGAATTTTTGTTTTTTAATCGGATCAGGTCCCTAATCCAGTTCAAAATACAGTCCTGTAAACGATTGTACTATCACAACTGAATCGGCTGAAGACCAACAGACAGGACACAGAAGAGTGGGAGGCAGGGAAAGTACCAAATACAGAGTTTGCATTGAGTTTACAGCTGCTCTCTCTTTCTAATGCCTGCTGCTTTTTGGTTTTTGCTCCACCTGTGGATGAAAGCATATCCAGGAGAAAGTGAGCTCGGGATTTCACAGCTGTTCCATTGCTTGTTTTCTTTCAACTCTCCTTCCTTCTCTAGGCTTCGGTGATCATTTGTGCAGATAGTCCAATGCCCCTATATTCCTTTGGCAAAATGGTGCTTAGGCTTCCTCTTTCCAAGAAGGAACCACTCAGAAGGCAGGATGTGTTTTCACAGCAAATATCAGTTTCTCTTGCCTGTGTAAGATTGGTAGATCTGGCCAATGCAACCACCCCTTTGAAAGTGAGTCCCCATTCTACCAGGACTTCCATAATCACTCAAGTTGCTTAACACTTCTTTTTTTTCTGTGTCCACCTTCACTAAAGGGATTAACAACTATCAGATGTTTAATGCAATTAACAGTGCTGTTGAAAGGGGAAGAACTGAGAGTAGAAGAGAAGGAACAGATTAAGGAATGCTCCTTCAATTAAACATTTTCAGCTTGGTTGAGTCTTATAAAGATCACCCTAAAGTACTTAGGGATATGGCTGAAGCAATCACAGAGGTGTTCAGCTAAAACCAGCTCCAGGCATCTGTGGTTGAATTATCCGGTTTGGAGATTATCTGTGCCACAGATGCAGAGCTAGCTAGGATCTGACATGGCTCATTACCACCAGCACCACATGAATAAAGCGTTGCATATTTCAGGGTCAGGCTGGGTCTGGAGATAGTCCAACAGCTTCCACTCAGGACAAAGCTAAGGCCTTCTCTCTGAAAATGTGGCTGGATATGAGCTGTGTACACTTGTACCTGTGTCATATTCCTTCTGATCTCCTGAAGAATAATCAGCTTAGGCACAGTGTGAGGGAAGTGGTATGGGTCATTTCAAATCCACTCATTATCTCCATGTAAAAAGCTGCACCTAACATGAGTCCAAATTAAGTCTAACTGGATCCAAGATAAGTCTGTAAAAAGCCTCAAACCATTTCTGTTATATGTTCTCATAGACCTGCATGGTTCCCTATATCCATCACCCAGAGTGTCTCAGCTCTCCTGAGGCTCCAGTGGAGAATCGATGGTATCTTGGAGGATTTGTGAAGCTGCAGAAGACTGGAAAAGAGGCAAACGTTAAAAGATCTGGTATGGGTCAGATCAAAGTCATTAAAAGGCTGAATTTAAAAATTGCCTGTGGGACTGTGGTGGGTAGAAGAAACTCAGATGTGAAGTAGCAGCTCACAGGGGTTGGCCAAGAGTAAGTCACACTGAAATAAGTTAATATCTTTCTATGTTTTGTTCCAGCCCTGCCTATGTCTGTGGGTTTTCTTGCTCCTGGCTACTGGGGTTTTCCAGCATTTGCTAAGGATACAGATGATGTCACCAGCCTCAGTGCTTGGGTAGTCCTCATTGCAGCCCTCTTCCCAGGAAATGAGGTTGCTTGATGGTGCAATTGCTGCCTGGCACTGACACCAGATCCATGCTTCAATAGTAACCTTTTCTGATAAACTTTTCCCAAATAAAGGGTGATTTTACTGCCCCTTCTTGTTGACAAGGTGAATATGAGATGTTACACCAAGTATCAAAAGGATTTTACCCAAATCACAATGAAGTACAAGGAGACAGAAATGTTTAAATAAGGTATCTAAAAAACCCTCTATCTTTCCAACAATTACTCTAGAATAAGACAGAAAATTAAATACCCACCTTAAAGCATCTTTAAGTAGCAGTTTAATTCTGAGCTGGATTTATGTAGACATTAGAGTTCCTCTCTTACAACTGCACTCTACTTGTACACTAAGTAATTATATGGTACCTGATTGGGAAAGGTTGTGCAGGTATCATATATGTGTGCTTGTATACCCTGAGATATTTCTGTATCTATCTAGAAGAAGAAAAGCTACAACTCTAGACATTGCCTGGAGGAATCCACAGAATCACAGAATATGGTGAGTTGGAAGGGATCCACAAGGATCATTGAGTACAGCTCCTGGCCCTGCACAGGACCATCCCCATGAGTCACACCATGTGTCTGAGACTGTCATCCAAACACTTCTTGAACTTTGTCAGGCTTGGTGCTGTGACCGCTTCCTTGGAGAGCCTGTTCCAGTGCCCAACCACCCTCTGGGTGAAGAACTTCTTTCTAATATCCAGCCTAAACCTCTCCTGACACAACTTCAGGCCATTCCCTTGGGTCCTGTCACTGATCACCACAGAGAAGAGATCAGTGCCTGCCCCTCTTCTTCCCCTCACAAGGAAGTTGTAGACTGCGATGGGATCTCCCCTCAGTCTCCTCTTCTCCAGGCTGAACAGACCAAGTGCCCTCAGCTGCTCCTCATACGGCTTCCCCTGAAGGCCCTTCACCATCTTCATTGACCTCCTTTGGATGGTCTCTAATAGCTTAATATCTTTGTTATATTGCTTAAAAGTAGTAGGGATTTAATGAGAGATACACCTTCCAGCAAAAAACACCATGAAAGACTAATATGCTGTCCCCCCTCACTTTTCAAACCACATATTCTTTGTCTGCCACATCCAAGAAACTTCATTTTCTGATTCACCAATACTGAACAGTGTTCACTTCAGTATTTTTCAGTCCTTTAACTGATTAACACCTTATGTGTCACATACATGAAGGGAGGCTCAATTTTGCCCGTGACTCAGATTTTTCTCTTATTATAATTATACACCTACAGCAGAAATGGAGATTTCATGACTTTGTCACTGTGGCTAATGGATGTGTCTCTGTGCTGACAGGGATGTGAGTTATCCATCCACCTGTCTCCTGGCTATCGGAGAGACATAGAAGTGACTCATCTCAGGGGTACCAAGTCACGTCAGCTCCTTCTCACAAGTTCCTTCTTGTTTCTTTCCTCTTTGAATTTCACTCTGGATGATCAGGAAAATCTGAGACAATCAATCTCATGATTACATTTTAAGGCAGATTAAGTGACTCAGAGGATCTCACCTCACTGCAGATGCCAATAGCGCAACCATCTCTGTCAGAGCTGGTTGCTCTGGGCTCCCTTTTAGTCAATGGAGGGAAATAAGGCCCAATTCACCTTCACTGGGTTAAATATCAGCATTACCATGGGGTGAACCATGTTATAAAAGTGTGGGTTCCCTTGTTGACTCCTGAGACAGCCTGTATGATGACTGCATGATGTGGCATTGATGACTACACTGCATCCTGCCCCAGGTGAGTCAGAAACAAGTACACGTGCATTTTGAGATCTGATGAAATAACCTGCTCTGTCATCCAAATGTAGTCTCCTACCTCTCTCTGCATGACTTATTGCACTTCCTTTTCTTATATTTTTGCTGCATAAACAATATTTTGGCAGATCCACTGGACTAATTGGCATAGGGAGGTATCACATGGCAAATACGGGGCAAAAGGAAGTTCTTTTATGCCCACAAAAAAGAACACATTATCTATTGGGATAAAATGCCCTAGGCAGCCTTTTCCTCTACTTCACCCTCAAATCAACACAGGTTTCTAGTCTAAAGTAATATACAATCAAAATTTATACTTGTATCAGAATAAGCTGGACACTCTTCAGCCTCAGGTCACCTTGGAAAGGCTCTCTGGAGTTGTTGGACTGATACAGCCAGTCCTCCAGTGCTGAGGCTGTTCCCACTGTTATGCGCAATGGGAAAATGCCGGGAGTGCCAAGGACATAAAAGCCTGGTACTCACTTGGGACATGCGACACCCATTCTGCAGATGGCAGTGGCTGCTGTGGTGGCGGGAGAAAGCACAAGGTGGTAGCAGAACCTTTGAAAACCGTCCTATAAACCAACTAGAGTCTGATTTGACCTCTTGCTTTGCTGTGATTTCCATCGTGGTGCAGCAGCCTGGCACGGCAGGCAGTGCACCTGGGAGCCCACGTGTTGAGCTGGGTTCCTACCAGCACTGATTCGGTCTTTCAAAAGAATAATTGCTATTTTGCCTATCTATGGGTTTACAGACCTAGTTTCAAAAGAGGCAGCATAATATGTTCTTTTCAGGATCTGAAATGCTCCTTTGGATGGTTTCCCTGGGGGCTTTGTCATTTATTTATTTTGATTTATGCACCCAGCAAAAGGATCATATCTAATCTCAACTCTAATGCCAATGGCTACTTTTAAAGTACAACTGCAGCATTGACCTCTCCTTCTGGGGAGAAAGAGAGAGAAAAAGAGCCTAGCAACAACAAAAAAGCCATAACATTTTAACAACAAATATTTATCAAATCATAACAAGTTGTTTCAGGATTCTAATGAGTTTCAGTGAAAATAGATTTAAAGAAGGATTAAGGCAATTTAAATACAATTATCAAAGTGCAGCCTAGAGAGGTAGGTCAAAAAGACAGAATAAAAGTTCCATAGAGTTTACAATAACTTTGCTGTGAAGTCTTGAACCAAACCAAACAATACAAATATTCACCGAGGAACACCTAGAAAACCTCATGTGATGTAATTTCTGAAACAAACCACCCTGAGTGTGGTGAACCCCAGTGTATACTACTGTGCTGAAACAACAAGATTCAGACCCAATGACCTCCACTTCTGAAACATGCCATCCCACCAATTTGTGGCCATACTGGTTTTGAGCAAGAGGCTGTCAGAAACTACTCTTACATCATAGTTAGTTGTGATTAATTTTTTTTGAGGGCCATTTTATAAACATATTTATGTTTGTAAAACATATATTATGCTTTCTTCCTTCTAGGCCATTAAAAGCCACATCCAGAACAAGATGTTCCATAACCCAGCCTTCTCATCCTTATTATCCACCTTGATGCTCTGGAAGAAAACCTTTCTTCTTGTCTTCCTCACTCTTTGATACAGTCCCAGAGAGCAAGATATCCATGAACTGCAGTTTGCCTCCAGCTGGTGCCCAGGGCTGGGGATGCCCTCCTCCCTGCTCCTGATTACACTGCACTTTGCAAGAGCCTCAGCTCCACCTGCTTCTGATGCTCTTGCCACTAGCATCAAAATGATGTTTTCCAATTTGATAAAACTGACAAAATGTTTCAGCTGGCTGAGGCTGTGGGTGAAAACCACTGAGGTGTTGGGTGAGAGCAGAATGGTGCAGAAGGCCCTCAGATCTTTCTTTCTGGCCCTTGAAATCATGCCCTGCAGGGCCCCATCCTGACATAAGAGGCAGGACCTTGTGCATAGAATTTTTCAGGAATGTCTCCATTAGTTTTAATTACCAGGCATAATTGAAGCACACATTTTGAATCAGGAACCTGGAAAGTTTTGATGAGCTCTATCAAAACTTTCGCAGTTCATCTCAAGGACTAGCATTACAATAAATGTCATTCTCTAGTTTATAGTCGTAATCCTGGAGCAAGAGCTGATGATTGTTAATTTTATGCTTTCTTTCTTTCTGCTTACTCATTATGTCAGCATATTTCATTTCTGTTACACTTTCTGAAATCAATCTTCCTTTTAATGTATAGTTCCCTATTGCCTTTTTTCCCAGTAAACAGCTGAAGATATAGTGTTGGCCTCTAACACATGGAATCCATTTATGATAGTTTACATAATCAGATTTTCAGTGCACTGTAAATCTGTCTTTAAATGCTTGCATTGCTCCAGGACTAAACTGGTTAAATTTTGGAACTGTTTTTCATCATTTGTGTACATTTCACTATTTAAAGGAACAATTAAGATGCTATTTCGGTGGGGCTTTAGCACCTTCTATGTGTCATTGATTATTTTTCCCCTAGTGGGAATTTCTACAAATGAATATTGTATTTCAGAATAACAACTACTTTGGTCATAAATATCTTCTAAGCTACTAAATGTCAAACTTTCTTTGGCAGTAGGGTAATTAATCTCTTGAATATTGTGGTTGACTTTTGCAATTAAAAAAAGTGATGAAATTTCGCAGGGAGGAACAAGCAAAACTAGCCAAAATGTTAACATGCAGATGGGTGATGACCCTATGAAACAGCTCTGATGGGAAGCAGGAATGTGCTCCCATAGGCTGCCTGTGGATTCTTCTCATGCGTTTGGTGCCCTGCTTTTAAGCTCTGAGGGGCATCAGGACTAACAAGAGCAAGACACAAGCCCAGGTGTAGGGCACTGCAGTCAGGGCTCTGAAGTGGTTCCTTGCCTCCGTGGAGGACCAGACTGCTTCAAGCAACATGGTTTACTCTGCTGTATCATTTGCCAGTGGGAAAAAAGAGCAAGATGTAAGCCCAAAGAAGGGCCTGGCAGCCACTGAAGAAGCCACCAGAGGAGCCTGCCCAAGTTACCCAGGAATGTGTTGCTTCACTGCTGTGGGTTTTTGGAGGCTTCAGCTGAGTCATGGTTCAACATACACATGTACCACCTTCCCATGAAGAAATTGGAGGGTGAAACCCCTGAGCAGCCAGGCTGGAGTGTGGAGACACAGCTGGCTTGCTTGCATTTGCAAGAGTGGGTTTGACCAGCAGCTGATCCTTCCCTGAGGCCTGATATTTCTTCCTCTCCAGTATGAGGACAACTCTACAGAAGTTCAACCCTTTTCACAAGCTGAATTGCTAAATTGATTGCAGTACATCAACAACATTTTCTCATAGGGAAACACACTGACTTTGGTCCGTACTTTCTCATATAAAGCAGACTCAACAGCAAGCATTTTCAACTTGGTTTATAACTGTGCACACTGGGGTGTTATTAAATCCTTTTAGAAGCTGATTTGTGTGTGGAGAGTGGATAAAATTGCACTTGGATATATGTGGTGGGGGAAAAAAAGTTTTCCCCCTGGAGTTAAAAAAATGGTAACCCCCGAGGGAGTGGTGTCCCTTGGGGTTGAGCCAATGAGCGCTCCTGCAAAATATAAACATATCACACCAGACCGGAAAAGAAGGATGTTGTAGTTGTTGTTGGAGAGAGTGACCATGTTCTGAAGCCACAAGGAGAAGGGGCAGGAGCCCCGTTGGGGGCTAGCCCCCCCCAGCCCCTGGCAGGGGGGCTACAAGAACTTGGAACAGTGTTAAACTGGGCCAGGTTCTGTAGCTGAGAGCTGAAGGAGTTTCTCCACTGTAAGCAGCAGCAGGAGATACTGAAAAGCGGCGGCAGAGCAGCAGTGGCCGGAGAACAGTGGCAGAGAGCCAGAAGGAGATAAGGAGCAACAGAAACAAGCATGCAGCCAAGCAGAAAAGACACAGAGATGTTTAATGGAGAGAGAGAGAGAGAGCTAAGCTCTACAGACAGAGGTTTGGGGTAAGAACTGAAACAAACTCCCCAAACCCTTCTGAGACCTCCTAGAGAGGAGGAGGAGATGGACTCCTACTTGAGAGGAGTCTTGGAGTGCTGCAGCACTGGAAAGAGAGGAGCTGAGAAGCTCAGACGTCCCGGAGCTGGACCAGGATGGCCAGATGGAATGCGGAGGGGGTGACCTTGCTCCCCCTGCTGCTGCTGCCAAGCTGGCAACAGCCTGAAACAGAGCACAGGAGCTCTGATAGAACTCTTGAGGCAAAGGCCTTCAACTGAAAGCTGCCCGAGAAGTTCTGACTCAGGGGTGAATCCCCTGAGGGAGGGATCTTCATGGGGGTCTTACACCCCATGATATGACGTGGTGAAGCGAGTTTTATCCCTACTACGCAGCCCACAGAAGAGAGAGAGACCGTCGAAGGGCTGAGGGGGGGAGAGGAGACCCCCCCTTATGTGTAATGGAAAGAGATCTAGCTACAACAATCCAACTACAGCTGCTGCATGGAAGAAAAGAGACACTGCTGCCCTGGGAGTGGAAAGGGTCTTTCCTTCTCCCTTCTGGACTTTTATTGGAGGGAGAAGAGATTGGTCCATTGTAAATACTGATTTATCATAGGAGAGATAGTTAAAATTATGTATATGATGTATTGTAATATTTATTTGTACAGTGATTGTAATATAATTCCCTTTCCCCCCATACTGAGTCTTGTGTTTTGTCTGGAAAACCCATCTCACACTGGGTTGAGATGTGGGAGGGAGGCCTGGACTCGGGAATTGGATTCTGGGAGTCTCAAACCACCACAATATAGCTTGTGAGTGTGGACAGATGTTAAATACAAAATGTCCAGGTTCAAGGCTGGGAGATAACAGATTTCCAATGCCACAGCTGGCTTTGGTTGTTCCCTGAGATAACATTACCTTGCAAAACTATGAGTAAAGGAACAAATGATGGTATGGATTTAACTGGAGCAAATCCAATACAACTCAACTGCAGTTGGGTGAGTTGGGTAAATACTTACCCAAACAAACTTGCTTTGTTTACCTTATACCGATGCACAGGATTTAGTCAAAACAGTCAAACAAATGTCTATTTTGAAGCATTTGGTCCAGGTAAAACCCTAGGTTTGTTTTGGAGATTTATTTTAGACACATAGAGTTGCATAGATGAGGAGCAAGCTGGGAAAAGAAACAGGTGGTGCGGAAGGGAGGAACAGAATAGAGGAAATGAACAGAGGAGAGAACAGAGGAAAGGAAGGAGCCAAGTCTGAAGTGAAAGCCTGGTGAAAATAAGTCAAAGTATTTGCACCACTGAAAACCAAATGAGAAAAACAACCTGATAGAGGCACCTAAGCTGTGAAGGGTTCAGAAGGCTCGTGTGGACAGCGAGCACTACTGATAGATGCTGTCCCTGCCAACCTGGTACCAACTGCATGCTGATGTTTATGGGACTTCAGCATGTGTTTTGTCCTTTAAAACTTAGGAACAAAAACACAGGTTAGAAACTGTGGCACCAGCACATTATTAAAGTTATGAAGTTAAAAACTCCAGAGTTTGGAAGTACTGGAAAGGCACATGTTGGTACTCTGCACATGTTCTCTGTTGAGTGGCCTTTAACCACACACAGGACTCACGCCAACAGCCCAGCAAAGCAGGTTCAACTGTGCTGGCCTTTCTCCAATGTTCGAAACCCGTCCCTTGTAACTGTGGGCTGTGGCACTTTACTGAATTCAACAGTGCTGGCAGGTAGGAAAGTTGTCCAGGAAGTACCTGATGAATTTACAGAGCTTTCAGGGCTGGATGGCCCCATAGCTGTTGAGTGTTAAACTACCCTGTTAGATACAGACACAAATTCTGCCTTAAGCCTTGAGTAGTTTCTTGTGCTGGTGTCCAGGACTTTGCCCCTAGAACAGAAAAAAAAAAAAAAGCACATTGCTTAATTGAGAGCGTATGATCCTTATTGACTGGGTGGAGCAACACCATGAAGCAAAGCAGGTCAGCACCCAGCAGTCCCTGAGCTGCTCACTTTAGTCCCCTGTTTCATATGTTAAGCCATAACTTTGTCCTTATAGAACAACATCCAAATTTCTCCCTTGCATTGGTTCAAGCTGTATGTGACTTTGTTCTCTATCCATGGGATGTGAACTGTGCTAAGGAGTAGTATGTTGTAGCTAAGGCCATGCATGCTGCTGTCAGCGTGGCCTTGACCACTGCCCTAAGGGTGCTGCCAGTAGGTGGGGTCCAAGTAGAAATTTTGATTGCTCACTCTACCTTGTTTGCTGGAGTTTTTGTTCTTGTAAGGGAATTCTATGTTTTTTGAGGTGGGCTCTGGAGGACTTTTCAATGTGATTGGGGCATAACAGCCAGAAAAGACCATCTGCCCACAGAATAATCATTTATTCCAGAAGGGAGATCACAGGAACTGAGACATTTTTTACTATCTGTTCATATCAGGAGTGTTTCTAAACAGATATGGATCTGAGCTAGGTTCCCAAATTCACATACACTTGAAGTTCAATGTAACCCAAATCAGGCTGCATGGTCAGGGGCTGAATATTCATTCATGGCCATGGACAAGGCTGAATATTTAAGTTCCTTGAATCAAGGAAGAAGAAAAATGGGCTTGGATAAAAACATGTATGTGCAAGAGAGAAAGAATAATTGATGGAGTTGGAAACTTGTGCAGCTCTGAGTTCATCCCTGTTTCCAGCTCCAGCATACATAGAAGGGCTGTTCCCAGCTTTCCAAATCAGGCAGACACATTGTGTTCATGAATTTGTTCATGGATTAGTTACTGTGTGCAGAGTGCTCCAGCTGAACATCTATAAAGTTAGGCTCCTTTTGCAGAGTACTTTGATACGAGGGGACTGGCTGTCTTGGGGGATCTCTAATAAGCTGTGTTTATTGTGAGGCTGCTGGTTGCAATCTCATCTGCACAGATTTATAGTGGAGCTGTTACGTGAGTGATTGTGGGATTTGCATTTTTGCACATATGGAAATGTGGAGTTCACATTGCTATGTGATGCCAGCCTTGAAAATCAGAGCTGGAAGGAAGGAATGTGGGAAGGAATTCGCTCCGAAGTGAGAAATGTGGATTTTGATAAGGGAAGCACCATCAGTCATTGCCTAATGAGCATGAAATGTATTCCTGATACTGCGTAAATGTAGGAGGCTCTCTGGTATGGTGATGACAAAGCAATGGCACCCTTTTACAGGACCTTTTATAGGAAACATCTGAAAGGACTTAGGCTGCATCTTCTCAGGATGCTGAGCCACTTGAGCAGCCCCTGGGAAGGGGACCCCTCAAGCCATGCACTAGGGCCCAAAGATTAAAACATCTGCCCTGAACGCACAGGGAGGGAGTTGGTGCTGAGTGAGGGACGTGTGCTGGCAGACTGGTTTTGGAGCTTTTCCTCACTGTGTGTATGCTGAAACACCACATGTACATCTTGAAGAGCCTGTTCTACTTGAAAAAGAAAGAAAAGATGTCAACTGGATGTCCCCCATGCACACTCTGTTAGATTCTCTGATTGGATAATATATTGGTTGGCAATAGACTCCCTGCCTCTCTAGAACATCCAAGACTTAAATTAGCTACTACTGATCTATAAATTTTAGGGTAGACAGTTGAAGTAGAGTCAGATTGGCAAACCAGACCTTGGACCCACTCAGTCAGAAATATATCTAACAACAAATTCAGGTTAGAGATTTCAAAAGAATGAGGTAAAACACAGACAGTGTGACGATATTTGTGCTCTTTCTGTTTGCCAAGCCTTCAGGGTTTCTCTTTTCTCCCCAGCCAGAAGATTCTCAAATTTAACATTTAAAGTGGAAGTGGAAGTGCTCCTGTAATTTAAATGCATGTGTAAATGTGATTTCCTAATTAATGATGAAGCTGAGCAGTTTGCTGAAGATGTCTCAGTTCTAGTTTTTAAAGTTGTATTTATAAACAAATTGCAAATCTCTTCAAATCCATAATTATCTGTCACAGCTGATGAGCACTGAAAATATCTTCCAAGATATTGTTAACCCTTAAGAACTGTTTAAGCTGTGAGTTGTTATACCTTTGTAACTTCAAACAGGGAACGTTAATATGAAGTTTATATTCACCACATGACTCTGCAAACTAGATTTAAGGGAAAGAGCAAACACTGTGAAACTGTGATAAAATCTGGAGAGCTGGTGAAAGCATACTTGCATAGACAGTGTAGAGCCAAGTGTGAGACACCCTGTACACTCCCATCGGTTGTTCCTGAACATGAATGGCAAGCTGAAAATGTCAGTTGGCTGTCTCAAATGCCAGCTGTGCCCACAGGCTCATCTCTCAGCACTTCCCTTCTTACCTCTGAGAACTCCAAAACATGCTGAATAAGCTGTGGGCATCACCCCTTCTAGTGCTGGCAGGGAAGTTGGGAGGTGGGAAGATGGAAGATTGTACCCAGCTCCTCCATATGTAGATTGTGCCTGGGGCAGCCCAGAGCAAGCCCAATGCACGCCCTGCCACGCTTCTCCAGAAGGACCAGTTAGGCAGTTGTCAGAGCTGTAACAACATTTCCTTATATTTTTATATTACTATTCGTATAAAGGGCAAAAATATTGCCCCAGCTCTTGGATATTTGAGTTACATGAAGACTGTGAGAAGGGTGGGTGCAGCTGTTCCTGGTGTCCTGCCTCAGTGCCCCTCAGCGGAGATCCTGTTTGTCTCTTCTTTCAGGATGGATATTTGGAAGATACCTTTCTCTCAGTTTCATCCAACCTGGATAATGTCACACCTCCGACACCATAGCCACCCACAGATACTCTGACCAACTGGCTGGACACGTGTCCTGCTAAGTGTGCTACACCTGTCGCAGCAGAGTTCACTTATACCTGAGTTAGAAGTGGGTGAAAATATGGCTGCTGGTCCAGCAGTAAGAGTGGGAAATATGAAGAAGGGCTACAGGGTTTGATCCCTATCCCTGAGCCTGGTATGGCCCTGGTCAGAACTGGGATTCAAGCATCCATCCTGCAGGAACGTTGTTTCATGAGCTTTTACGTAGCTTTTACGTAGCTCACACTGGTCACGTGTCCTTGTGCAATATGGGATGCTCCAATCTATCCCTTTGAAACTGTCAAAAAAATAGACTCTGAAATGTATTGCTGTGTATTTAAAAGTAGAGTTACAGAAACAAATTCCGTCTCATAACAAGGATATTTCTGACAGACATATTCCTCAATTAGTGCTATTTGGTTATGTGGTAATAAAGTTAAAATGCCAGCATAATATCCTTCTACAACCTCACTCTTTAGACTTTTGATAGTAAAAGAACAGAGCACTTCAAGATAATTTCCCCCAGCTAACCCTTGGCCTTGAGTATGCTGCAGAAAACATTATAGTGTGTCCAAATAATGAGAATTACTGCTGGCAGTACAAGGAGGAGCTCAGCATCAAGGACAACATCCAGTTTTATCATGCTCCCATCTAGCCTGTTAAAGATAATAAAAAGCGACTACTCCAACCAGAAATTTTTCTTCATCTCTAGTGTTTGAAACAGTAATCTCAAAAATGATCCTGAAGGCTCAGGGATGACAAAGACCTTTGCATATAACAAATATTTTAATAGTTCAGTTTCCAAATTTATTTCTGGCCTACAGTACATACTTCCCCCCCCAAGTTTGTGTTGAACCCTGGCTGTATTTATTTTGGGATGAGGAGAACTGCATGATGCTTCTTCTCCATTTCTGAGACTACAGTCCAACGAAGCAGATGAAACAGTAACATTAACAGTAGTGTCACTCCTTGTTCCTCCTTTAGTTCCTATCCTGTGCTTGGCTGAGCAGTATAATCTTTCTCTTAAGCCTTCCAGGTAGGAACCAACCCGTGGAGCCCCTGATTTCTCAGACTGAGCCCCCAGCCTTCCCCAGCTCCTGCCATGGGAGAAGAGCCATGGCACCCCAGAGCTGCACAGCTCAGAGAGCACACAATGGTAGGAGGAGGGAACTGAGGTCTTTGCAGTGCCAGAGCATAAGACATTTCTTCCATGAGGCAAATGTGGGTTTGTGGTTCAGGAAAATTTTTGAGACCTGGCTTTTTATTCCCTGGAGTTTCCCCGGTTTTGTAAACCAAAAAGCCATGCACAGAATTGTTTGGAGAAAAGGAGTTGAAGTCTTAATTTTAAAGTAAAACCTGCATTTCCAGATGGAGCTCGTAGATTTGTGACCTAAATCTGTGGTGTGTATTAATACACCCAAAGTGGTGACACAAACTTGTTTTACAAAGACAGCAAAGCAAGGCTGAAACGAGCCCTACCTGAAGGCAGCAGCACAACTCCTGTGGGCCTCAAGAAAATGGGGTTTTCTTTAGGAATGGAGGTGGATGAAGATCAGGGGTGGGTGGAGTTCAGA
The DNA here is from genome assembly GCF_001715985.3 of Manacus vitellinus. Classification (NCBI taxonomy): domain Eukaryota; kingdom Metazoa; phylum Chordata; class Aves; order Passeriformes; family Pipridae; genus Manacus; species Manacus vitellinus. Next base: position 10,244,387 of record NW_021938999.1, read on the forward strand.
GGCAGATAAAGTCGTGTTTCTAGTGAAGCACAGCTTCCTCTGGCTAATCCCCCAGCCAGCACCACATTTCTTGTAAAGGCAGACCTGCCTGAGGGAAAACTCCTACTCTTGCCTGTCACCTCTGTTTTCCATCTCCTGGGGATGAGTTCAGGAATGCTGCCCAAAGTGGAACCCCAGAGGCAGATGGAGAGGGAGGGGGCAGAGAGCAACTTGCAACATCTCTACCTGTCCCACCTGCAAAGTCTCAGCTCTCCTCACTACTTCTTTTGTCCATGTATGGGAGCAGAGGGGAGTTTTGACCATCACCCCCATGTCTGGTTGGTGAAGTGTGTAGTAGATTGGTTAGAAATGCGAGGACATATGAACATGGCTAAGGCTATGGATGAGCTGCTAAAGTATAAGACGCAGTCTGACTAGGCCCATGAGAAAGTCTGAGATAGCAGGGCCGTGAGAAAGCAGCAGCGTCCTTGGGTATCCTAAATTGAGCTGAGAAACAGGAGCTAGGCATTACCAAAACAAAGGCACTTAACGAGCCACCTGTGTAAACAATGGGAAGCAGTTAAGATGATATCACCACCTAACCGAGTACCAATAATGAGCCTGATTTCTGTAATATTCATGAACCTATTATAGAGTGTATATTAAGCTACTGTCAATCTACAATAAATGAAGTTCCTGGATTCTCACATTGAGGTGTCTAGAGCTTTCCGTCGCGACGTTAGAAGTGCAGGGAGCCCCTCTCTCCCAGGCTGTTGAGGGACAAGGGCCCTGTTGAGGGAGCTGGATCCTAGGCAGTGCCATGAGGCAAATCAGGGAGGAGAATTTATGTAGGTCATGTTGGTTCATAATTATTTGCTGGAGGACAGGAAAGTAGGCATGGAGGGGGAAGGACAAAGTAACCACACTTTGGAGAGGGGCTGGATTGTGTTATTAGGCAATTGGCAAGGGCCAGAGCGATCCTGTGGCTTCATCTTTGCCAGCAACACTGAGAAAAGCAGCAGTGTGGCCACTGCCACCACCTCTCCATCACTCTTTGCTGCTCCTTCATCTCCTTCTGCTAGAGCAGCTGTTCTCTATGTGGTGAATCAGATGAGAGGGTATAACTCAGCAAAAGGCTGGGTTTTGGTGTTTGTTTTTGTCCAGAAAAAACCCAAGTATTTTTCAGCCAGATTAACCATCTGAACAGGTTTGCTTTAAAGCCATGCTAGCAGAGCAAAAGCACTGGCATAGGTTGAGGATGGAGGAGGAGGGGCAAGGACCCCAGCTGAGCACACAGTGAAAACACAGAGGAAACCCTGGGGTTTCCCAGTTGCAGAGCCAAAGCCAGTTCATTTGGAAAACTAATACCTCTCTCAGGCACATGGGAAAGAAGTTCAAAGCTGATCTTCAGATAAAAATTTTTTTTCTCAAATTTGTATAATTATCCTTAGTCTGTTAGCACGATGCTTTGTATGCCTTCCACCAATATTTTTCCATAGATTTTTCATTCTTAATTAAATAAGAGTTGTTGCAAAAGGACAATGTCTACAAAGCTGAGTAAGAAACAAAGAAATCGACATTAAAACAGCCACAGTCGATGAAAGGTGGTGAATTCACTGTAAGTGAAGGAAATGCAGGAGAGACAGGTAAGCAAACCGAAATAGGATGACTCACTGCCTGGCAGATCTTACTGTGAAGATGGTGGGGTCCATCCCCACCACAACTTCATTGCTGTTGGCAGAATTATTCTAAGCCCTATGTCACCCCCATGCTCGGGGTGGCCAGAGGTGTGTTGGCCCAGGTGCTGCAGCAGGAAACAGTCACCAGTCCCATAGGGATTTCCCCCACTGTCCCCAAGCTTGTCTTGTTAGTGTTATCTGGAAGTTCAGGGCTAAGGGTGCAGCTCTGTCTCCCAATTTCCTTCTGCATGCTTGTGTGACCATTGTTTATTGCTCATGCAGTTCCCAGCACATGCTCCATATTCGGCACTTACAGCTTGCTAATTCCCTATAAGTTTCCCTGATGGGGACACAAACATTATCTGACCATGCACTTTGACACCCAAGATAAATGTTTCCCTTATCTGCTGATATTTTCCTTACCTGTAAGATTGTAAACGTTCTTTCTGTCCATAGGGAGTGCTGGCCCATTACTTTAAGTGGGCTCTGTGATGTATCCTTGGCCTGTTGCTGGCCCATGGCCACGGGGAACAGAAATGCTGTAAAAGGGGGCCACAGCCAGACAGCTGCACTCAGCACGTCATTGTGAGGGCGTGCAGAGACTGGACATGGTGCTGAGTTTGGGGAGATACCCCCTCCCTTTGCATGTCAAGGTATGTGCTTCTCCAAGGATGCAGGATTTGGCTCCACAGAGAGTAGAGGAAATCAGCAGGGAGAAGCTCTGGGAATGAGGGGATGAAGGACATGGGGTGAGAAGGGCGGCTGGGGCAAGGGTCACAAGGGGACAGTGTGATTTGAGGGATGACAGGGGTAGAACTGGCTTTGGTGAAGGGACAGGAGGCCTGGAGGGGAGACTGGAGTGTGAGCTGTTGGTGTGGGCTGTTATGGGTGAGAATGTTTGGTGGGTTGGTGGTGGTTTGAAGAGTGTGAGTGGTTAAATAGGAGGGTCTGTTACAGAATCACCCAGGCCGAAGACCTGGGGAAGAAAACTTCCCAGCCACAAGTCCAGCAGCAGGATGGTTTCAATGGACCGTAGTGATTGCTCTTCACTGGGAATTTTCACTTCAGATGTTTCAAGGCCCCTTGGCAGCCATACATACCCTCAACCAGGAAGCCAGCTGGTCCTTGCCTGAGCTCAGAACTTGTTATCTTCAGGCAGAGGGCAGAGGGAAGGAAGAGACCCTACCAGAGTGTTGGGATGTCGTGATTGCAGCCATCAACCCTGTGTCATGCAGCCGTGGGATACCCATCACAGGTGGAGGCTAAACACACAGTGAGGGCTGCGATGGGGCTTCACCCTGGTGGGGACCAAGCTTCAGGCATGAGGGTGATGCAGCATGGGCCTGACCCCTGCTGTCACTTCCCGTCACCAATCCCTCATCCTCTGGCTGATTTCTGGACCCAATCCAGCATATTGTGTGTCTTGCAGGAATTGGCAGGCTTTGAACCTGCAGCTTCCTCACTTGGAGGGATGATGACATGATGAGGTTGACAACTGTGCTGGAGGGAGGGATTTAATGCACCCTTCCGGCGCTGTATTAGTCACAAAGGTCACATCTATTAACAGACAGAGCTGTAGTGCGTGGCAAGTGGGTCACGTGTTACCAGCTTCTTGTTTCCACCCAGTAATTCATGCTAAAAGGGAAGTAATGTAGTGTCAAGCAGTTTCTCTGGGACCAGAGGTCTCAAGGCAGGGAATGTTGCATCCATCCACTGGTTAACAGGAGCAGGAAGCAGAGGGGGGAAGCTACCAAAAGACTTTGCCTATATAAACTATTTACTGAAATTCCCCAAGGGGAAATGAGAGCAAGAAGGGAAGCAAGAATTGCTCAGAGAAACTTTTTTCCTACTGCCTTTGTATTTATAAGGAGAGCTCTGGCAGATCTTGCTCCATGTGTGCTTTCTAACAAGATCTCAAATCACATGTTGGGCATCCATGTGTCACTACCTGTCTACACAAGCTAGAATTGCCACAGTAGTGGAAATGAAATGAGAAAACTCAATTCCTGCTAAGGAACATGTCCGTAGGGCAAGGCTTGGGTTGCTGCCGGAGGAAGAGTTGGCAGCAGCCACCACAGCTGTGGGAAGAGGTTACCTCCCTGGTGGTGGTACAACTATTACTGCTGCTGTGTCGTAAATGAGATCAGAGATCTGAGCTGGCTGGAAAATAACTTTTTTTCCTTTTATTTTTTCCTTTTTCCCCAGTTTCAGCTGGGTGAGTTTTCAGCCAAATCAGTTCCCCAGGCCAGTTCATGGTGCAGCTGCATGTTGACTTGTGATGGCACGACATGGAAATAGCACAAAAATAGACTAAAGGCACAGATGGGAGAGACTCTTTCAAAAGAGAATGCTCACCAGACTGCAGCCTGAATGACCTCTGAGGCTCCTCCTTCCTAACAGTTAACAAAAGCTTTGTTAGGCAATGTCCTCAGCGGTCATGAGGCTTTGCGCTGGGGAAGGTTTGCTCTTCTTCCAAACATCTGTCTTCATGTGCCAACTTCCCCTCCCCACTGAACATGTGCAAGAGGAGCAGATGTGATAAGGAAGACGAACAGGAGGATGGATACTGAAAAGCTGGTTGAGACTCACAGATGTAAGCTCCTGCTGCAGAAATGCATCCTTAAATAGTGGGGATCAAGGAGTGGTTTATGCAGAGATTCCCAGCTTTGCAAACTGGGCATTTGAGCAGCATGCAGGAGAGCAAACATGATACAAAGGTACATACAGAGATGTCGAATTGCAGTGTCAAAACCAAATTGCTGCTGAAAAGAAGAAACAACCTGTGTTGCTGAGGGCTAGTGGAATTAGGACAAAGAACAGGGCCAGGTGAGGTGAATGGGTCAGATGTTCATGAGGTGCTGTGCGTCCATCTGTGCATGCTGTCCTGGGTTCACCGGAAGAAAACTGAGAAATCCTAACAAATTGTGTGAGAAATTACATTCCTTGCATCTGAGATGCTGGTTTCCTCACAAGCATTATGTTTAACAGGAATCTTTCTGAGCCCCGAGCTGAAGGACGTTTTTCAGTGAGCTGCTTCCTTGTGCATTTCCCAGTGCACAGCTGATGTGAACAGACGTGGCACGTCACAGCCTGGAACGATTTCCAGTCTTGGTGCAGGTCAGCAGCTATGCCATGTCTGCAGAGCAATTTGGCACATTTCTAGTTTAACCCAGTTAATCAGATCAGCTTCTTAAAATAATTTTTTTTCAGCACTCCAAGAAAAGCAGTCTACTTCAGCTGAAAGAACAAAAGACTCTTCTCTCAGAATGCTGGCCATAATGTGAGCACTTATTGAGAAACTGCCTGTAGGAGTCGTAAACCAAACAAAGCATGATCAGTCCTACAGAAAAACACAACCTCAGAACAGGAAAGGCTTATTTCAGGGTCATTACTCAAAATAATTTTTGTCTGTATGAGAAAAAATTGTGATATTTAGGAATATGTCCTGGAATGTGAAGTATTCTTCAGTTCTGGGAAGCAACATATTTATTCTGCTGATTGGTGTAATAATCAGTGTTTTGAGTAACTAATGAATAGTGGTTCCTTCCATTTAAAAGGAACACTTGGAGGACTTGTATCTTAAATGTGCATGCCCTTAAGGAAAATTGAAACTCTTGGCCTTTTGGGAGGCTTCATGGGCTTGCCTTGGGGCCATTTCTTACTACTGGATTATATCACATTTGAAGTGGAGGTAACACTGCTTATTTCAAAGTGCTTATTAAAAAGATTGAAAAGATTGTGCTGTGGGCAATACCTACATAGTAGTTATTGTTTAGGATCTTGCAGACTCTACAAAGGAATATCTCTAAATTCTGAATTTACTTGGATCTGATCAGGATTGAAACCCTTCGGATCTGGCTGATAGATAACAAACACAGATAAATTGCAAATTCTGCCTGTACAGACTCACCTGTGCTGTGTCTCCCGTTATCTTGGAGATATTTGACCCTGAAACTCCTCACTTAACAGCTTGCCTTTATGTCTCTAGGGCTTAATCTGCTGGAGTCAGTGGAAGCTTTGCTCCTGATTATAGTGGGGCATGTTTGGGCTCATCCATCAGCTCCATTGATGGAGTTGAAACTGCAGATTTTCTTCTGCATCCTTATCTACACCTTTGGACTGCAGTTTAACTGTGCCAGTTTCACCCAAATCCCTGACTTCACTTCCTGTTGTGCTGCATGCTGCCACTTTATCTCCCTTTGGGATCCCCCTATTTACTTGAGTCCTATCTTACCTGTTTGCACTCCAGGTAAGAACAGCTGTGCTGGTTTGGACCATCTAACCCATCCCTCTACTCTACCTCCAAAGGATCCATAAGCAGACTCATATCAATCAGTCATTGTAGCTTCCAGCTGTTTACAGCTCACAGGATTTCCTGAACCTGCTGGGGTTTGCCTGTGGCATGGACCCCTCCAAACACTTGGGTGAGCATGTGAGTTCCTTGCATTCTCAGTGTGCTTTGGAAAGGACCTCTTCAGCAGATCCACTGCCTGCTGCATGAAAAAATTCTTCCTGATATTTTCTTTGATTGTCTTGGAGACACAATCAACACTCGATACTTACCCACACTCTCTTGTGTTATTAATGATTTCATAGCTTTCCCTGTACCATGTCCCCATCTCACCTCTTTTCCAGCTTGAGAAGTCCTACTCTCCTGCACTGTTGCTTGCACGAAAGTTGGGTCACACCTTTGCTCATTCTGTTATTCTTCTCTGAATCTTGTCCATCTTTTTTCTATCCTTTCCGAGGGTCAGAATTGCATAGAGTATTCAAGGTGTGAGTGCAAAATGGATTTACACAGTGGAACAGTGATGTTTGCTACTTTATTGGCTTTTTCTTTTGTAGTAATCCCAAACATTTATTTGTTCTTTGACTGTTGCTGAGCAGCGATTTCATGTTTTCAAGAAAGTGTATACAGTAGTTCTACCAAGGCCTCCCTCCTGAGTAGCACCACTGAGCTCAGAAACCATTATTTATGCATGAAACTGGAGCTGCTTGCCCTTAAATGCATTCATTGCTTTATATCTGTCTAGACTGAATTTAATTTACCATTATTTGGGCTGGTCATTCTCTCTCTTAAGGTTCTTCTTGAGTTCTTCACCATCTGCCTTCATATTGCCTACCAATAATTCTGTATAGTAACATTTTTGACCCCCCTGCTCACCTCTGCTTGCAGCTCTCTGCTCTGGCTTCCCTCTGCTGCTCACATCTGCCTTTTCCTTGCTTTCCCCACTCCAAAGAGTCACAGTATCCTTCAGATTTCTTCATGTGGACCCATCTTCCTTCACATTTGTCATCTGCAGCCTAAGCCATTCACAAAAGCCATACTCTTCTTTTTTCCTGCTTTCTACTCTCTTTTTCAGGTGGCTGTAATAGTGTCAAATAGAGTTGTTCCAAACCTTCGGTGTCTGGAGGAAGACTATCTCTGCTGCAAGGCCTGTTGGGAGGGAAAGAAGGGACAAGACAGGATATTCCTACCAGGCAACTGAAGTAACATTTAGGAATTTCCAAAATTATTCATGATGTCATTTTTAGTTTTTGAAGGCTATAGAAAATAAAGTTGTGGATTTTGTTAACAGGAAAAAGAGGATTTATTATCCTTTTTTGACCCCAGTGGTTAGCCAAAGTTTGGATTGTTTCAGTCAATTCTCTAGTGTCAGGATTGTTTCGAAACCTAGCTGTTTATTTACAAAGAACAACCACTGCTTTCTTTGCTTAACATGAGGAAACACTTTGCTCGCAGCTCCAAGCTCTTTTCCAGCAAGTGGTTTGCACACATTGTTTGTACTACCAGGCAATACCCGGCATAGCTCAGCTCCCTCAGACGACTTGCATCACGTGCCTGTGTTTTGGATGGTGGATCCTATTGTTCCAGATAGTTTATTCCATAAAGGAAGTTAATTGTTCCCTGTTGCCTAGTGAGAATGAATAGGACTGCAATACCTTCTGTTTCCAACAAGCTTTAACATGATTTACGATGGAAGGAACTTTATAAGGAGCCAATGGTCTTCCAGTTGTGTTGATTCCTCAAGAAGGAGCATACTCAGTCTGAAAATTCTTTTCTTCACTACTGTCTTTCACCAGTAAATCACAGTTCAGTCATGAAGCGCCTTCATCCCCCAGACATCCCAGCCCTGTGGAGATCCTGGCAAAGTCAAGCCTTGCAGCAGTAATAACATGAAACTCCAACACTGGATGCAATTTTAGCCAAGCTCAAGACTTTCAGAGATTAACCTCCTGGTTAGGCTTCCCAGCTGAAAAGTTGGAAGTACTACATTGCACTGTTTCTTGTTTTCAGGAATTTGTAGGTGGACTGTCTCTAATGAAAAGGTTAGGGAGACAAGGAGTTAATTTGGAAATCAGAGTTGGCTTCAACGACATTCAGAATTTGCCACATCCTTTTTGCACTACATAAAAAGCTTTCAATAAGTCTGTGCAATTCCAAAAAATGCATGTGGCAACAATTGACTTCAGCCCCTGTCTCCAGACCTTTGCTTCTTCTCTATGTGGGAACATCTTTTGGTCTTTTCCAGTGACTTTTTTCTCATGGGGATGGAGTGATTTTTCTTCCTCCATTCAAACTGGTCCATACTACAGATCTGAACACGTCTGAGCACCTGAGGTAAGTGATGCAGGTCTGAAAAAACCTCCTGTAGCCCGCTCACATTTTTATATGTTGCCCAACACCACTGCTCATAGCCACACTCAAATGCAGCCTTACAGACCAGCCGGGCACTATGACTGTAATTCTCCAATCTCTGCAAGGTGTAACCCAACTCATCACACATCAGGAGGGGCAGAATTGCTCCTGAAGTCCAGGGTTTTTTGTTCTGTGCTCAGGCTTTTCCTGAGCTATCTGCTAGCTCTGCTTCGGAGGAAACAGCAGAGAGGACTTGGTAACAGCACTGAGGACATGCTGACAGCATCCTTCTGCTGTGTATTCTCCGCTGCAGAGGACAATGCTATTTCTCAAGAGGCAGTACCACTTTTCTTGTTATACCTGCTGCTTCTCACACTTCACTTTATGAGAGGACATATTTCCAACTTCATGTATGCGTAAAAGAGCAAAACCAAAGAAGCCCTCCAGTTGTGTGAGTGATGTTACAGCATGTTACCTTCCATGGCAGCACAGCAGCTTCCTGGCTTTGGTGCATGTCAGCACGAGTGTGAAATGCCCATGGGCAGCATGATGAGCTGTTACAGGCATCTGAGAGCTGTCTCTTGACTGTAAATTTGGTTGTTACTCCTTTTTACGTTTCTCTTTACCTCCAGCATCTCAAAGAGCAATTGTCTGTCCAGGGATAGAGCGTCCCAGGCCCCCTAACACAGAGATGGTCTGGAAGCATGGTGCACAGACCCTTTTCTACATAAGAACCAGTGAGACCTGGGCAGCTTTCTGCATGCATCACACATGTAAGCTCACAATTAACACAGCCTGGGACAGAGTTTGATGTGTCAAACAGGATAGTCTGTGTAGCAGGAGGTGAGCACAGACAATTTTGCTAAATCCCCAAAAGCTCATGAGTTTGTCCCAATGGTTCTTCAGTATATCCTCTGTTGCTATGCCCAGATTTATGGGAACAGGAGAGAATGGGAGCTGTTGCCTATAGAAAATGCACTCTTTCTGCAGAGACTGTTTATGACTGCCATCCTCATTGTCTTGCAGAGCGCTCTTGTGGCAGGAAAAGCCTGGTACCTGCTAGACTGCTTCTGCCTGAGGAGCTCTGCCAGTGTGATCCAGGGCTGTACCCCTGGAATAATTCTTCCCTAGCACAACCTTGATGTTTTTAACAGCTGAGCACTGAATTTAGGTATTTCTGCACAAGGCACCAGCAGGTAAGGATCGGACCCTGGACAGTGTTTTTTGAGAATACAGCAGCCAGCTCTACATCCAGGGAGGGAAGAAGGCTGTGGTGTTACCTGCTGCTTTTAAACCCCCACCACCAAGAGAAGGCTGTCAATGGACATGGGACACCCTGATCTAAGAACAAATGACTGACATTATCAAAGTGCAAAATGTCTCTGCCTGTGCAAGAAGGCTCTACAACAGGAAGTGGGATAAGGGCTGGTGTTTCAATGACTTCCAATAGCAATCATCAGCAGCTACTGTTTTCCCAGCTTTTCTCTAGTGATCCCAGGCTTTCAAGCATTTACTAACTCATCAAAAATCTTTTTTTGGATAAAATTTCACACAAGAAATAGGAATTTATTAGGAATACCATTACATCTTTTTTTCACCTGAAGAAGTCTGACAGTTTTCCATTCTTGTTATGTGGATTCCTATTCTCATTTTGGGGATTTCTTCTGGCTATTGCCATTTTCTTATGTTTTACCATCTCCAAGTTAGTCTCCATATGTCATGCAAAAAAGACATCACTATTGTATGCAGTCTAGTTTCTGTTTTCCTTTCTTTCTGACTTATCTCCTCTTGACTGTGGGCTTCCAGCAGCTGCTGTGGCAGACTTATTACCCATAACCTACATCTGCATTTGCACAATAAACTGGAATGAAAGCAGTGGATTCAACATGTCTTTCTGGATAAAAGTAGACTTAACTCTCTATTGACTTTTGCTTGTGTGGAACAAGTACAATGACACCATATTTTTCTATGTCATGTACACTGTATATCATGTCATCGTGGCCAGTCTTTGCGAACGAAGATTTTGGGAATGTTCATTTCCCTTCGAGCCTGTGCAGTGGATTTTTTAAGTGAGCCACAGTGTGCGCTGAACTGAGCCCACCCTTTAATCCTGAGGTTCATCTGCTGGGGCCGAGCGAGCTCGGACGGTGGCAGCGAAGTCCTCAGGACGTAGGTTTGTTTAGAGAGACCTTCTCTTAGATGGATGGCCTTACAGGGCTGACGAGCTCCATCTGCCCGGAGGAGTTCCCTGACCGGGAATCGAACCCGGGCCATGGCAGTGAGAGCACAACATCCTAACCACTAGACCCCCAGGGGTCCTGTATATCATGTAAGCAGCTCTAAAATATGCAAAACAGTGGAAAGGAGTTCTTGGTAGCACCAGACAGCTTCAAAGTCCTTTTACTCTTTGTGGTCCAAGAGTCCTTCAGGTACATCTCAGACCTGAGTGGTATTATCTTTTCTCCAGAGTTTCATAAAAATGAAGAGACAGTACACTAAAAAAGAGAAAACCAAATTTGATCAACTTGAACTGGTATAGGACAATGAGTTACGATGAAACCATTTCTTTTATTGGGTAATTCTCATGGTCCTCACTGCAAATGTGAAAATGCAGCATGATTTGTTACATGTAAAGTTTGTACTTCAACGTATTTTGTTAAAAACTAATGATCTTGCCTCTCAGATGCAATTAATAGAAATTTCCTGTAGCATATGGGATGTAAGTAGTTGCAGTACCTCAAAAAAATAAAGTAAAAATACTCTATACATTTATTTTCATTTCATTGCTGTCTAGTTTGTCCTTAATCCAATAATAAACCTTTAGTTGTTCAACTCTGAGAAAATCTTTTTGGTATCAAAAAGCTGACAAAATTCACAATCTTTGTGAGTGAGGAAGTAGCTCTGCTTTGGGAGATTCAGACTGCACAGCTCTTCGTACACAATAACTTAGAGTTTGTCCAAACAGCATTTTTTGCAAAATTTGCCTTTGCATTTACAATGCTTTAAGCCATTTGCACCATTATATCCTTAAATAGCCACTCTTAGGCCAAAAAACCATATATATGTTTTATTTCAACCAGACAGATATTTTGCTGCAGTTTGAGCAGCAGCTCAACCTGAAGCAGAGGCCAGGAGACCACAGCGGAGGGTGAGGAGGGCGAAGGACTTCATCAAGCAGTGTAGCCAAATGAAATGCTTGTTAATCTTCACCCTTAATGTGCAGCAAGGGTGAGGGGGTGAGCTCTCATCTGGAAGAGTATTTGGAGAGAAGTAGCAAATATACTAAAAATTAACACCCTTGTTGACTTAATGAAAACCTTCCTGCCTTAACAACCTGCTAGACAAGGGTATGATTGATCCCTCTTCCCAGCAGTGCTCCCTACCACAGAGGGAATCTGTGTGTGCTGTGATGGATGGCTGGAAACGAGTGCAGTGAGAGCAGCTGTTCCAGGCAAAGACCAGGCCATGTCCACAGCATTCTCTGCAGCACTGGGATTGCTGGGTGCTGCACCTGTGCTGCAGCCATGGGAGATCTGCCGCCAGCAAGGGCATAGCTGAGATTTATTAAAAGGAACTGTGGTTTAAAAGAATCATGAACAGCCTCAGCACACTGTGGTTCAGCAGGACTTTCTCTGCCTCTGAAACTTCTTGTTACCAGGAACCCAACTACAAAGACGTAGCTCCTTTCATGCAATGTTCTGCCAGGCTGGGTCACCAGTGCGCTACTGAGAGCACAGGTCTACTCCTGTATCTACAAGCAGGCCCTCCTCAGTGTCTCTGTGGGAGACATCAGTCCCTCTTCTTTATTATAAGGAATTCTGTGCAGTGAATTGCTAAAGCATCCAGCATCTCAGCCATCTGAGAGACAACCATAAAGGCAATTGTTCTGTCAGCTCCTTCTCATGCCTGTTCTGTGGATCTGCATGTATAATCCCATCAAGGGCTCTGGGCTAGCAGATTGTTTTGTTATAATCAATGACAAGTTTGCTAAAAGTGAGTATCTTGCTGCCATTTTGTATATATTTTGAGGAATTATGAGAGGCTGGGTATGCTGTATAGTGGGATCAAATGAGGAGAAACAAGAAGGCTCTGCTCTGAATCTGCCCTGGTTAATCCTGACAAATACTTGTTTCCAGCAGAAAGAAAGGAAAACAGAAACTGAGGATCAGTCCAAAGCTGGCCTTTACTGTTTTATAGGAGCTATTTTATATACAAGTCTTCTGCTGTTGCAAAGAGTATAGAAAGGGTATTTCCTTCACCTAGGGTTGAGCAAAACGAGAAGGAGCAGGGAGAGGTGGTGGTGCTCACCTTGCTGATGTACCCTACAATAGGTTTCAGGGCCTTGTCTTTGCATGAGATTTTATACCACAAATAGCTATTCTGTACTTGCTCTTTTGTGAGGAAACAAGACCATTCCAAATAGCACAGCCCAGGCAGCTCCTAGTGCCCATGATCTGGGTTGCAGAGGCATGAGTGAACTTGCATGTAGGCAGCTGGCCTTTTGGAAGCTGCTTTAAAGCATTTTGACAACATGCTTTCCTTTCTCCCTTATACCTCTCCTGCCTCTAAACAGCAGATTTCAGCACAAATAACTTCCACGCTCAGACCTGTACATTTAGAGCAAGTGGATTTTCTGCTGTGGTTTTGCAGTTGCTCTAGGTTGATAATTTCTGCTGCTGCCACCATTGTGCCCTGTCCTCCCCCCGGTGTGGTGCAGAGCGGGGGAGCTGGTGGGGAGGCAGCCCGAGGGGCAGCAGCCCTGATTCCCCATGACCAACTGCACAGGGCAGGGACAGTCCTGGGTTGGGACCCGCACCAAGGAGGGTGTTTCATGGAGATCTGATGGAATAGAAGAGAGGAACCAACAGGCAGGTGCATTGGTGTCCTGCTGTGTTAGAGGTATTTCTAGTAAAAAGGAGTTATATCATTAAATGGAGAATGTATAGCAGAAACATCAGCCATGAACATTGTCTCGGTGTTCCTGGGGTAAACGGCTGTGCCAGCCTGCCAGCAAGGGCTTCTTTGTGTAAGAGGGACTACAAACGAAGGAGCAGGGCACTCAAGGCAAGAGAGATTTTGGTCAATGTGTGAAAAGGAAAGAGTTGACACAGTATTTCCTCTCTTGAGCAAGAGGCAGCTCAGTTCTCTGGGCAGCTTAACTCCATGTGGGTCTTGGAGCCACTATCAAGCATCGAGCAGAGGTGCTGGCACTGGGAGAGCTCAGATGGGAGCAGGGCCAGGCACCCATGACAAGCAACAGCAGCAGCAGCAGCAGTTGCTGCTCCCACCAACATACCCCCTTTATTCCCTGTCTGGTTTTCCTCTCCTCCTTCTCTTCCCCTTTAAGAAAAAGACTTTGTCATTTGCTTCATATTTTTAGGAATAGGGAAAATTTGTTCACTGAGAACTGGTTTAGCTTATTTTTCCTGTGTTTCTACATGGGAGGCCTGTGCAAGGGCAATTTATAATGGCAATGTTAAATCTGAGGTCAGGCATTGTTGCTGGCTGTGATGGCTGGCAGAAGGTTTGCCCTCTAATCCTACTTCTGCTTTTACATCGCTTTCTCCCACACAATTCAGAGTGAAATGTTCCTGTTCTGTTCATAGCTTAGTTTTACAGTCTGGTTAAACAAGACAAATACATGTGCTATGTAACAGTGCTTGTTTGTTCTTCATCAGATGTGACCTTACACATGTGAAAAGTGTTTTCCACCTCTCTAAAACAGACAAACAAACAAAAAAAATGGTAAAAGCAAGTTGGAGCCATACCAACCTAGAGGTAAAAGCTGCCAGAAAGATAAAATGTCATCCAAACACATCATGACTGAGCCACGGGACAAGTCCAGAAGCAGCTCTCCATCAGTGTGGCCTGCCAAGAAATCAGGTGCTTCTGTAGCTGCTGCCATCAAGGTTTGGGTTTTTTTAACTGTGTCACTTGAAATGTGGCTGTGAGCATAATCTGAAGCAAAAGGCAGGGCAGAGGAGGCCAGTGGGCAGCCCTCCGACCAGGTTGGCTCCTGGCAGCTCCACCTCTGCCTACCCACTCCCAGCTGCATTGACACATAGCTGTGTTCAAACAGCTCCCTCTCCTTCTGCTTTTTCACAGAAGCCTCTGCCTTTTGGCTGGTGAACAGGGAGAAGACAAACATTTCTCATGACTTTCTCCACTCCCAGGGATGGACACTCTTCAGACCTTTAATGGTATCTTGATTATCCAAATCCAAATTTCTTTAAAGCCTTTCTTTATTCTAATTATTAATACTTCATGCATCATATGTCCATGCTAGAATCATGTGGATTTGGCATTGCAGATATGCAGGAGGAAGTGCAGTGAAAGGAACCATTTTCTCAGTAACAGTCTCAGCTGAGGGCTGTGTTTATGTCAAACCGTGCTCTCACGTTTCAGCCCATAGACAGGGTGGTGTATTTTTAATACACAGGGTGGTGTGTTTTCAGTGGATTCCACCTCTGTGGACCTTCCTGATTTCTGGCTGCTGCTCAGCTCACAAAAGTGCCCAGGTCCAGGCCAAGCCTTGCTTCTCTGGTGGGCTTCTCCCATGTTGCTGCCCATCAAGGGTTCCCACGAGATTGGGACATGCAACCACTGCTGCAAGATGGGGAAAAAATTGCAATGCCTCCAGATATGTTTGCTTTTTAAGCTTCTGCCTGCTGTTTTGATGGGTAGCTGGTGTATGCCAGGAGCTTTCAAATCCTCCTGCTCAACAAGGCGTTCCTTCCCCCATCCTCACCAGGCTGTCACTGCCTCATATTTTGCCATCGTGAACTCCTGCATTGGCCCAACCCCCATAAGTATGTTAATTTTGGGGCACCACTTGTGATGTTGCTTGGCCTGGTCCTTGTGTGAACAGCAAGAGAGCAGTGATATTAGGCAGTGTAGTATATTCTCCCCTTATACTTCAAGAAGGAAATTTCCACTGCAGAGTGACACCGTGACAGCTGCTTTTTCAATGGCTCTTTTACAAAGCAACAAAGAGAACAAGAATTTGCTTTTGAAGACATAAAACTGCCCATCTGAGTGGGTGCACAGCAGTGTGGCAGCTCCTGGCATGGCAGCCTCACCCGCAGCAGCACCAGGTGGGTGCCTGGATGGCTGCTCATGCTGTGCTCCCTCCTCACAACAGACTGAGCTCCCAGATCTTACGGCCACAGAAAGTAATGGAAAATTCTGTGTTATGGAGTACGTAACTCATCTGAGACCAAACTCTGCAGAGATTGCTTAGCTTACTTCGTCTTGCAAGTCCTTTTCTGAATAGGAAAAAAAAGAAGGAAGTTATTTCTCTGGAATGCTTTGATGCGTGCTATTTGTAAATCCTTTCAATTGTTTTTTCCTGTCATGAAATCCTGGAAGGCCAGTGTGTGCTTTCTGTGGGGTGTTTGCAATCAGCCATGTCCACCTCTGTGGAATATTCCTGTCTTGTGCATGATTCCTCTCCCTCTTCTGTGTCAGAAATCAGCACAGCTGGCTGAAGCTAAGCCTTTTGAAACGATTATCAGGTTTGTACATCTGTGATTTTGGGGGGTTTTTTTGAGTTTGGGTCCTCCCTCCCTGTAGTTAATACACAGAAGACTTCTCCAATTAGACTGACTGACTTAGTCACTTCTGTTGGATATTCAAGCAGTCATTGCAGCCGCCAGGAAGTGGTTCCCAAGTTTTAAAGGAAAAATGAGCCTGCCCTCTAGCTGCTGAGCGCACCCTCGTCCCCACTTCTTTGGCTTTCCTACAGCAGACAGGACAGAAAATCAGTTTTGCTTCCACCTCTCATGTTTCCTGGCTCTGATAGTCCTTACCCTGCTCAGGGGCTCCAGCTGGGTTCCACGTGGTTCCTCTGCACAGACACAACCACTATGGATTAACTGATAAAGAATGACTGCGTGACTTTAGCAACTAGAGCTGATTCTTCAAGCCTCAAGGTAGCATTTCATGTAATAATTTCACCTGCATTGTGTTCATCATGATGAGTAACCTGTTCTTGAAGGGCAGGACTATCTTTTGCAGCCCTCAGAGTCTGGTACAACCAGCTGCAAGATAAGGACCACACTGGTGAGAGGAGAAATTATGTCCGGGATATCAGCACAGTTCAATGGGTTTTAGCTGTGGTAAAGCCTGGAAGTGGCCATTCACAAAACAAAGTAATTTCTCCAGTGATCTGAAAGGAAAAAAATGGTACATAATTTCAGAAATGTTGAAAGACTTGCTTTGAGTTTTTTGGGGTGGGGGATTGTTTGTTTTTTTCTCTAAAAAACGCAGAGTTTGTTGCAAAGAAGAGAAACATCTAGCCCTTTCAAGATGGACTATTGTGTTTTCAAGCATATGAAATGAAATAAAAGAAATGAATGTTTGGGGAAAGTGGCTTTTTTTTATTGCTGTGTCTACCTAATGACAGTCCTGGAGATAACATGGATCAGGTCCAGATCCTTTCTTTGACTGGAGGGAGTGACCTGGACAACCACTGCCCAGATATAATGATGACAAAATTCTTCCTTTCATAAATGTAAATATGTGCTCTGTGTCCTCTGACAGGCATCCTGGCTGGAGCTGGACTCATCCCAAGAGACCATGGTACTGGCAGTCCTTCAGGGGTTTCCACTAACCTCTTCTTTAGACATCATCTCACTTTGCTGGTAGCACTTTGGGGCTTACCAAGGCACACAGGTATTTATTAATACAGGAGTTAGGCGACCTTGCTGAGAAGGGACCAAAACTAATCAAATTAACTCTTTTGAAGACAGAACATTGTTCTTAACCAAAACTTCCTGTTTCTTGGAGAAATGTCCTGACTGAAAGCTTAACACCTTCTGGTGTTTTTAAGGTATAACACCTTTTGTCTGAATAAAAGTGGCTGTAGGACAAAACAAAAAGTAGTTGAACTGAACAATAAAATCTTCCCTGACCCATGTAAGAATTAAGGAGGAGGGAAAGGGAAAGACCACTTTAAACCTTTACGGTTTATTTTTTTCTTGGAAAAGCTGGATTTTAACTAACATAAATTTTGTGGTAAGTGCCCACTATCACTGAATACTTAAAAGTAAAATGTACAACCTCCTCTCCAGCAGATACTTGGTTAAGGTGGTGGGGCAGAGGGATAAGGCAGGCAGTCAAAGGGGAGCAGGCTCCGTGAAGGCTTTGAACATGATGGAAAACAAGAGAGAGCTGTAAAGACAGGCCAAGGTGGTGGAAATTTCTTGGGGGAATCTGAGGGTGCAATGAGGAGTGAGAACTTGCTGGGGCTGATGAGAGGGCTGGGCTGTTACGGGGCAGGTTTGCAGTGGTGCCAGGGGTGTGTTACGTGTGCTGTGCCTCAACTCACTTCTTCAGCAGCGAGCTGGAGACATACAGAACACCTGGCAGAAGCAGCGTCTGTAAATCATGTTCAAAAAAGAATTTTCCACTTGGGAAGCCGCTAGGTGGCATGTGAGGTGTAGCAGAAACGAAGCGCAGCAGCAGGAGGGAGAACAGGCTCCTCGGTGGTCAGGCACGGCTGGAGGGGCCAGCGCCGGCTCGGGCATCGCGGCACAGGAGCCAGCTTCGTGCGGCAACTCCGTGTTCCAGCGTGTCACAAATGTGGGGATGTCGTGGGGGTTTTGTTTGTTTGGGGTTTTTTGCTAGTTGTTGTTGTTTTCCTTTAAAAAAGGAAAAGAAAAATTCAGGGTTTGTTGGGAAACAGTATGTTAACGGGGAGGAACCAGCTCACAGTTCTCCACAGAGGCCTCCAGAGGTGTGAATGTAGCCAACCACACCTTGGCAGACCATATCTGAGCCTTTATAGCTGTCACCATTTACCTCCTGCTGTGTTTTCAAATTTGAACAGAGTATTACTTTACATGGACATTCACTGACTAGGCCTTTATCTCTGGCCAAATATATTTTATAAAGGTCACTGAACAACCACTATTAGTCTCTACCTACTCTTGCAGGGAACACTGTTACAGCTGTTGTCCAGCTCTGTCACCTTTCTCTTGTAGCGAAACATTTAGTAATTTTTTTTGCAAGGTGTTTTTTTTGGTATGTGTTTTGTTTTAATGTCCAAGTTGAACAAATTCCATTAAAGATCCCATGCAAACCCAAATGACTAATCAAAGTCGCTTATTTTTAACAATGGGTCACAAACACATCTTTGTTTCAGTAGGTAAAAGCATCTTCTACAATGATCTTTTGATTCATGCCTCCAGCAGTATTTGCAAGTAATGCCACAGAGGTCTCTTAAATTCTCTCAGAGTAGTGTTGGCATACGCCAGCTTGGAATCAACCCTCTGAATTCTGGTCCTCTGGATTGCTTGGTCATGGCACAGAATGATATTTTCTCCCAGATATCCAGCTTGCAGGAATATTTTCATTTGAAATGGAAAACTTAGGTAATCAACTGATGGAACAATGTGTTGAAATATATGAAAAATAAAGGATACTTCTACAAAAATGTGGAATCATAAGTAGCCTTGGCTATCTGTCCATAGGAGGATACAGGTTCTACCTAGTAATGAGTCCTGGTCTCTAGGAAGAGAGATGCAGAGAAGTGTTTTGAAAGGCAAAGTTGGGGATTGGGCACTGTACTTCTGCACTGTGCATCCTTTGTACAACCACCACCAACCACTCATGAAAGCTGTAGGCTGGGTGTGTGAAAGGTGAGGACAGGGACATGTTCCCACTCTTACTTGCAAAGAAAACCCAGTCCCTAATTTGATTATGAATTCCAGGGACTCATCACTAGCTCTGGAGAAGGTTTGCTGCCTTGTCTTTCTGCCCCAGCCAATATTTGGGTAGTATTGGCTAGATAGTCTCCATCTGGGACCTACATAGCTATCAAGGACCACCAAAACATATATATTTCTGCTATCTGAAGCCTTGAGCAGATTTATAAATAAAGCAACAATTTAGAAGTTTTGGGAAAGACTGGCTGGTTTAACTACATGTGCTTTTTCATCATAAACACCGCTTAAGGCTTTTCAAAGCAAACCAACATGGCTGATGTTGCAATTTCAGCATTAGCTGTCAAAACATCCCTCTTGGTGGCTCTCCTGTTCCTGTGGTATATGGGCCTGTGTGGCTGGCTTTTGGCTCTGCAGTTCAGAAGAATCTGTAGAACTGAGCAAAAGGATAAAGGAAATTCAACCACTTTAAAATAGAAAGCCAAACCCCAAACAAATAAGCCATTTAGTAATTTCTGACTGAATTTTTCCTTTTGTCTAAGGATTCAGGCTGTAACAATTGGGCATGGAGGCTCTATATGTTTTTGCTGGTTCAAAGTGAACAGCTCTGCTGTGTGGGAGCAGTGATAGAACTATATTGTGCTATTTGATTAGCAATAAGAAAACATGCATAAAAAAGGTGAGGTAGCATTGGAATTGCTGTGAAGAGAGACAGCAATTGAAGGAGCCCAAAGACAGTGAAGGAGCCCAAAGTGCCTGTCTCCAGTAATTGTTGTCTCCTGCCCTCTACTTTGTTCAGGCATGTTGCACTCCCCTTCTGCAGAGTGCTTCAGCTTATTTCTCTCTGTCAGATAATGAGCATGGCTTTGGCATTTAAGTTCCTGTAAATTAAAGCACAAATTGCTCATCAACTGGTGTCCCAGAAGATGCAGTAAGAAGTATACAAATGCTGTATGGCCTAAAGTAGAAGAGGATTTCCTTTTAAATACACTTGCTTTTGACATGCTGATGCTGCATGTTATAGCCACACAGGCACAGAGACCTTCTTGCAGCAGGAACAGATATAGAATAAGAAACCTACATGAGGAGCACCCAAATGGAGATGTTTTCACTCTCACAGATGTCTGAGAAATCAGAAATGTGCACCATTCACTTTAGGATCAAGCCAAACTCCTGAGGCCTTTGCTGTTCAACAGAAGGGTCATAGAAACCTTTTGCATCTCCGTAACAGCCTAGAGGTAACCCATCTGACCCGTTCTACAGGAGCTTGTCTACATGAACTGGGCTTCCAAACCCCCAGCAGATGGGAACGGGGGGAGTTCTGCTGTTATTGCAACACCAGTTTCCCCAAGAACTTTAGCTGATCTCTCTGCTGTTCCACTCAGACTCCTTGAAGAAAGATTGTTCTGGCCCCACTTCAGAAAAGAGTTTATTTCCTCACCAGAAGCCAGTGTCCTGATCCAACCTCAGTGATGTAAGGCACAGATAGGGAGAGGCCCTGGTCTTCGGCCTCAGGCCAGATCAGCAATGAGGACACACCTGCAGTGCTCTGTCAGAAGGGATTTTATTTTTTCTACAATTACAACAACAATATTTTTTTCCTAATAATTTTCTAAAATGTTGACTGAGATAACTGTCTTGCCCTACACTCTCAGCCAAAACAGATATCTGGGAAAACTTTGCAAAGTAGAGGTTGAGCCAGGGCTTGCACTTAGGTATTGCAATAGAAATGTTGCTTAGGACAGTGGGAAAAGAATGAAGTTCCTCAGGCATTGCTGGGTTTGGGTGCCATTCCAGCGAAAGTAACTCATGATCATGTGTGTAATTTTCAACTCAAAGCTTTTAGTGCATGTTCCTCACTAAAACATCAGCTCGGTTTTCCAGGCATTGTGTTGAGCTATGTGGTACAACCAGAGACAGCTCACTTGCAGAATGTGGAGCAAGAATCTTCAGGTCTTATGGACAGGAAGGCCCAGAATTTAAAGAATCAGAATGAGATCACAATTAAAAAATATTTATATGTATTCAAATTTTTCATGTTGAATGCTGAAATATTTTGAATGTGATTGCTTTGAATGTTGAAATATTTTTATTAGACTATGAAATAAAAATGTTGTGTTCTGGCAGTGTCAAAATAGAACTTCCAGCCTTGCCCAAATGAATGTTTACATTTTTTCTCTATTAAATATCACTGAAATCATCCTGTTTTCTGGGGTTTCTGGGATTCAACACAACAGTGTTTTCCCACGCACACCACTCTGTTAGAAAATTTTCATCTCTTTCTAGCTATGACTATTGGCTAATATAGAATCAGTTAACTTACCTGCTGTACCATTTTGCTCTAAGAAATTCCCTTGACAACAGCATTTGAATAAAAGCTGCACCAATACAAGTACGTTTGAAATCTGGTTAGAAACAGATGCAGTGTGCTATGTTCTGAAAAATCATTATCATTAAGATAAAATCTCTTCTCTCTTTCATCTGTTACCTACTTTAAGTAATTCCTATCAAAAATTATAAATACCTTCTGAATAAAACTTTGTATATATCTCCACCATTTATCTTTTTTTTTTTTTAACTCACCTTAATGAACTAACCTTAATGAATTAGCCTCTCAGAAGTCCATCTGGCACCTAAGGTCATAGTCATGGCATGTTTTGGGCAACTAAGGGAAGTGGAGAGGTAGGGGTCTGACATGTTGAGTGCATTACCATGTGAGCCTGCAGCAAAGCTGATGAGATCAGCAGTAGCCCAATTTCCCAGAAGCTCAGGATCGTTTTGTTTCACTATTATCAGTGCCTTCCCAGAAGCTCAGCACAGTTTTGTTTCACTATACTGGTGGCTTCTCCTGAACTTAGTCATAAAATAACTGGGTTTAGTGAGGAAACACATCTGTTTTGGCATGAAGACTGTGGACAGCCTTAAGAAGTTTTGCCCTTCCTCAGTTTCCACACATCGATTAGTACATGTGATTCAATGTTTTACTGTAAAATTCAGGAGATTCAGATTGCAATGTGCCAGAATGGGAAGCAGTGAAGAGGAAAAGGAGGGAAGTCAAATAGTTCCAGATCCTCTGATTGACCTTGAGCACCTCTGCCAAAATGTGGTGTTCACACTGCCCTGTATTTTCAGTTTCATTTATCATGAGACAGAAGAGCTCGACTTACATCAGGAAAAATAGTAGACTTCCTGACACTCCTCCCACAGTAAATGGAAATAAAGTCCTGACACTACTAAAATACAAGATGAAGAAGGGAAAGACTCTTCTGAGTAGTCGTTCTGTAAATGCATATGTAAGAAGTGATGGAAGACAAAACGTTTTTCCACTTGGAAATGTTATTCTTTTAGGGAGCCTTATTTTCTTCCTGTAATGATGTGGTGACAACCTATTACAAACATGAACAGCACAATGAGTAGTATGTCCTAGTTAGAGGGTCAAGAACAAACCTCCTTATGTCACAGACAAAAGAGTCTTTTTGAATGCATTTATACTATCTCAGTGCAGTGATTATATTTCCTGAAAAAAATATTCTCAAGAGGTTTTCATTTCATGTTGTTTATTTTATTATTATTATTTTCTTATTTATTGTATTCTAATAGTTGACAGCAATGGTAGCAGCCATAGGATGTAATTATTACAGTTACTGATCTGATTTTGGTTTAAGTTCCTTGGAGCCAAAACCTTTAAGAGCTGCAAATCAGAGGTACTGTGGTGAGTGCTTTCCTGGCTTCCAGGGAGAGATCACCAGTGACAGCTAGAGATCCCATATACTGTTTATCAGCTTTAACATATTTTGAGTTTTGCAGGCAGTGGAGTAATAAAACACCTTTGCATGGGAAATTATTTAATATCACATGTATTGACCCAGAAATAAACCTGGCTAGCATGCAGGTACGGAGAACATGGACACTGGAAGCTTTGTGGAAGAGGTGGTTTGCCAAATGCTGGAGTTTCTTTATTGCTCACCTCTAATAATATCTTTCCTTTTTTAAAAACTGGAACATTCATCCATGCTGACAGTCAGAAAAGGCACTTCCATTGCCCATTTTAGCAGAGCGTGGTGTGTAAGCATGTGCCAGACACTACTGTTATTACCAGAGGTACTATGCCAGCTCAGAAAAACTACCTTTCTGGGACTGATGCTGGGCTAAATTTCCTTTGAAAAGCCTGGTTGCTCCCCTGTCACTCAAGGATGCCCCGTTCATGGGAGCAGCATGTCTCCTACCAGCCTGACACCCAGTGCCCAGTGTGCTGCACCGGGAGTTAGTTACTGGTCCATAGTGTACCCCATAAGAAAGGCACTCAGATTCTGTCAAGTATCATTTAGAATCCTGTTTATTTAAAGTGCCTTGGTTTCAGCTGGGATATTAACTGGTACAGTGTTGTGTTTCAGATTCAGTATGAGAATAACTTTGATAACACAGTATTGGTTTAGTTGTTGCTCAATAGTGCTGATCCTAAATCAAGGACTTTTCAGTTTCCTGTGCTCTGCCAGTGAGCAGATAAACAAGAAGCTGGGAGGGAGCATGGCCAGGACAGGTGACCTGAACTGGCCAAAATGATATTCCATATCACAGAACATCATGCCCAGTAAATAAATTGAGAGAAGTTCACCAGGAGCTGTTGATCACAGCTTGGAGTGGTGAGCAATTTTATTGGGCACAATTTCTTTTTCTTGGGTTTTATACCTTTCTTTCTGTCTTTGTTCTTTCTCTTTTTATTACTGTTATTATTATCATCACCATATTTTATTTTATTTCAATTATTAAACTGTTTTTATCTGAACACACCGGTTTTACTTTTTTCTGATTCTTCTGCCATTCACTGGTGTGAGGGGAGGAAGAAGGGGGAAATTGAGTGAGCAGCTGAGTCATACTTAGTTGCCAGCTAGAGTTAAATCATAACATGGAGAAAATACCATAAATATAAAAGAGCATAGATGCATCCCTTCAGACACCAGGAACCCCGAGCTGTACACTCACATGTAGCACATCCTGCAGACCCCTCCACAGAGAAGGTTTCACCAATTTGGTGATTTGAGCTGTTACAGGATTTTCTTACAAAATAGCAACTCTGCTCATCATTTTCATTGTGTTGAACAGAAAGGATGTTAGCACCACAACTTCTTGCTGCGCTTTTTGACAAAGGCAAGGCCACACTGGCAGTGCAATTGCGGGTACCAAGTGGGAGCTCGCCCACAGGATTACAACTGATGGTGAAATTTGTCCTGTGGATACAGGGTATCTCAGCTACAAGGTATCCCAGTGCACACACAGGCTAACTGCTCCGTGGGTCGCTAGCTCCTCTATGCACGGTGCTCCTACAGTCAGGATCACTGCACCAAGGCTTCCCCGCTCCCTGCTCTCTTACAGAAGCTGTTCCAGCTGGCAGCACGGCACATGGGGGGTCCCCAGGGGGACCTACAGCAGCACCATGGGCTGCAGACCTGCTCTGTGCCCTGATGTTATGTGCCAATTATCTTGCAGGCATACACCAGGCTGCCAGCAGTGGGAATTATGGCATAGGCATTTGGACTAATCCACTGCCTCTTGCTGTGAGATCACTGCCCTCACAGCACATCTTTCAGCAAAGCTTGGTAGGGAGGTTTAAGACACCTATAAAGCCCTTTAGCAAGTGAAAACTGAACCTCAATTCAGTGTTGTCAGACTCCTGCACGTCACTGGGCAGATGTTCTTTAAACAATGTCAGTTACGCTTCATTGACACAGGTGACCTAAGTGCCTTTGTGCACCAGCTGATTCATGCTGGCATGTTTTTTATTCTGCAGCTATGGTAGAAAAACCAGGTCCTGATCCCCTGTCACCCCACCCAACACTGTCATTGCTCAGGCCTCTACCAAGGGAGTGGAAAAGGCTACCAAACCAGAAAAGCAGCCCTCCTGCTCCTTGGCACTCAGGATGCACCGGTGCAAGCAGGGTGTGCACAGGCTGAGCCCTCCTGCCAACAACCAATATTTGAGCATTGATAACAGACCCGTGGTGGAGACATGGCAGGGCTAAGGCAGTGACCTCCCTGAGCACCCGGTGGATGCTTCAGAGTTTTTCTTGCTCCCTTCAGCACAAGTTGGGGAGAAAATGGCAATGTGTAAGGAGGCATTGAGAGGTGTGTGGGGACTCTGCCCCATCGTGCTGGGCAGGGGGTGGTGGCTTGGTGGGCAGCAGGGGCTGCCAGGACCATCCCAGGGCACTGTGTTTGCAAAGCACTGGTCCCTCAGCTCACAGTGCTCTGAAACATCTCTACTGCAGAAAAACCACATTGGTCCTCCTCGCTCAGTCCTCTCACATCTGTTCGGACAGGGTAATTTCACTTTTCTCATTCTGAAAGAGTTATCTTTAAAGAGAGTTGCCTTAACCTCCACAGAGGGTTACTACAAGTTACTCAGGAATGTCTGGAGCATACAGTGGGGCTGCTCAGGCTTCCAAAACCAGATTATGGTGTCCTTTTAAAACCTGGAGGAATGTGTTCTTGAGCAGTGAGTCACCTTAACTGTGACATACTCATTTCAACTATTTCTGCTTAAAATAGAAACTCTGAGCATCATACAGCAGCAGGAGGTGACAAGGGATGGATTAAAGTCCCCAGGAGCTTCATCCCAAGGGAAACTCAGCAAAGAGCCTGCCCAGCCCCAGCAGCAAGGAGCTACGTCCACCTATCCTGCAGGTGCAACTGAGTGGGTTCCTGCCCCAGGCACATGGAACAGCATGGAAGGAAGCACTCCAGCATCACTGAAAACTCTACTGAAGTGACCTAAAAGCAAATACTGCTTTGAACTATCCCTCACAGCTGCCAGGTGAAGCCTTGCCTGTGGTGCTTGCAGCCCAAGTGCGGCTGTGGTGTGGGAACAGGGGGCTTCTCGAGTGCTCCCACTGCTGTGCCTAGAATTTCTGCCTCCAGCCCTGACAGTGCCAATGCACCGCTGGCATGGCCTGACCTGTCCCCGTGCCCTGCATCAGAGCTCAGTGCCACCGCTCCAGCCCTGGTGTGCAGTGGGGTGGTGAGGCTCCCCGAGGAACCATGGCTGACTGCTGCCTTGTCCCATGGCCGGCCACTGCCCTCGTCAAACAGAGGAGCAAAACAACCCGAAACACTCTCCTTGCCTTTGTAACACATTTGAATCAGGGCCTGAGGTGAGAGGAAGGGCAAAGCACCATTTTGGCAGCTCTTTTTAGTCAATGAGTAAGCAAGGTCTGACAGCAATCTGCTGACCAGCCCATCATTGCTGGTGGTGTCCCCTGATTCACAAGTCCCCTGTTTGATTTCAGCAGAGGATTTGGCACTTGTGTAACACAGCCCTGCTGTTATACAACTAACTCCAGCCACACGTTTTCTGGTTTCACTTGTGATTCAAATCACACAGGAGCTGAAAGGTGCTCTCTAACTCCTCCCAAACAGAAGTCTCACTGTGTTATTCAGGTCAAAGTTCAAAGTACTCAGACCCTTGAGCAGCAACAGCATATCAAACAAATTGACAGCAGTTAATATTTCCAGGACCAAAGCTCACAAAAAATCAGTAAAATCTGCAAGAGGATTGTGAGCAACAACTCCAAAACCAGAGGCAGAACTTTCCAGACCAAAGAGCCAGTTTTGCTGGCCAGTGTCTGACAGTGCTTCTTTCCCTTGTACATCCTCTTGCGCAACACTGCACGTGCAGCTTAGACTGAAAGTTTCTAACCCTAAAATCAGGCTTTATATCACATGCCTCAATGGAAGGACTTGTAATAGGCTAATCCCAAAGGTATCTAGTTCATGGAGCGCTTTCCTGGAATTTGTGCAACAACCAAATATTTCAGGCTGGTGCTTCTTAAGCTGCCTTATGGTGTGTAGGACGTGGGTCCATGGGTAAATTTTTTTGGGGTACAACTCCCATTTGCAGACCGACTCATAACTTTGTGCAGTCTCAAATTTTTTTGTCATGCAATGTAGGACTGAGTAATATACCATGCAAGAAAACATTGCAGAAACAGGGGGAGATAAGACACAGAGAGAAGAGCAAACAAATCCTAGGCCCTCCTCCCCAGCTGTTTACCTGCAATATGTGTTTTTGACTAGTGGTCCAGCGAAGGTCTCTCCTGAAGTTGCTCCCATGCTAACACCTCTGTGTCAAAGCCCATGAGCTATCACTGGACATTCATGTTGCACCTCCGGTTTTGAAGCCCCAGCATAAATCCAGCTGGAGAGTGGGAAAACAGCACCACTTCTGGGGACTAGCTCCTTTCTGGAAAACATTCTCATGTGCAGGGAATGTCCCTGGTACTTGCCTCAAAGTTACAGTACAGGCCAAGAGTCTACAAAAGTTGGGGGTGGGAGTGGAGGGGTGGTGCAGAGTACATCACATTTTTCATCTCAGATGATGCTCTAACTGCTGGCTTGTTTGTGGAGCCAGAGTTAAGCTGGGACTAGATGCAGATTGTGGCTGAGTCCCCTCGCACTGGATTGGGGGAAAAGGGCCCAGGACAAAAGGCAGATAAAGAGGGCAGTCAAGGAGGAAACACCGTGAGAAAGGTGTAGATATGGCCAGACATGGCCAGAATGATGCTGGCCTAAAGGGGACCCAGGAATTGCACCTGTGGTCACACAGCTCAGGTGTAATCCCTGGAAGGAGGAAGGCTTAATGCAAAGGGATTGTTGTGGGGCTGGGGGTGCCCGGTGCTGTCTCCACTGGATACTCTTCTGGTCTTGTCAGCCCTGCATCCCAGAAGATCTTTGAAACATGAAATCCTGGAAAGGAGCCTCCCATAACCACCCCATAACTATGTAAGTTAATCCTTTACCCCCCTCCTCCCCACAGCCTGCAGTGGTTGACCTCTTTCTCTTGCAGTATGACAAATGCAAAGAAATCCTTCTGCAGAATTAAGTTGATTGATATTTAAATCAACAACTTTCAACCTGCAGCCCATTAAATCCCACTGTTACAAGGTAAGTAATCAACAAAAGGGAAGCCTGTTGTCAGAAAGCTTAAATTTGTCACAGGGGGATCCCACATCTGTTGGGGAAAATATGGGCCCATAAACATAAAATGGTCCACAGCCTCCCAGATGAGTGTTTACCTGTGAAACAGCTGATATTTTAGTGGAACAGCATTCCTACAGGGTTAGAGTTTAGCCATGAGATAAAAATAGCCGGGGCCAACAGTTAGAAAAGTCGTTTTGCAAATTTGTGAAAAGCCATTATGCAAACCCAGTTGTGTCATGGTTGTGTCATTTAATATCATAGGGATTTAAATCTTGGCTAACCCAACTGGCCAGGCCAGTTCTTTTATAATTCTGGAGAAAAAAGTGCAAAGTCATGTGTATTCTGTGTGGGGCTCTATTGTGGTGTCATGCTCTGTTGTGGTTTCTAACTCTTTCTCCATTGCTGAATTGCTTGCATAATATATTACAATTTTAATTCAGGGAGAAAAGCCTTTTGTGGCTTCCAGTGACCCAGGAAATGTTTTACCAGTAAAGTCAGGAAGGTATTTTTATTGGTGACTGAGGAAGAGGAGGAGATTAAGCCGTGTGAAGATGTTTTTATTTTCTAGCGTTTATTAACAAGACAAGGCAAGGAATATGTTTGCTCTCAGAGGGATTGGTGGTCAATGCTGCAACACAATCTCATGCTGCACAAGGAAAATACTGCTCAAACCCTTTGAAGGGTGAGGATGATTTAAGTAGACCCTGCTGTTCCACCTGGTCTCATTAAATAGGGCAATTAAGCATATAAAAAGTTTTTTGGCTGTGAGCATATCTTGCCACATCCATATTTATTGAAGATAACACAAAATTAGACAACACTAATGACACTAAATGACTCTTAGCTCTGATGGCAAATGCTTATGATGAAGTAGGCACATGCTCTTTGCTGTGGTTTGCAGGTGTGGAAGCTGAAGTGCAGAGGGGAGCTGCTCAAGATGACAAGAAATAACTGGCAGGACTGTGACTAGGACCCAGTCCTACTTTTTTTTCTGGAATGCCCTTATGTGACATGTTCCCAGACTTTGTATTACAGATTAGCTCCAGCACTGCTGAACTTCTGACCTGGTGTGGTTCAGCAACTGGGACATCCCTGGGCACTCAAATGGTTGATCTCCTCCTGAGCTTTGGCATGACTTAGCCACACTCCTGATCTCTTGCTCTCTGCATCACTTTAAACACTGTGCACACATTGAGCTTCCTACAGAAGCGCCTTCATCCCTGGAAGTTATTTAAGAAAACATTCTGTAGCTCTTGTTCAGAATTGTTATAAGGGCAGCTGGGCAGGAGGTTGGATCAGCTGATTTCCTGAGATCTGCTCCAGTCCTGCATGATTTTATCTGAATTACTAAAAAATCCTGACACCCTATTTTCCTGCAGGAATTGTGCTGAGAAGCTTCATTTTTTTGTGATCTGTCATCTCATGGGAGCTGTGGTGGCTCCAGTCCTTCTCTTCTAGAGCCATCACTGCTGGAACCAGCTGGAGGCCACCAGTGCCTTAGGAGGCATGTACCAAGGTTGCTGTCTAACCAGAGGCTGATGTTTTGGCTCTTGTAGATGCTGGGCAAGTGTCAGCAGCAGGATTCTCTCAAGCTAAATCACAGCTGTCCAGAGTGCACTTGGTTTTCATGCAATTGGCTTTCCCATCAGCTTAGCCAAGGTGGAAACACCAAGGAGGGAGTGGAGTATAGGCACCTGCTTGGTGCCCAGATGAGGAGTGCCTGACTCATCCCTGTCTCTCACTGAAAGTCTGATGGGAGTTCGGTAAGAAAATGCTTTTGGTGTTGTGCAGCTTAATTACTTGCACAGGGGATAGCTACAAAGAACTGAACCTAGATTTCATACTAGCACCTTTTGCACCAGACCATTCCCCTTCCCCCTCTCATGGAGGTAGAATGATAATGTTCACATAAGACAAACAAGTTTTTGTCCTTGGCAAGTACTGACATTCTTCACTGAGTAGTTTATCTGCTTTCATAGTTTAATTCAAATCTAAATATGAATCCAATTATTCTCAGCATCTTAGGAATGTGATTTTACTACTACTGTGAGTTTTGAGTTGTCACTACTTTGAAATCTTTTAAGTTAGAATTCTTAGACATTACACACATTTATGCCTGTCACATCGCATTCTCCCGCTTGCTTTTGAAAAGAAGGAATCATTAATGCAGTGAGGTTTTTTTCATGGAAAAATATATTTTCTCTTTCTAGAATTACATTGAAATACAGAATCAAAATTGAGCCTTCATGCTTGTTTTTTTCAGTGAATTGAACTATTGTACACTATTCTCCTCTCAATACTTTGTGTTAACTTATATTTAATGCATGCCATTGTCATTTCCAAAGCTTTCTTTTTTTGCAGGAAATTTAGATGCACGTCCTTGGTGCTTCGAATGTAACACATCATATTCCTACAGACCTTGGTTTGCTTTCTCTTAATTCTTCTGTTCTTTGGGCGTGTCCTTTTCTGCACTTGAGAATATTTCTCATTACTCCATTGATTCCAGTTTAAAATGGTTTTCCTTCCCAATAGGGAAAACAAAAGCAAGAAAACTTATGGTTTGAAATAAAGGCAGTTTAACAGGTGCAGGAACAAGGAGAAAAACCCCACAGGTAACACAAAGGAAATCAGTCACTATTCCCACAAGCAGAGCAATGTCCAGCTGCCCTCTGAGCAACAGCACCCTTAGAAACTCCAAACCTCCCCTTCTTCTTCCTCTCCACAGTTTTATTGTTGACATGATGTTACGCAGTTTGGAATATCCCTTTGGCCAGTTCAGACCAGCTGTCCCAGCGGCGTTGCCTCCCAGTCTCTTACCCACTGCCAGCCTACTTGCTGGGGGAAAACAGAGCGAAGAAATGAGAAAGCCTTGATGCTGTGCAAGCATGTTCAGCAATAGTTAAACCTTGGTGTACTATCAGCACTGGTTTAGCACCAGCACTGTACAGGCTGCTGTGAGGAAAGCTGACTCCATCCTGGCCAGGCCCATTTCAAGCACCTGCCAGGAGGAAGAAGGGATTTGAATCCTTCTCCCCATGGTTACTCCTGCACTTTATCCAGAGACTTGGTCAGCTACCACAAAGGGACAGCCTGGGCAATAATAAGGAGAAATTGGGGCTCCCCAGCCTGGATGAGCACAACGACCTCCAGACCAGTGCCAGCCATGAGTGTCCTTGGTTCTCTAACATCCCTGGGATGCCCAATAACCATTTTTATGCCATCAGGCAGCTTCAGCACGAGAGTACACCCACAACCTGCCAGCACACTTCCTGGTCCTGGAAGATATCCTTTCAAATCCTCTTTTGAGGCACAAGGGAATTAAATTTGCCATGTTTGCCCTAGGTAAAAGAGGTTGCTATTCAGCATTTCTGCATTTAATGAGTCACAATGCTGTGTTGTGAGGGTACTGGATTGAGTCAGTCCCTAGGTTGCCCACGCTGGAGCCATGTCTGCGGCTTTTCTGTGACACGAACACGAAGCAGCTCCTCCTGACAGCCTGGGGCAGCCCCAGCCTTCCCTGGGGGTGCAGCTGCAGGCCCAAATATATTTTAAAAATCAATATTTGTGTGCCTCAGCCTGGTACTGAGCAGAGGTACTCCTCCAGATGACTTAGTCTGTGATACCATGTCTCTATTTCTCTCACCCATGCTCACAAGCACTCCTTCAGAAAACATCTGAAAAAATAGTGATCCGTTTTTTTCTGTTCTTTCTTCCAATATCCACCGTGTTCTCTAGGCTTTAAGCAGACAATGCCCTAAAAACGTAATGTGTTATTTGTGTGCTCTCTTGAAGACACTAAACAAAGGAAGTTTTCAACTTGAAATGAAATGTGTAGTTTTTTTCTGGATCTCTTGATGTTTCAGAATGAATCTCTGTAGCCTATATCCACAAGGATAACAAAGGCAATTTCAGAGGCATGTTAATTTTTGCCAATAGTAATATGATCTGGATGTCATGGAATCAAATAAAAATCCTAATGTCTGGCAATAGGTCTGTTGTTTATAGTACTTTCTGTTAGAGCTGTAATGAGGCAGAGGGGTGAGGAGGAGGTCTGAAGCTGTAGGTATTTTATAGACTGTCAAATTGCAAGATGGAGCCAGATCCATCCACATAAATATTTATATATGAGAGGCAAAGCTACAGCAAATTCTTGGCTGATGGGAAGTGTCTTCCGCTGATGTGAATTTTTATGGCTTGTGCTTTCCAGCAGGGCTGTGGCAATTCACTTCAGCAGAGGAGTGCTACTTTATAATTAGCTAAATCCTTGCAACAGGGACTACTGTCACCTTCCTGTCAACCCTGCTCTCTGCACACAGTTGCTATTTAACCAATCATAAAAATGCCACTACCAGAGCACCTCAAGACCAAACAGAATATCTGGAACTTGGGCTCACTGTGAGGTGACAGCAGCATTAATTCATGATCTTTAGTTATACCAGCTGATCAAAGATCAGCAGATCAAAAGAGACAGTTTCTTTCGCAAAATGCCGGATGCAGGAGTTGGACTGGGTTGTCAAGGGAGGCAGAGTGGGAGGGAGGCAGCTGAGCTCGTCCGTGGGGAAGAGGGGAGAGCACAGGGAGCAGCTTCTGCTTTCTGCCCAGGTCACTCCTGCACATGGCAGGGTCTGGGAAACTGACTTTTACCCTGAGCATTACATCTTGCAAAGCCACCTACCAGTACAGGCAAAACAACAGAAGGGTTACTGGGGTGACAAGGTCTTGGCCAAATGCCCTGTATCACATTTTTCTGGGGGTTGCAGGGGAAAGGACAAGCTTTCCCAGTCTGGCTGCAATGTAGAGGAGCTCAGTGTGATCTGTGTGATGCTGTGTGGTGCAGTGGTGGTAGGGTCCCTGGAGGGCTGGCAACCCTCTCTTGTCCACTGCAACCTGTTGGAAAAATAGGCCAGAAGGGGCTTTTCTGGGGGCTGCACAGCCCCACCAAATGCTCAGGCAATGCCAGAGCTTGTCTGGAGGAAGGTGCCTACAGTATTGGAGAAAGGCACGGACAAGGCAAGCGACTAGAAACTGGAAACCAAAAAGATCACATAATTTCGTTGTGTAAAGTGAACATAAAGCCCATTTCCAATGGACATGCAACCCTCATTATTCTTACCATAAGCCAAGGAGTGGCCTTCCCTGGGAATGACCCTATGGCTTACCTCCAAGACCACAAACCCTTCATGAGGGCTCCCCTTCTCCAGGGATGTCCATACCAAGATTGTGCATGAACACTGTGCACAGCCTCTACATGACAACCCTTAGCTTGACTTCTGGTGTGAGCTTGCTGAGGCTCTGGTCTACCATCACCAGTGCCCTGACTGGACCTTTCAGGGAAGGACCATGGCACCCTGTCCCAGCATTTTCATCCTGACAAAGCCCTTATGGAGGTGAAAGGTTTAGCTGGTCACCTTGTCCTCCTTGCCAGGCCCCAGGGCAGGCTGTTTCTTTGGGAGAGAGTCCTATTTAAAGAGACATCACTCATCAGGAAAATCACGAGTGAGTGCTTTCTTTCCAGGAGTGACTTTTCCTAAGGCTTTTGCAGCAGTGCTGCCTGCATGGGCTCCCACACCAGCCTGCTCAAGGGAACAACCTGGGCTAATGCTGTTTTTGGCAGCTTACAGAGGATTTGATTGCTTTTGCTCTGGACCATGACTGTATATTTCTACTTTTGGTCTAGAGGATTTGCAGAGTCAGGGCAACTCCATGCACACTCAGTCCTAAGGGATGCCTGCATATAGCATCCACCTCCTGGAAGCTGCCCTGGCAACCCCTCCAGTTAAATGCATGAAGCCTCCAAAGAAGAGAACTTCAAGCTGCTATCACACACTAGTACAGTATTATTTGAGCACCAACAACTTCTTAGAAGCAGAGTAAAGGCAGTGGGGGAGGAAACATTCCCCTTGGCATCACAGCAATATGAAGAGGGGCATTTTCTATTACTCCCTGATTCCACCTTCTCACAATACTTCTGTAACTAGTCCTTTGGCAAATAGATGTTGCCTTACTCAGCTAGTTTTGGCTGGGGTAGAGTTAATTTTCTTCGCAGTAGCTGATATGGGACTATGTTTTGGAGTTGTGCTGAAAACAGTGTTGATTATTCAAGGATGTTTTCATTATTGCTGAGCAGTGCTTGCATGAAGTCAAGGCCTTTTCTGCCCTCCACACCACCCCACCAGCAAGGAGGCTGGGAGTGCACAAGAGGTTGTGAGGGGACACAGCTGGGACAGCTGACCCCAACTGACCAAAGGGATATCCCCTCCCATATGGTGTCATGCTCCACATATAGAGTTGGGGTAAGAAGAAGGAAGGAGGGGATGTTTCAAGTGATGGCCTTTGTCTTACCCAGTAACCATCATGCATGATGGAGTTCTACATTCCTGGAGATGGCTGAATACCTGCCTGCCCACGGGAAGTGGTGAATGAATTCCTTGGTTTGTTTTGTTTGAATGCACAGCGGTTTTGCTTTACCTGTTGAACTATCTTTATCTCAATCCATGAATTTTCTCACTTTTACTCTTCTGATTCTTTCCCCCACCCCACGTAGGGGGAGTGAGCAAGTGGCTTTGTGGGGATCAGTAGCCAGCTGGGGTTAAACCATGACACTTACTTTTAAGCAAACACCACTCAATTTATCAAAGACTAGCTGAAAAGGAAAAAATAGCTGAAAAGAAATTGCTTTCTGACCACAGCTTTAAGCCACCCCCTTTCTGAGTGATTTGATTGTGGGAGCTCCAGAAAACTGCAAACAGAATTTCCACACTGTTCTTGGAAAGGATATGTGCATGTGTGTGTATGTGTGTGTGTGTGTGTGTATGAAGTATGTGGATGTGTTTGTTTATATATATGAATATATATATGTTTTGCTTATTGTCTTTTAGGTATGTATGTCTACAAAGAGAGAGAGAACAGCTAAATGAATGGGGACTGACTTTCATCAGCACTGTCCCTGCAGAGAGCTATGTCCTTGCCTCCCTCCAGCTGACTCCATGCCCGTGTGCACGACTGCCACAGGCTGCTCCTGCCTGCTTGTGGGATGTCGTAACACCCACACCTTATGCCACCACTCCTCCATGTGCCCTCAGATGTGCTGCACAGCCCAGTACAGCCTAGGCAGCAGATGGAGCCTGCCCAGAGATGTCTGCCAGCCAGGGCAATATACAGACCCAGAGTGGAGCAGATGTGGGACTTTACTCAGCCCCTGTGCTCTCTGCTCTGAGGACAGGAAGAGCATTAGCCCACGGGCTGTGCCCCTCCTCCCCATGGAACCATTCCTCTCACTTTCCTCTCACACACCATGAAGACATCAACATTGTCCTACCACTGCTACTGTATTTCCACACCCATTGTGGGTATGAACAAGCAACTGCTAGACAAAATTAGCAACTCAGTTGCTCTGGGACTCTTGACATTTGACTGAAGTCATTAACACAGGCAAAGCACCATGTCCACAGTGAGGATATCACCATGATCTCCACCTGCAGCCCACTCTGGTTAGCAACATCTTTGAATATACAAGAACAATGCCAGGCCCTGCCAGGGTCTGGAAGAAAACAGTGCACTGCCAGGGTGTCCGTTTGTAGCCTTTGGTACCCTGCTGGGCTTGCTCCTGGGTGTGGTGAGGAATCGTTGAGGCAGGTTCTGTCTGGGGCACAGAAAGAAAGACTCTCATGAGTCCCAGCCACAATGGCTGCACATCTGGCCCACACCATTCCTCTTCCCTACAGGGTGTCCACCAGGCTGGGATGGGGATATGGGAATCATCACAGGCAGTTCAAAATGACAGAGAACAGCTAGGTGTTCCTCTGGTTTCAAAAGCTCCTCTACATCCATCCTGAGAAGTCTTCTGTTGGACGTCATCAAGGACCTTGCCCTCCTGGGCACCTTTCTGCTCAGCCTCTGCTGTGGGAGCAGGGTGCTCGCAAGCTGTGGAGGCCACGAGGATGTGGCTGGAGCATGGGGGCCTCTTTGCTGGGGTACATGGAAGGCTATCTACACTAAAGCTGCCTACAGCATTAGTGGAGGCTGCTGTGCAGTGGCATGCAGGAGGAAACAAGGAATGGCCTCCCTACCAGGCTGACCAGTAGTCTGGCCAGAACAGCTGCCAGTGAGGAAACCCTAGGGTCACTGGAATGTAACCAGGGATTTCAGCAGCCCCAGGCCATGGGATCCTTGGTTTGGGGGTCTGCAGGGCAGGGTCGAGCTGCATCCAGAGGGCTGGAATGGGGTCCTGGGTTGTGGGCAGGGCAGATGGGAAAGAATGAGCCCATGATGCCTTCCTGCTGCCCACCACAGAGGGAATTCGTTGTTCTGCCCTGCTGATGCCTTAATTACTGACCTGCCCATCTCCAATAATATTGGAAGAACAGGTGCTGTGATCCACTAACAAATAATTAAAGGAAGGTAAAAGGATTAGTATTGCACAGCCTAGATTTATGAAAGATATTACATTCTCATTTTAGAAGTAATGTTCGATTGGTTGGATACAGTTAGATTCGTGTAGGGAAGCTTTGCTTGTATTCTGACTGAGATAAAAGGTAAGACAAAATTGACATTCAATCTTTGTCTTTTTCAGGAGAGATCCAAAAGAAAACAGTCATTATTGACAATATTGGGGGAATTGGTAAATTACTGGCACAAGCAAATAGCGTGTATTTCAGTTTGGTAAAATACAACAAAAAAACCACAAGTTGTGTTTTCCTGATAAGATGTTCTGTCTTGCAGAGCAGTAATTCTGGAAGAGATTAGGACTTATTGATAGATAATCAGCTGTAATGAAATTGCAATATGATGTTGGGACCTTCAGAATCAATGCTGATCTTGAATGTAGTCCCCTGCTTGTCACTGAGCAGGACCTCTGTAAGGTTTGTTGCCTCCACACTTGGCATGGATGCAGCTGGAATGTGCTGTCCAGTCCTGGACTTCACATTCCAAGAGGGATATAAAAAGATCAGAGAAAGTTCAATACAGTTCAACACAGACAAATACTGCCTAAAGGCCTAAAGAACCTCTTACAGAAGAGAAAAAAGTCTACTTATCTTCTCTAAAATGTCTGTAAGACCCTGCCAAAGAGTTTTGGTGTTACAGGTAAAGATAAAACAACCTTCTGTATTTAGAGTTTATAAGTAAATTAAAACAAGAAATATTATATAATTATTTTCACTATGAGGATGATGTTTGTCATAGATTTGCCATCCCTGGAGAAGTTTTTAGTCAATTTTTTTTCTGAAGGATATCCTCAAATTCAACTGTAGTTACTGGAACTGAATCAAGGACTAATTTGGGGGAATTAGGTGAGGACTCAGGCAAATTATCTTCACTGTTCTTCCTGGCCTGATATTTGGAGGTAATCACACAGCTCAGGCCTGTGTAAATCTGAAAATCAAAGTTTGGCTTTAGCATATTTTCATACCCTGCTGTACAATGTTTAACATCTTGGCAAATGTTACAAAGGAATGCAATTTGTCCTAGTGGCTGTAGGGCAACCAATGCACTCCTCCTCCCCTTTGGGGAGATCCAGTGCTTGTGGTACCTACTGTGTCACAGCTACTGGCTCTGTGGCTCTCAGTATGTACCTGAGCAGCAGAACAGACTTCTATGGCATATTTAAGATATGCCAGATGTAAACTGTAGAATCCTATTCCTCATTTCCCTTTGGGAACACTGTTGTAATCTCCAAGCCTGTGTAGTGGAATTGCAGAGGGCATCATGACTGGTCAGTTTGCAGGAAGCCAGCTGTGTGAATATCTGCCACTGCCCTGTGAAGCTGGGATGAAGGGCTAGCTGGCAAATCTGGCTCTGTGTGATGAGCTCCTTGCTCCTGCACATGGCACCAGCTATCAGTGCAGTCCCCATTGCCAGTAGCCAAGGAACACCCAGACTTTTACTTCATCCCTTGTCAATGTGGGTTGCATCACACTCCCATTTGATTATGTTAAAAGAAATGTGACGCTCTGATCTTTGAAGCTTCTCGTGTGTTAGGAGTTTCTTTAAGGCAAATCTTTGTCATTGCCACCTGCTTCAATCTTGGGTTGCCATATCAGTGTCTGTTGGTGCTTGCAGCCTTGTATGTAACAGTTTACCTGGTAGACTGTAAACAAACATTTCTTGAGAAGATTGTGTGGCTCTGCACATCACACACAGGGTCTGCATTACTGTGTCCTTCCCATGAGACCCTGGAAACTCCAGTACCACTGGAATTTAAAATAATGCTGTGACTCTGTGTGTGTGTGTGTGTGTGTGTGTGTGTGTACACACAGACAGATACCCATATGTTTATAGGGAGACCTGTAAATAAAAAGTATATCTACTACAGACGACATATACTATATATAACATGTAAATAATGTAATTATGAATGATAAACTTATATATGCACCCACATCTATATGTATGTGTGTCTGTATGAAGAGAGTGAGAGCCTGTGAGTATGAGGGTACAGCCACTGCACACATGCCCATCATTTTTCTTAGTTCTTTCAGCCTGACGTGAATCCAGAGCTGCCAAAGGGCACCCAGCTGTTTCCTCAGGCATGAAAGCTTCTCATTCTGCCCAATTCAAAGCTGTCAGCACTCCTATGAGCTGCTTGATCCTGTCTTTTCGATGCACAGCAATTTAGCCTGGATAGACCCATTTCTGGTGGAATAGGATACTGAGATTTCCTGAGACTAAAAACTAATCTTGGGACTAGATTTGCACAAGCAGTCCAGACATAAGAACTTTCTGCTCTGCAAGGACTATCTCTGCAAGCACTTCAAACCCACTTTTTCCTTTTAATTATTCCTTTGAGAAGACTAAGGCTTTGAAGAATTTTAGACCGAAGAGCAGAAACTAAAAATCTGCCAGTCTGTGTGACTGTTTAACAAAATTCTCTATTTTGACTTGGAATGCTAATTTAAAAGCAAGCAGCCAGCCAAGAGTACAAGGCATTTCTGATTATTCTGTGCTGTTACAGACAAGAAGGTTCAGGAATGAGAACAAACCAGATGTCATCACTATTGCTTAAAACTCTTCTTTCAAAGGTCACAGATATTAGGAGTCTGGTTCAGTGAGAAATGCTACCTGCTTCTACAGGCTTCTTGCTTCTTTATCATTAGGACTGTATATCCAAATACAGCAGTATTTCCTTTCCCAGCTCAGACCATTTAAGCCTTGTAAGTATACATGTTCATCCCATGTCTTGTTTCAGATTTCTTCACCACTTTTAGCAAGGTGCAAAAGTTGTTTCTGCAATGCAATTCTATGAAATCCAAGAATTGTTCTTCCAAGCCTTTTATACTGCCTTTGAAAAAAACCAATAGCTATTATATCTGAACTGCTTCAGAAACCAGTCTTGGTTTATTGACTACATGATAGCAATAAAGTTGACAAAGCTTTACTTGACAAAATAAAAAATCTCTACAGTTTCATCAGATGCCGCCTTAAAAGCAGACTTAAAAATCATGTCTTAGGGGGACATCTGATGCTTTGTTTTCTACCTTATAACCACACCAAAAATTGTGTCTTCCAAGCACTTGACTTGTATAAAGGCAGAAAAACAAGGCTTATACAGCTGCACAAGTAAAAAGGCACCTGAGATGGTTTTGTAAGTCCTCCTTGACTGGTCTTAAGAGGTTTGTGTAGTACAGGCTATTTTTAACCATCTCTTGCTGTGTAAGGATGAACAGTGCAAGCACAGAGACGTGTCTTCTCTGCAAGACCTGTGCCTGCTGCGTAGGTGTACCTGCTGGAGATGTCCTTTTGTCAGGCAGGCATGAGGGAGGCAGAGGTATTTTTAGTATTCCTACATACATATTTTCTAATCCACGAAGGACAGAATTTTGGGACAAGGACTATGTCATCCATTGAGTCACAACAACTGCCTGTAGGACAGTGTATTGTTTCCAGCCAGCGTTCCATCAGTTCTCAGCAGCTCATTCCTTGGCTCTTAGTGAACACTCTGCCCCAGTATTTCATCAGAAATGATCCTCAGACATTCTCCCACTGCCATGTCACAAGACTGCCCTCAGTTCTAGTGCCAGGGGCTCAGCCTTCCCGTTAAAGGTATCACCAAAGTGATATTTCTGTGGTGTTCTGCCTCCCCTGTGTCTCCTCCAGCTTGGGGCAGAAGTCACCCCACAGCTGCAGCAGGTGTTCAGCATGAGCCCCTCTGCTCAGCGCTCCCTAAGATGCAGACTAGGTTTGCTTGTTTACACTTTGGTGCTGTTCTCAAGGCTTTCTCCCCAGGCCAGCTCAGGCTCTGGAGAAGGAGAACATGACACACAAACCGCCCCTAATGACTGCCCCATCATCCTTCCCTCGCAGCCAGGGTGGTGCTGGGCTGAAAGTGAACATAAGGTCCAGAGGAGGGTTTAATTCACTGTCCCAATGCCCAATAACTGGATTAAGCAGGGCAGTTATCCTTCCACCCATAGATGTCCTACAACCATTGTCCCTCCAGTCCCTGTCTCCTCCAGATATTTTGACTCAGCCCATCAAATCTCTCTAGTGGATGCTAAATCCCACCGGTTTTTTTTGTTTCTTTACTTCCCAGACGATGTTATTGTGGGTGGAAAATTATATTTTACCTCCCCTTCTGCCCTTCCAAGTTGGATTTATTTCCATTTGCTCTTTTTGGTGGCCAAATTGCAGTCCAGGGCTTATTAGCTCCTTCTCCTCTCCCCCCTCATCTTGCACCTGTCTTCAAAAGTATTTCATCTGATTTAAGCCATTCTTGAAGGCACTGATTTTGTCTGCAAAGAAGATTGCAACAGAGATTTTTGCACAGCTTATGTCAGAATGTAATTTAAATAATGGCTGCCTTTCCTCGGCACCAGGTGATGCTTCATGGAACTGAGCTTTCGAATGCAGAACTTGGAAGGATGAAATATAGCACTAACCTTTAAGGCTTCTCCAGAAACTCAAAACATGGCACTGATCAAATGTCAAGAGCACTGCTCTTAGATATTTTATCAGGGTTATACTAATTGAAATCCCAAGCACTTTCCTACATATGCTAATCGACAACGTATCACTGAATCAAATCATTATCTAATGATTATTACTTATGCATTATTCTCCAGATGCATACTTTTGAATGACATTTATTTGAAAATATAATCAGGGATATGTGCATGCCTGTAGTATACAGCTTTGGACTCAGCCACTTCAGTGTGCATAAACAGAAAAATAGCTAAGTTGGATTTAAAAGTACTTTGATACATTTCTCTTCTGAGAGTCAGGAGCCACATTCAGGACCTGCTTCAAAGAAGTCCTCAAGACCAGGGTCAAAAGCCAGACTACTTTGGTACTGAGCCATAGTGAGCTTAGTAAGGTCAGGGAAGAGATTGTATGACACACTTCTAGTCTGGGAAAACCAAACTTGATCAGAAGGTATCTGTATTCCTGAATGTTTGTATCAAGTATGACTACATAATCAGGTTATCAGCCCTTGTACAGTCCTAAATTAGCAGATCATGTCTGTATATGCTGATCTTAAGCTTGCACAATTCTTTTGGCTTAAAGTGGCTACTTAAGCGTATGAAGTTAAACAATCCTGTGATTGTAGTCTTCACAGGAGATTTGCAAGGCCTTTGTTCCAAAACTGGTTTAATACAAGTGGGTGCTTGAGCCCCAACTGGATCTTGAACCTATTCTGCATGTTCACACTTTTGTTGTACAGTGTTTCCTACTGCCACAGGTAAGAGCACTGTTCACATGAGCAAAGCTAGGGACAGATTTCATCTGGGAGAGTGTCAGGAATTGAAAAATGTGTTTACCTTGTGTAACACTGTCTTCAAATAAACATCAGTTGAAAATGAAACATTTTCTGAAAGGGTTCACTGTTAAAAACTGTGTAAAACCGTATTTTGTTCAACTGCTGGATCCAGTGGCCAATCCAGCCTGCTCTGTAGCAGGCTGCTGTAATTTCCACCCTCCTCGTCTGGTCTCCTAATTGGATTCTGTAGGCTCATTACATCCAAGAGCTCAAACTGCAAGTAGCACTGACTGTGCCCCTTCTGGGTGCAGCACTGAGGCTCCTTAGGATGAAAGGATGGGAAGGCTTTATCAGAACTGAGCTGGGTTTTTACTAATCATAAAAAATTTCCCAAGAGAGCTTACAAAATAAACGCAATTTCAGTGCATGTGCTTTATAGACATCCTGATAGTCCTTTAAAGCTCACCAGTTCAATGCCAACAGTTGTTTGTAAACAACTTGATGATAAAACTGCTACAGTGCAGCTTTGAAGGAAGGTATCCACTTGACACGTCAGCAGAGGAAAGGTAATTTGGAAAAAGTCCACTACTGCCCTGTCATCAACAAAAATTCATGTATTCAACCTGTACCAACAGCAGCTCTTCTCAGACTGACTGCTTCTCCCAAGAGTCCAGAGACAGAAAAAGTAAAAGCCTTATTACACAGGAAAAACACAGCAGGCAGCAGAGTGTGTGTGTATCCACATACACACGTGTGCATGTGAATGCACCGCATAAGTACAAATGTGTATAATGCGTAAGTAAACATAACTGGAAAGACTGGGATTCAGCAAACATTCTAGTAGAGCCTTACCACGTGTCATTCCTTCATGTGGTAACCTTTATGTACCACTTAGGTTGTTTACCCAATTTTCACTAGAATAAGTTGTTGGGCCTGTTTGCTCAGTTTCTCAGACCAGGATTGAAGTCCTGCTCTCCTCTTTTAGAGCAAGATGTGCCTGTGACTCTGCAGTTCTTGAAGCACAACTGGATTTGACAGTAGTAAAAAGCAGTGCTCCTAAAATATTAATGTAAACATTTTGCTTAAAACATTTGAAGGTCATCAGACTTCTAAAAATAGAAGTAAAACAAAATCCCAAAAGAAATTAGCATGGTTTTCTGTTGTTCTTTATGAGTGGTTTTTTTCCCCCTTTCTAACTACAGAGAAGAAAATATCAGGAAATGTTTGCAAACCCCAAGCTTAAAACTCTCTTGTAGTCCCCAAGGTTCTACTTCCATGTGCATGAATCGATCTGATCACAGTGTGTTGTTTGAAAAGCCATTACTGGGATTCATCTTGATCAGTTAGGGCTGCTTCTGTGTTTTACATTGGTCAAACCATGCTCTGAGTGAAACGTAAACATCCTTTTCAAATGAGTTTTACAGTAGGTTTGGGGAAAGTTTACTCAAGCCAGTCTTCTCCTCCACCTTTCTCTTTGCAATATGAGCAGGGCACATTTCCCATGCCGATTAAACTGATTTGTGGAGATGAACCTGTAACATGGATATTGTAACAGCCAGTATTTAATTTCATGGTGGAAACATTTCTTATGAAAATCTGGCAATGCTTTGGCAGATTTTTGGGAAGAGGATGCAGAGTAAAGAGAGCAGAAGGTAAAGAGATTTTTTTAATAGTGCTGCCATTAAATACGTGCATCCAGCTTCACTTAATAATGTTCTTTTTAATTGTCCTCCACTGGGCTTTCTCTCTGACAGATTACAGCGATCCAAAATATATCTGCTCATCTGCAGTGACTGTACTGATATGCACTACCCAGCAGTCTCAGACCAGATGCTGGTGAAACATTCTGCTCTACAGAACAATACCAACTGGTATTTGCTCGCTTTGAGTTCACCTCTCTTAAATACAGATGTTGAATGAAGACCCTTGACTACCAAACACAGGTTGTGCTCTGGCTGCTGGAAAAGTGGCTTTCTGCCCTCTCACAGCAGAAGTGCTGATAACACGCAGTAAGCATAGTCAGCATCAATGAGATGATGGAGAGTGAAGCCATATGAAATAAAGGTGATTTCCCACACATACCCAACACAATAGCTCAGAAGAGATCAGGAATGAACCTCACTTGCTGTTTTTCACCTGACAGGACAAGTGATGACTACCATAATACCTTAATGCTTCATCTTCCCAAGGACACCAAGTCTGAGAGCTCCCAAAATTTACTGTTTTATTGTTGACTATAGACATAAACAGTAACCCAGAAGCAGCTGACACACTACAAAGTCAGATTCCATTTATGTGGCAATAATGCATCTTGTAACCATATTCAAGACATTCCCATGAAACACTGGCTTCATAGCATATGCTGCAATTCAGAAGATCTCCATCAGCAGATCCCTCAAAGTAACCCACTGACTTGGGAAGCCATGGGAACAGAAACAAAGATGAAATATCATGTTTCCTGTAATGGAAATCAGGAGAAACCCATTATGAAAGTGGTAGTTTGTGGAGCCCACCATTGTGCTCCCTCGTATCTGTTCAGTTACCTACCTGCAATGAGCACTGGATACAGCCTTGAAGTGGCCTATGGGAAAATAAAACCAAGAAAACCTGAACCACCTTATGCAAACCCAACTTTTTCCAGAGAATCCCATGAGTTATATTTTATCCTGTTTTCTCTGAAGCTTTTACAAGGAAGAATTATCTATTATGCCAACTCTCAAATTTCTGCTCCCATCTCATCAACTGTAAAGTTATTCTGAAACACATGTCAACAATGACTTTATAATGGAAACAATACAGCTATTTTTTATCCTTCACATCTTGCTAGGAAACTTTTTTTTTTCTGACTTGAACTGACCTCTAGGCAGGGTTTCTACCACTGTTGAAACTCATCTCTCCCCAGATGCCAGAGGTTCTATTTGCTGCACTCTAACACCCATAACAGGTTCTTTTCCTCTCAGACTTTTATCCCGTGGTGCTCCTCATTATTATTTCAATAAATACTTTTTCACAACAGTTGTGGAGGGTCAGGAAGTTATTACTATCTTTCAATGATCTTGCAAAAGAGTGTTATCTATCATGACCAGGAAACCAAAGGCAGAAGGAGTGAAATAATCAAGCTCCTCCATGTTCTCTCTACCAGGGAGCAGACTTGGTTTCCAGTAGGACCATCATTCTGTATGTGTCACAAAACTTGGGACAGATTCAGATACCCAAGATACCAGTTTGCCAAACCTTCTTCCAAGGATGAGGTAGGCAACCCAAGAGCAGCAATCAGATATGACCATATTACACAAGCCTATTA
Organism: Manacus vitellinus; assembly: GCF_001715985.3. NCBI lineage: Eukaryota > Metazoa > Chordata > Aves > Passeriformes > Pipridae > Manacus > Manacus vitellinus. Next base: position 10,289,319 of record NW_021938999.1, read on the forward strand.
TAGTGAAGCCACACATAGTCAGAAATACTTCTGGGCTTTCACAGACGTGATCTAAAAGGAGAGCAGTCCCCAGCAGAGGATGGTACTGGGATGAGACCTGTGGCTTATGCCACAGCTTCCTTCCTCTCAAGTCTCTGTGACTAAGGGGCTAGGAAATTTGAAATTCAATCTCTGGCCTAAGGAAATTCGATTTGTCTTTAAAGAGGCTTGGATCTCCTCTCACAGTCAGCAGCCCGTAACCTGCAGTGAATACAGGGTAATACAAATGCATGTGGAGAAATAAGGAAGCATTGAGAGGGCAGAATTTTGGGGGAAGGTCTCATACCTTTTCTGGGAAACCAGTAGGACTGACTGTCCCCTTGAGGTGCCCGTACACTGACACATGCAGAATGGGGAGCACACAGGAGGAAATATGAGATCTGTGATCTGATTGGGATCACGGAGACATGATATGACAGCTGAATGAATGCTGTGGTTGGATACTGGCTCTTCAGGAAGGACAGGCTGGGAAAGCAGGGAGGTGGTTTGTCCTTCATGCGCAAGATTGGAGACACTGGATAGAGGTCTGCCTGGGGTGGACAATGAGCCAGCTGGGAGTTTATGGGTTTGAATAAGAGGGCTGACAAATGTAGGCAATGCTATGATCAGTGTCTGCTACAGACCAGATCAGGAAGAGTATTTGCCACCGGTCTTTGGTGCCTGTGATTTGTGAAGGCAAATCTCATAAAGGCCAAGGTAAAATGAACATTGTTTGTCTTGATGTTATCAAGGTTTTAGATGTTGTTTCCCAAAACATTCTTATAGGCAAACCAGTGAAGTATGAGCAGATAAATGCACAGTGAGGTGTGGATCAGTGGCACAAAGTCCAAACAGAGGCCATTCACTAGTTGAGTACCCCAGGAGTCAATACTGTCAAATATCTTCATTAATGCCGTGGACAACAGGAGAGAGTGCCCTATCAGCAACCTGGAGAAGTGGTTGATGCTCCAGAGTGTTTTGCTGACATTCAGAGGTCAGCATAGACACAGGTTGGAGAAATAGGCAGACAGGAACCTCATGAGGCACCAAGTCCATCACCTGGGCACGAATAACTTCAGGCAGCAGAGCAGACTGGGGAGCAACTCTCTGGAAAGCAGCTTTACAGGAAAGGACCTAGGGGTCCTAGTGGACAAGCTGGCCATGGGCCAGCAGTGTGCCTTTGCAGCAAAGGAGGCCACCAGCCTCCCTGGGCTACATTAGGTAGAGCATCACCAATAGGTTGAGGAAGGTGATCCTTTCCCTCTGCTCAGGACTGGTGTCCTGTGTCATTCTGGGCTTCCCTGTACAAGACAGGCATGGACATAATGAAGTCAGTCCAGCAAAGGGCCATGAAAATTGTTAAGGGACTGGAGGATCTGATGCATGAAAAAGCTGGGACTTTGCCACAGAGGAAGAGAAGGCTCAGGAAAATCTTATCAGTGTGTACAAATAAACACCTGATGGAGAGAGTAAAGACAACAGAGACACTCTTCTCTGTAGTGGTCTGTCACAGGAGAAGAGTAAATGGACACAATCTGAAATGCAGAATATTACACTTGAACATAAAAAAAACTTTTTTTACTGTGAAGTTGCTCAGACAACTGTGCAGGTTGCCCAGAGAGCATGTGGAGTGTCCATTGCTGAAAATCTTCAAAAGTGTTCTTAGGACACAGACTTAAGCAGTCTGCTGTAGCTGACCCTATGCTGACCAGGGTGGGTGGACTAGGTGATCTCCAGAGGTGCCTTCAAACCTCATCTATGCTATGATTCTGTGTTCCTATGGTATTTCTTGCAGGTGTCTCCTCTAACCCTCAGCTCCTGGCCCATGGGGCAGGCAGTTGAAGAGTAGCCTGTCCCCTCTTCAATTAACCTGAGCTGTCATCAGTGCCAGTGGCACCACTCACACTAATACACCCATAGGATGGCTGAGGAGCTCATTGCCCAGGTTCTGTTGCCCCTGCCCAGGGAGAGCAGTGTCTATAGTGCCAGAGCAGTAACTCTCTACATCACTCCAGATCAAATACTCAAGAATACGTCAGAGCATTTTCTGTTTTGGGCTGAAGCAAGTAGAATAGCTTAATAAATCTATAGAAAGAAAAAAAAGGCATCCTTATCCTTTTTAGCCAAGTTCTCTTTCAGCTGTCGAGATAAGATGGACTAAATCCAGAGGACCTGCAAGTTTTCTTTTTTTGGTGGTAAAATCTAAGCTGTTGTTAAAAACATCGGTGGAATTTAATAGGCTTAACAGCAACTCCTAAATTCCTCAGGAGGGCTGTGAATTCGGAGTTCAGGTCTATGAGAGCTAGGAAGTGCTTGGCACTTTGTCAGCATTCAGTTTGTTAGCGTTTGGAGAATGAAAATCACCTTTTTGTTCAACTTCCCTTGGTAGCTTGCCAACCTTCTAGTTACTCACTAAGTCAACTGTCCCTAAAAGATATGCTCTCTGGTCTAAGCCACAGGATTCAAAACACAGCTTAATGAGTAAGCAGCAAGACAAGGGGAATTATATCAGGTCATAACATCTCCTCAACAGCCAGAGGCAGTTCAGCCCCTTGACTGCACAACATCCTAACTAGTCATTGGGGTTTGCTCAGTGGTGCCACTACCTTGCAGGCACGGAGTCCTCCCTCACCATGAAGTTGTCTGGTCTCTTTCTTTCTGGAAAGCAGTGGGCAGGCAGGACACAAAGTGTATGTAGTATGGAGGAATGGACTGAGGAGAGAAAAGTCAAATAACAGGAGTAGGTGGATGAGCAGCTGGCAAACAACCCCAGAGCCATGAAATTTCTTTAGCATACTTCTCAGAGTGGTTGAAACATCTCCCTCAAGACAGCCTCATCATGACTGTGATGGTTCTGTTCATATGGCTGAGGTTTGCTAAATTTGCTCTTCTGATAAGGTCACTTTGATTAACACAAATAGTCCATGTGTACAGGTACAATTACTACCATCTGAAGAGGTGCGGGATAATATATTCTTGCATCAGTTACTAGGAACACTGGATTATAATCACAGCTATCACTAGTTTCCCTCCTTCCTCTTAAAGAAAGAAATCTCAAATTTATATTCATTCTATTGGCATCCAAGCCCACCACTGGAGAAGCTGTACAATGATCAGAGCTGCCAAAGCCATGGCCAAGGCTCAGCCAGAAACTCCCATGACACACACCACAAGGGATGGGAGAAAAAAGAAGTACAAGGCAAAGGAGGGGATGTTCCCAAACATACTGATTGCTCTTTAATGTTAAATATTTTTCAGTCACCTTGACAAATCTTAGAGTGTTCTCTATTTAACATTCATAATTTACTATCCCATCAATCACAGCAAGTGAATCAGTAAATAGCTGTGATGAATGGAAGATGCATGTCAGTAAACACTGATAATTTTTTGAAACAAAACTCTGTCTAGCTCCAGAGGAAACACTCCAAAAAACAGTCTTCCCTCACAGACCCAAGCAAAATGTGTTGAGAAACCGGGACTTGGCTGGTTCTCCCATGTTTAGGAATTTGGGCGATTTGAGATGCTCCACTCTTATTTCAAGTAGCAATGTAAGTTTGCTTGTTCTGCAGCAAAGCATGTATTGGTGGTGTCATTTCCCTTGAATAACCCTTTCGTCTGAAATGCAGCTTGTGTTCCCTTCAGCATGACAAATAACACACTTCATCCCCCCCTGGAGCCTGGAAATTCTGAGATGAGATTGGCACTGCAATATAAAGACAGATACTCTCAAAAGGGAGACAAAACCGTTTGGATTGAGTGGAAATAATCACTGACACTTCTAGCTACAGACAGTCCTCTGATTTCAAGCTGTATTTCAATGTAAAATGGCTTTCCCTCATCATGTCTGTACAGCACCTAGCACAATTGCATCCTAATCTTGATTCTGGGTTTTTGGCACTGCAGTAAAACAAACACTGAGCTTATAAAAAAATGCGCAATCATGTGTTCTTGCATGAGCTATCCATGCCTTCAGTATAAATTAAATACAGACGTGGCTCTATGTGCAACTTCAGCTTTGGACATTAAAAAAATAACATTGTGTCCAGAAGAAAACTTTTCTCAACTTACCCTGGATTTCAGAGCCAGACAAGTTGGGGGTTCTTTTTAAAAGATAAAACACACAGGTGGTCTGCCATTTGCTGTGGGTACATAAAAGGAGTATTACACAGACAGTGAAGGAGAAATGGATGGATCTGGCAGATGGCATTGTGCTCAGGGTTAGCCAAATCCCCTCTCAGGCACTGGAGCCCAGATGGCCAAGCAGAAACACTTTCTGCCACAAACCCTTTGCGTGCCTTCGTGGCATCTCTGCTCTGGGAAGGGAAATATGTCAATTCACAATCTTGCTGTGATAAAACAAAACTTGATGTATTTTGGGAAACGTATTCTTTCTCAGGCCCCCCTTGACCCCAAACCTTTCTTCCCTCATCTGAGCCTCTGCCTGGTTGGAGTGCTAATCACAGCTCCCGCACACTGTAACAGGTGTTATCGCTAATTTTGAAAACTGGGTTCGGAAAAAGGGGCAAAAAGACCCTCCTGGCAGGTTTCTGTCCATGCACCTCTAAAATCAGTAAGGTCTCTGAGAATCTGTGAGAGCAAGGACTGGGTGGATGCAGCTGCTGAAGGAACTCAGCAAGGATGACTGATGCTGATGGAAGTGCTTTGCAAAATGCTCAACACTTCCCATTTGTCTTGACATTGCTCTTCAGTTCATGTGATTTCGAAAAATCCGCTTTGCTCGAAGCCACTGGAGGTCTGAAGCACATGGTTAAGCAATGAATTCTCACCACTTCTCTCACAAATGACATGCCAGGGCATCCAAAGTATCCCGACTTTGCAACTGACTCCTACCTGTTCCTTCTCATGCTCAGACCAAGTCGCCAAACACTTGTCTCTGCAAACTTGATGGCACTGGGAAACCCCAACTGAGGGCCACTGCACAGGCCTTCTAGTTCCGTGTGTCTTCTTTCAGTGCACTGTTGTCGTGCCCAGTGCTGGGACACACCCTGACCATGATTAGCCCAACAGTGAAATAAAGTGAAATAAGGCTTGGGTAGGTTCTAGAAAGGGCTACAGACCCCACTCTAGCCAATGTATCCCAAGGTTGCTGGTGCCTGATACATTCAGTAAATGCTCAACACACACGGAGAGAATGCACAGGGACTGGATGGGGGGAGGAGGAAGAGGATAAAAAGAGTCAGAAATGGGCCAAAGTAGTGGGGCAGGACAGGGAAGGGAGAAGCAGACCTTGGTTTAGAGATAAGGGGAAGAAGCATCATAGAGCTTTGCTGGGGGATGAATTAGTAACTATCTTTAATCTCACTTTCTCTTCTGTCTTTCCTGAAATCTGACACTACCTCATACCATCCTGTCCTGCTCCAGACTCATTTACAGACACCCTCAATAGATTGTACAAGTCTGGTCCATTATATGGGCTTTCTTTTTCTCCTTGTCTTGATTCCAGTCCTCTTTCCAACTGCTAGAGTCTGCAGCTGCTCCCTTGGTACCTGTTGTGTCTCCAGTTGAAGGAGCTTGTCTGTGCAGTCACTTGAGCTGGGACATCATCGTCATCATGCCCTAAATGCCTGTAAAAATCCAATAGTCCTGTTCAGGACAATTCTGCCTTTATGTGCTCCAGCACATCCTTTTTCTTCCTCCTTGGAAAACCATTCCTACCATAAATCATTCACCCAGTGCACACATTTAAGCCAGGAAACAGCCCCTCTGCCATCCCTGCCGTGGTTTATGGGCAACAATGATGCTTCTAAGCCAGCTTTTCCCTGGCTGTAGGGCAGCCTGTGCAGCACCAGGTGCTGTGCCGCAGTCGGTACAGCTGAGCACGGAGGGGGCAGCCCATCCCATGGCACCCACCACTCACAGCACCTCCTCTCAAGTCAGAGTAGACTTCTCCATATGACACCTGAGGCTTTAGTCTAAAGCCAAGAGCAAAATGGAGACAGAACCAAGGTCTAAGCACCAGCTCATGATCAGCAACTAAACCGTCAGGAAGATCCTTGGCATGGCGAGGTCTGGGCAGCCCGTACGTGTCCATCCAAGGCACGGGCTGGCAGGAGCCTGGGTCCTTGCGGGATGTTTGGATGTAGCTGTCTGTTTTGGCGATTGGGGAGTTTGGCTGTATGGACACAAGCTGAACCATGCCAGGGGGGCTCCAGCCCAAAGAACAGGGGTTTATTTCATTGCACAAATGTAGCCTCAGCAGCAGGAAACTGCTCAGTGTTGCCTACAAACTCTTAGAAGCACAAAATACACAACAGCATTCTTCAGTGAAGTGCAGGGGATATAGTATGACTATTTTTTGCAAATTGCAAGCAACTTTATTCCAGGATTGAGTCAAGGTAGTCTAAATGCTCTCCCAAAAACTCGGTGAGTGATTGTTGCATCCCCAGCTTTCATTTTAAAGATTTTATTAGTTTGGGATAAGCACCTTCAATGCCATGGAAGAAAATTCTTCATCTCCATAAAGCTAAGCAGTGGCTTTGCTCACATCATCTGTCAAACTGCTGCTGCTCCTTCTTCTGTTATCTCTGCTTCTGCACCTTTTCCCATTTTGCACATAATCCCAGATCAGATTGCCAGACTCTGGTAGGTCCTAACAGATTCTGACTGCCAGACATGTCAGGATTACATCTAACTTTAGGGTTTAGATCACTTAGAGACTAAAATGCTGAATGGGATGTTGATCATATCTCTGAGAACATGGACTTTGAAAGAGCATCTCTCCGGACATGAAGTAAAAGCCAACTGGATCCCTGTTCATGTGCTGACCATGAGTGGGGGAAATTCTTGCATATCAAGAGGCACTTAAAAACTCCATGCAGCTAAACCCAATGCCTGTGCTTGAAATTGATCCCTGACAAGGAAACGGGATTATATGAAGATTAAATCAACTTTTTTTCCATACCACCTGGAGACAAATATTCATTCTCACATAAAATTTGTCTGCCTACAGTGCAGAAAAAAAGCTAATATTGCAGTATAGGTAGAAAAATCCCTCTATGCATGATATTTATTCTTAAACAACAAGCATGTCTTACCCTCTTCGAACACAGCCTGCTGTGTCTGAGCAGGTCTTCAAAGTAAAAAACACCCTTTTACTCCCCAAATTCCCTCTGCCTTCTTGGTTAGAACATGTGGCAGCTTCACCACTTCAACTTGGTTTGGTGGTGGATGCTACAAATGATGAAATGGGAAAGGCTGCTCATGGTTGGAGGCTTCGTGGGCACACAGTCCAGGCAGCTGGGCAGGTTTTAGCCAGCCAGGAGCACACATGGAGAAAGAGGATGGCAGCTCACACCCCTCTGTTTCCTAGAGGATGGCAGGAGCAGCATCAGCCTGAAGACAGATTCTGGTAGTGTCAGGGAACAAGCCTGGAGCTTGCTTTTGTGCAAGGACACATATTAAAAAGAGATGCCACATTTTACACTCAAAGTACCTAAGTGAGCAGATGGAGCATGAACCTCAACGAGGTGTTGAGAAACCATGAGTTGTTGTAAAGGAAAGGTATTAAGTGTCGCTAGCTTGATGGGATGAGTTAAAACAATTCTTTTTTCCTATCTTCGAGACTTCAGGCCTGAAAAAAGTTGTGTGCAACAATCTTTATGCACTCTTAACCCTGACTGTGATTTCCCAAGGTTCCAGGAGAGGACATGGTATTGCTCACTGTCAGTCTAACAAGCAGCCAGAAAATACCACCAAGCCCCATGTAGTGCCCAGCTGCTCCCCTCAAGCTCTTCCATGATCCTGCCTTCTGCCAGGGCAGAAGCCTGTGCTGAGCCCATGCTTAGCCCATGCTGAGCTCCATGGCACTCATACACACTGACCACAAATCCATGTCTCACACAACACTGCCACCATCGTTTCTGTGCCACTGCAGAATGGGCTGGCTCTGACTCCTGTTTACTCATAAGCTGCTATACTTGAAAAATAAGAAATTGGTTTCTTCCTAGCCATTTCATTGTTCCAGCTCCTGATTCAGTTCCAGAAGCTTGTCACCCCTAAGTAGGCAAGTCTGTGTGACAGAAACAAAGTCTCTTTGTTTGCTGTGGGTCCCTGGGCCCTTCTGGGACCCATCTCCCACTGAAATGCCTCAAATGCTTTTTCCTGCAGTAAGCTTTGAGATGGTTCCATTTCATCCCAGTTCCTCAGGGAGTAAGATATCCTGCATAAAAATGCTGTAGCTCTTTCCCTGACAAGTCCTTAAGATATATTATAACTGTATTTCATACGGATGCAAAGAGGCTGGCAGCATTAAATTCAGATGGAGCCATTTGTCACCAGAGGTTAGCAAGGCTGAACATAATTTAATAGCATGACGAAATTCTTGTTCTGTTTTTGCTGGAACCCCAAAGCTGTGGGCGAGAACATTTCAGGCCTGAGATCCAGACCGTGTCACTCCTGAGTAATGGTGGGCACAGCCCTGGGGGCATTGCTGGAAAGGAAGACAGACATATGGTGCTAGCCTGACAATTCTGGGGGTAGTTGTTATTTTCTGAAACTTTTGCATCTATTTTATTTTATGCTGATCAGATAAGCTCTGAACTGAGAGCAGATGGTACTGATTTGCTTGGGGTTATTGCTGGTCGAAACTAAACACTGCTGTGCTCCATTCCCACAGACAGCTCTTAAACTGGAAATTGATATTATTTATCCATCAGTATTTCATTGGTGTTTAGCTGGGAGTAAAGCTGCACTCAGCTGGACGCTGTTCACCTACACACTGGGGGAGTTACGGTTCTTCATTCCCAGAAACCCAAACCTGAACTGAAACCCCCAAATCCAGAGAGCCCTGATCTCAGGCTGTTATCAAATACTTCTCTCTATGATTTCAAAACCCTTTTCTCAGCAATATGGTTTCCTCTTTTTTCTTCCCTAACTTGAGGAGACTAGATGTGGTATTACAGTAACAGCTGACACAACAAAGCAGTGCTGAGGCTGGTACAGCTCTACAGCTGGGGTTGCTGGGAGTGGCTCCTCCTCTTTTCTGTATCAAACCATCCCCTGTCACATTATCATCCAGTTCAGACCTCCTGCATCAATTTTAGAGCTGTTTATTTGGTAAAATGTAGGCTAAACTGACACAACAGTGTCATGGAGATGTGGCCCTTGGGCAGCCTTTTCTCCTTATTGAGGGAAAGGGAGACTGAATGAGGTAGTGTTGGTAAGAGAAACATTTCCCTGAAGTAATTCTTGAAAAATCACTATATTTCTCACACTCTGTATTAAAACTACTGATTCTGAACACTATGGTCTAGCAGAGTTCAGAGGACCTCAGCAGCTCAGCATCCCATGTGGCCGGTCAGGGGCAGGTCTGGAAAGTTCTTGGGGATGGAAGAAAACAGCACTTCAGGAAGACAAGTATCTCTGAGGACCTGTACAGCAGAAGAAACAGATCCATGAGGCAGCCCCCATTTATCTTTGCAAAAGAAATCAACAGACTGTGATCTCCAGAGGCCTTGTGAGGCCATCTTGCTTTCCCTGTTAGCCTTGACTGATTGATGAATATACCTGTTGTACTCCAGTGCATGACAACATGCAAACAATGAAATCCACCGATGGCAAATGTCAAGATGAAGAAAAGCTTAAAGTTAGTGTAATGGTTGCCATAATAATTTACATCCAATTACAACTCACTACAAGGTTGTCTCGCTGCAAATATGACAGAGGCCAGTGATTGCTTTAAAATGGTACAGCTGTCATAATTTTGTATAAATAAAAGCTTACATGCAACACTGATTGATCACTTTGGACAATATTACAATTCTTCATGGGAAGTTGTATGATCCAGAATGAATTGGAAGTCTGTTTAATTTGAATAAATTCTTTCAATTAGTAATTCAAGAACAGAGATTTCCAGGTTCTACAACCAGGACAATATCTTGTTGTGTCAAGAGCTGTCAGAATTAAGTTCTAAGTATGAAACTCAGTCTGTCCCATAGTTATAATTGTGGCAAAGGTGGGTATCAGGGCTGTGCCTCTCTGTTCACCCTGTGTGTTGAAGTCATTAATTCCCTATGTGATAGAGAAACATTCCAGCTTGTCATAAGCACAGAGGAGACCATTTGAAACAACAGACTACCTTGAAAACAGATCCATTATTCTGTAATTGACACACAGGACCTCTCCAGATGGGAATTTTAGACAGTTCTACATATTCTCCCAGATAGCTCCTGCTGTAGCTCATCTCCTTTCTATGTCTAAATGTGTATGTGATGATTAACATCCTGGATGGAGTGTCCCTGACATTCTCATGCAGTTCTGTAGCTTTGCTGGTTGCAGAAGGGATCAAGTTGTACATGGATAAGATATTTGTGAGTACTCAGTACAAACTGTTCCTGCAGATGCAAAAAATACTTGTGTAGGACAGTCTTTTGTATGCAGCTAAGATATTTAAACCAGTTTTTTATGTAGTTGTCATACACAAAACAGTTCAGAATTGGAAAATTTTACTTGATTACTGCCAGGCCACACAAGCTTCTGATCCCTGATTTGGTTATCAAGAGAAAAAAGATCACAAACAGCTAGTCAAACACTTAGCACAAAACTCCATCCTCCCTCCTTCCCAGCCTCAACTTCCCTTATTTGTGCTGCAGTTATAATCAGTCCCTCAAAACTCCTCTGGCAATGGTACAGGTAGTACCATTGGAAAGTGGAAGCGGAGCATGTGACGGCTTTCTGCTGCCCCACACGTAGCTGTTTCTTCTGAGCTGCTATTTGTGACTTCTGACACTTTTCGTGTAATGATTTCCACCACACTGCACACCATGGCCTTCATTGCTCTCCTGCCATGTGTCCCTCCTCTGGCAGGGATCACCCATGGGTGTGTTTTTTCGCTATATAGTTTTCACTTGAGGGCAGGCTGGGACCACTTTTGCCAGACAGCAGGTCATGGGCTTACCCCACGCAGGTCACCACTGCAAACTGATGCTACATAAAGCCTGGCAACATCTGCCCATTGCAGAAGGTACAGTAACAGGCACGGATGGACATGCAGGATGGCGGGACAGCTTGAAACCACAAACTTGTGCAACCACTTCAGTGGGGACTCCTGTTGGTACAGGACAGCCAACAGCCATTCTGAGAGATTTGATTCCCAATGTACGAGTTACCTTATGATAAGAACTTAAAAAATAGCTTTTACTTTAAACATTCCGTCATTAAATATCTATGCAACATTGTCCTGCATGAGAAATGGTTACTAATGTGCCTCTGTAGCACTCCCTCTGAAAGATGCACAGCTCAGCAGCTCAGTATATCCCCAAAAGCATGGATGTAAGGGTTAACTCTGCCTATCTGCAGCAGGCCCACTTCAATCAGAAACTACAGTAACCATCTTAGAAGGAGAGACAAATATTATCAGAGATTAGCTCTCTGTTTGCGCTGACAAATGAAGGGGGTCTGAAAAGAGGCTCACTGTCCATCTTTCAGAGAGCATTGCAAGGGAGGAAACCTGCCAGCTTGACGTCTGTTGAGGAGTGCTCCTACTTTAGGATGAGTTTTGGTCCTGTAACTGCCGTGTGTGTGTGTCTGTGTGTGTGTCTGTGTGTGTGTGTGTCTGTGCGTGTGTCTGTGTGTCTGTGTGTCTGTGTGTCTGTGTGTGTGTGTGTCTGTGTGTCTGTGTGTGTGTGTCTGTGTGTGTGTGTCTCTGTGTGTGTGTGTGTCTCTGTGTGTGTGTGTGTGTGTGTGTGTGTAATGGGGAATCTGCTGAGATTGCAGAATGGAAATCAAAGACCTGCCCATAATCAGATTGCATGTACCTACCACCCTCTAAATGCTTTAAACAGAAATCTGGGACCACTGAAGCTTACATAAAGTGTCTTAAACAATTCCTCTGTGTAGGTATACTCTGAGCTCGGAAAACAGTCTCCTTATATCATGTAAGAGCTGTCCAGGCCTGCTCCAGCTGTGCCCATTTTGGGAAAGGATTAAGAGAGGTTTAAGTGTATAGAGGCAGCCTGCAAAGCTAGAACACTTGGATGGACTGCATCCTTCTCCCTTGTGCTGGTTGACTTGGGAATTTTCACACCTGATTGTACCTGAAGGTACAATGACTGTTATAATTCAATCACTGTACACTGTTCATTGATCTAAATAATTTCTGACAGCTTTATTTGTACTGATCTAAATTTATAAAGAACAATGTCAACTGTGCTAGCAGTTATAAAGCCCTCAAATACGCTCAGATATTGCTGTCCATAATAAGTGAGCCATGTAACCTAAAGATTCTTTTCAGAATATGCTTTTAAATGAGGAAAGCCATGGGACCTTCTTAAAGAATGCAGTTTGCAGTGGCCAGGTACTTAATTTTATTGCTGATCCCTAATCCTACTTGGAGTAAATCAAAAGTGGAAATAAAATTGTACTATTACACAATTGCCAAGGCAGTCAGTTCTGCTGTCAGCAGATGTGATGGCCAAAGATCCCCTTAATCACAGACACAGGATGTCTGAGTGATACATCTCTGGATAAAGGAACAAATACCAATGTGAAAATGAAACATTGGCAAACATTTCACATAAAGCCTAAGTTATGTAGTGTGCCAGAGGGTCTGAGTCATAGATACATTATACTGTAATATTAGATGCTGCAGACTGTGAAAATGTCACCATTAGTACAAGTTCTGCCCCCTCATCAGGCAGAAATAAAATAGATAGGTCAGTTACCCTGCCACATGCTGCATTTTTTTTACTATTACGGCAATAGTATTGCCACTGGATTGCTATATGTAATTTATCTCAGGTATAGATAGGGGAATAAATATATATTTACTAAAACAAATCTATATTTTTAAATATATTTCATATATTTATTTATGGGGTACATGGATCTCACTACTCCAGATAGTTGCAAACCTCTACAATCACACCACAAAGATTTCTCAGAGGGACTCATAGAATACCGATGTTTACCCCAGGGTAATTACTGTCACACATGTGTATCTTTCATCTGACAGATACAGTAAATTGAGATACAGTCTGCCAAATGATGAATGTCTGTTTTCTGAAATTCCTTTAAAGATGCTCAACCTTTAACTGCTCCTCTCAGACACCAGATGAAAGCAGCATTCAAACATTCAACTAAGTTTTGCTGCACATATTCTCCCAAGGCCAAGTGAATGGAGTTTTTTTGAGGACACACGAAGGTGATCTCTGACAACCCATTCTCAGCTGGCAGGTGCTTTGGCACATAATAAGTACCTGGAACAAATCCAACTATTTTGGGGGTAGTTGTATAAAGACTAATCTAATTCAGAATTACTGTGCAAATGTTATAGATTAAATGGCATAAATACAAGCTGTCTTCCTCATTCCTTCTGCACTCCCTTTCTTTTCTTTTTTTTCCTTAAACTTTCTTTTGACTTTGAAGTCCTTGATTACATTTTCATTGCACATCATTATACATGTAACAGCCTGGAAACCGAAGGGTTGTTTAATCTCAGTGTATGCATACTGGCAAGGCTAAAGTCCACGTAAATTTCTATATTGCTCCTGAAATGCTTGGAAAGAGCAAAGGCTGATGTACTGCAACCTGTGATAGGCTGAAGCTGTCTAATTAATCTGAGATTGCATTTTTCTGGGGTGAGTTAAGAAGCTGTGAGCTGGGGACTGCTAGCTGACAAGGCTGTCGTACCACGGCTTCAAGGGATTTGAACCTCTGCATTCACAGAAGAAGCAAAGCATTTTCACGGCTGCATTATGAGCAACGTCCTGCTATAAAAGAACACTTAACACTGGTGCAAGTGGAGCCCTTATCTCCATCAGCCTCAAAAAATTAAGACATTGAGTGTCCAACCTTATATAAATACTTCTCTGCTTAGTACCTGAGGAGTACAAGGAGCACAGATTGATTGTACTCCTGTTACAAGGCATGTGCCTCAAAACGTCTGGCTCAGATTTTACTTATTGCCTAATTTCCCCTCTACAGACTTATCTGTAGTTCAAAGCAGGTTTCAGGCAATGTCAGGTCTCTCAGTGTTATGGAAAACAAACATTCATCTAAACATATGTTCCTCTCTGGGTATGTCTGCAGTATGTGTTTGCTACATGTTCTGGAGTGAACTACTGGGCCCAGACAGCTGCTGTCAAATTGCTATGTCTCACTGGTGGCTAGTGGGAATTTGGGGATTGCTATTTTGCTCTGGAATGCTGTCAGGCATGTCTTCACTACAGAGTGGCTCAAGAGCCCTTCTGTGAGCATTGCACCCAAATGGCATGGACACTTCTAGTGCACACCACAAACCTCATCCACCTGCTGTACGTGGGTCTGATTGTTGTCTTTAGCAGCACAGGGTCTAGAAACTGCTATAGGCTCCCTACAGAATAAGTGACTCCTCCAGGACAAAATGTGACACTGGGGCCTCTGGAACAAAAGTCTGAAGAAAGTCTTCTTCTAATGGCAGAAAACTCCTTGGCTCTGATGGTTACTCCACAGAAAAAAAGAAACTCTGGATCTGGAAGCTCACAAAGCATGCTCTTGAATGGTCTTAAAGGATTTATCAAACCTGTTCCTTCTCTTTGGACTGCTTGTACTTCTCCATTAGGAGTGGCTGCTCTGCTACCCAGCTCCTATAAGGTGAGCTCCTACACCCTTAGTGGAAGTGGTGCTCCCACGGCAGACCCGGTGTGAGTCAACAGAGCAGTTCCAATTTGGGGTCCCTGTCTCTAGGCCCTGGGCAGAAGGACCAGTCATGGCAGCAGCCAGTGTCTCTCCACCTGAGAACCTTCTGGAGAGAACATGTATGTCAATCCCTGTGGATTTCTGGAAACGTACAGTACAACGCACTGCTCGTATGTGCTCCCTCCAGTGCCCCAAACGCCAAGGTCTACATTGTGTGTAGAGCAGTGAGAAGCCTGACAGATACTCATTTGTGTGTTACCTGTGTCATAAGAGTATGAGGCCACTGAGTCACAGGGCTCTTTCAATACATTCAGCTCGGCAGCAGCCTGTGCTTCAGATCACAGAGCAGGGAGTTGAGCGAGCACAGGCAAGGTGAGGGAAAGGAAGAGTCAGGTTATGCACAGCATATGAAGGACACCATGATAAATGCCCTTCTCTGCTGGGACTTGATAAACCAGCTCTAACCAGTGAATGAGCTGAGCACCTCCTGCTGATTCAGATAGTTCTCTAGGAAAGTGGATGATGCCTTCGGATGCCAAGACTTCCCACACCTGCTGCTCATCTGCAGACTGCTGGATACACCTCATGAAGTTGGGCAAGAGCATCTTTGTCAAAAGGCTGGTCATGCTGGTAAGATGGGCTTTAAACAACAAAGATTGTGAAATGGAGGTTATGACCCGCAGTTAGATGAGGTAGCAGAGGTTGGTACTGGTCACCAAATGATCCAAATTGTTGGGAAAAAGAGAGAGTTTTTACAAACAAGCTCTTGAGACTTACAGCACTACATGCAGAACTACATCACTGGAACAACTGAGATATGGTTGGATAGTTTGTATGACAGGTGAAATGTGAGGGATGGATAGAAACTTTTCAGGATTGACAGTAGAGAAGAGGACAAGAGAGTTCTCTTCTATGTTAAGAGACAGTTTGGATATATGGAGCTTTCCTATGGGATAGATGATGATGCTGGTTGAGAGGTGGTTGAGAGCATGGTCAGGATCAGAAGACAGGCCAGTCAAGATCATGTTGTGGCCGGACTTAATTACAGAACACATGATCAAGGTAAGAAAGTGGATAAAGTCTTCTTCTAACATGGGATTCTGTCGATCACAGACTTCTCAGTCCTTTTGGGGGATTTCAGCCTCTCTGACATCTACCGTAAGGGCGACACAGTGGGATGTAAGCAATACAGGAGAATTTTGGAGTATACCATGGGACACATCTCTGAAGTGTAAAATTGTTCAGGAAAGCTGCCAAGGTCTAAAGTACAGCATCCTCCAAGCACAAGTGCAATATGCAGGATATCAAGTAGACTCATCAGGAGACTGGATAGTGTAAATAGTAAACTCATGACTGAGCCCCGCTGCAATCAACAGCATAAAGGAGGTGGGAGCTGGGAGCTGAGATAGGCAACAAAGGAGGAATTTAGAAAGAGTGCACAGTGGGGTTAGGAAAGCCAAGTTCCTTTCAAGGAGAGTTGAAACTTACAGAGGATGTGATGGGCAGCAAGAGCTTCTATTGCCAATTAGTAGTAGAAGGCTGAAAAAAGAAAATATGAGACCATTGCTGAATGCAATAGGCTATTTCATAACAGTGGGCACAGAAAAAGCTGAGGTATGTAGTGCTTTCTTTGCCTCAGCCTTCACTTACAAGGTCTCTTAGGCATCTGGGCTGAAAAGCAGGGTTCAAAGAGAACTACCAACAATCAAGTTGGTCCATCCAAGTCCATAGGACCACACAGGCTGCACCCAACAGTGCTGAGACAACTGGCCAATATTACAGTGAGTCCACTGTAATTTTTGAAAGGTTGGGGAAGGTCTCCAACGAGTGGAGAAAGGCAAAAGTTGCACTCATTTTCAAAAGGGGCATGGTCAGCCTCCATAGAACCCCTTGGTCTACACCATGAAGAGTGGCTGGTACAGCTTTGGAAGATGCTTGCATTCACAGTCTATTGCACTCATGCACCTTTCTCCCTTCTCTTAGGGTTGAAGCAACTATACAAAGCAAAACAGTCACCAATGTTAGGCTTCTGGGTGGCCAACAACCATGGCATGAAGACTGAGGATGGTGGTGAGAACAGAAGGAAGCTGTTTCCTGATTCCATTGAACAGACTTCACCTAGACCATGTTCTTCAACTTGGATGGGAACAAGAAGACAGAGGTTTCCAGAATCCCTCTACCATGACAGGCTTTATACGAAGGCCAAACTACATGTGGCAACATGATGAACTCATGGACAAAGTTTTTATTAAAACTTGATCATCTTAAGTGAGATAATTTTTGACAAGCAGGTAACCATAGACTCAGTGTCCTATATCTTGAACCAACATGCTTCTATTTCCATGCAACTACTGCTAGGAAATCCTTCTGGCAGCAAAACCTGAGCTCCCTCTTCCAGTATAGCCTCACACAATGTCATTTCTAGACTCCATGTCTTCCTTCTGTAGGAGGATGAAGTCTGGGACATCTGTCTTTGAGGATAAGAAAGAAGCAAAAAGTAAACCCCTAAACTTAAACTGGATAAAGAACAGGAATAAGGATAGCAAAAAGAAGCACAATAACCCCCAGAAGGAATAACAGCAAACAGCAGTAAAATGCAGTGCTCATGCCAATGGGCCCTGGCAGCAAGCTGCTGAGTGGGGACCTTCTCTGAGCTATGATATGGGTCATGCAGGAACACAAAGTGATCAGAGTGATCAGAGAATGAGGTACACACAGTGACAAAGGCTCCACAAGAAATGATAACTGTTCCAGATGACTATATGGAATTGAAAATTCAGGGACTAAACACAATTAAATGCTGTAAACTGTTTTGAATTCAGAGCCTGGGACAAAGTCTTTGCCCAGAAAAACCCCAATGGAGTTTAACCATTTGAAAAATCCTTACAAAATCGTATGCCTTGATTTCCCAATTTATTAAATGAAAATAATGTTACTTACTTGATATATTTTACATACTTCATTCATTCAATGTTCAAAGGGCTCTAAGATCTTAGGAGGGTTGACTGATACAGAAGTACAAAACAGATTCTTTTTGATTACCATCTTATTGATCAAAATTTCTCATATACTTGGAAATTCTTCCTGAATTGAAATGACTTTTCAAAACCACACAGCAGTGTTTGACTGCAAGTAAAAAATAACCCGAAGACCTTTGTTCCAATTAAGATGAAGAGATGGGAAATTTATTCAGAATGCTGGATTAATATTCTTACTTAAAAAAAACCAACCACCAACCAACCCACAAAACCGTAAGGGTCTGTAACATAGTAAAACCACAATAAAAACCCCCACAGAGTATAAATTCTTTTCATCTCAAATCTCTTTGGGCTTCTGATCTGGCTACAGTAGGAGATAGAAAAATGTAAAATTTCAGTTCTTGGAGAATTAACCTATTAAAAAATCTGTGTGAATTACATAAAAAGGCATTTATCAAGGAATGTATGCGATCAACCTTGATTCAAGAAAGGTATGTTTTCAAAATCCAGTTACATTGATGGCGTTAGCAAAATCTCCCAGCTATTTTGTGACTTCTCACCCTTAAGGGGAAGGGAGTGCCCAAGATTCATAGATGCTCACGGTCAAAAGAAACGACATAGGTAAGAGGATCCACAAAAACTCACAAACTTTTATTAGTAAATTACATACTTGCCATGGAAATTGGTATGTTAGCCCCTGACCTCTTATATAAGTACAACACAGTGAGCTTTGGATAAAGAGGTTAGATGAAAGGAAAGAGAGAAAGAAAGAGATGAATTAAAGGGGAGGAGAGAGAAAGAAAAGTCAGAAAAGGAGAAAGAGATCACCAGTCCTGGTTTCAGCATCAGTCCAGCTGATGGGGTGTCCAAGGTCCTGGGGACACTACCTGGGCTTGGTAGGGGTACCTTTATATAGATCATTTTCCCCACCCTGGAGACAGGTTTCTTACTTTCTATGCAAATTATTTATCATGCACAGTCTGTTCTTTCAGACCTTTCTGGAATTGGGTCACATGATTTGGGGTACTTGGGTGGTCTTGTTCCCCCCTACAGGCCATGTTCACCTCTCGTCTTATTCCTGTGCTTGCAATGGACTGTGTTGTGCTCATTTCCAGGAACTAGAACAAGGACATCTGTCCCGGGAAAGTGCTGTCCTACCTCCTCAAGGCCCCCTTCTCCAGCCACATCCTGTTCTTCTCACAGTGTGTTATTACCAACAATCCTTGGTTATTACCAACAATCCTTGGCTGGCTCCACAGCCACCAGATATCAGTGTTTGAGACATAGCATTAGTCCCTTATCTTCTGGGCTTCTACAGGTTTGTACATGACAACACAGTGATGTGGACACTTTTCATTTCATTCTGTAACTCAACACCTTCTGATAATGGCATAAATAAACAGTGACTGATACTTGTCAAGGAAAAATACAGTCCATTTAATAACAAAATATACCACTCACCTTGTCCACTGGGTAGTTCATAGAAGATAAGATTATACTGCTTCTCCTGATAGTGTTTTTAATACTGAGAAATCCAGTCCTAGTGAGCTTAATCAGATTAAATATGACAAGCTTGATATTGATTTGATATTCAGTCACACTAATATAACACACAGCAGGTTTGTTCATTATTTGAAAAACTGATTTTATCTAATATGTTAAAAGAAATTTGTTAAGGGTACAGATCTTTATTGATCTTTGAAGGATTTAATTGTTATAATTTAACAAAACTGGACATGGATCAGAAAAAAAGGACATTTTGATGTGTTGTGCTAATGAAGTCTTTTGCTTCTGTTGAATCAGAGTTCACACCCAATAATTAATTTTACTTAAACCAGGAGAAAATTTCAGCTTAAATTTGCTAAATTCTGTAATCATTACACCTGTTTTACATTGTAGTAACTACCACTGATTTTGTTATGCTTATGCATATTTTAAATCTGTGATAGTTTTCACCCTATACCTTTTTTTCTTCCCTCTCTGGGAAGCAGGCCTTGTTGTCAAGTTTCGGAGACTTGGCAGGAAGCCAGCTCGAAACTTGCTCAATATCAACATAACAGAGAATGAAACAAGGGCCATGTATTTTGACTCTTCTTAACCTTCCCTATTTAGACAGCTAAGTTTTATGTAATCAGTATATATGAAACAGATAAAAGCTTATACTCCAGCATAAAAATTGGAGTATCTGTACTGGCATGATTGCCACTGATTGCCAGGTAGAGTCACGCAGACCAGAGCTGTAGAAGATTAAAGCATTTCAGCTGTGATGCTTCTATGTTAACTGATAGGTGTTGCTCAGAAAACGCTAAATGAAGTCCAGGTTTTCCCTAGGCACTTATAATCAAGAATATTAAATTCATGCCGGAGTTCACTGTGTTTTTCTAGATAACTCAGCTGAAGATCAGAAATTTTGCAGAAGTCTTATACATGAATAAATCACAGCAGTATTCGCAGAAGAATTCACAGGAGCATTGGTACATCTTGCCTCCTTACGACTAATCTACAGACTCAAAAAGTATGGAGAGGGATTTCAGGAGGTGTTGCTTATACAGACTTGTCCCACCGTCATGAGCTCACTTCCTCAACCAGAACTGTTCTGAATTATTTTCACCTGAAGTCAACAATCAGAGGAAATTGTGACCACAGAAATTGCTTAAAGGTATTTACATTGCTTGTAGTGTCCAAGGGGGACACCGGCAGTTGCAATCTACATTCCCTCCTCTAATGGGTATTTCAATCAACTCACTCGAAGAAGAGAGTCATAAAGAAGAGTCATGAAGAGGTTACTGTCTGTGCACAGTAAAAGGGTAAAAAATGATTCATGTACCACACTTTAGCCACCTTCCTTCACTGTTGGCATAACATTCAGGGTCTTCCATAATCTCTGGTTGTGATGACAGGAACCACTCTTTCCTGGGTTGTCTGAGTTGTCTGAGCCACAATGCTGCATTATCTGAGCAATTCTCTGGGAATTTTCTGACTTAAGAGGTGGGAAAGACTGAGTAACTAGAAATAACACATCTCATGAATACATGCAGGCTTTAAAGAGTTTCTTAATAGAAAGAGATGTTAAAATAAAACCTTATCTTACTTCTTTTCAACACTTTTTTTAGGCTAGAGCATGCTCAAGCTTCCAGAACCCCGAAGACCCAGATTTATTTAGTTCTCTGACATAGAGAGAGGAGACCTGAAACCCTGCGACCATTGGTTCCAAAGCTTCCAGATTCACCAGATTGGTCAGGCATGATTTGCCCTCAGTGAAGCCATGTTGGCTGTCTTGGATCACCTCCTTGTATGCGCCTGAACATTGTTTTATGGATCTGCTCCATGATCTTCCCAGGCACAGAGGTGAGGCTCACCAGCCTGTAGCTTCCCGGGTCTTCGTTTCCCCCCTTTTTTAAGAGCTGGAGTGATGTTTCCCTTTTTCCAGTTACTAGAGAATTTGCCTGACCTTTTCAAATATGCTTCCTTTGCCTAATTCTTCACCAGCAAATCTTCCTGGGCTGTTTTGCTTAGAGAGGGGAGCAAAGGAGAACTATCTTCTCCTTGGAAGAGGATTGAGGCAAGTATCTTCAGAGAAATCTTGACTCACACAATGCCCCACGTGCTTGGAGAAGGATTTAGGGAGCACCCAATAGCAGCCTTCCACTGCCTACAGAAGATTCCAGCTGGATACAAGGAGTGGGGAGAAATCACTAGCGGGATAATTAAGCATTGGAACAAATTTTCTAGAGACACTGAAGAAATTATGTCCTCAGAAATTTTAAGACCTGACACAACAAAGCTCTGAACAATATTGTCTGAAATACTTATTGACCTGCTTTGTCAATACTTATTGACCTGCAGGTAAGATTAAGCTCTTCCAATGTCTCTTCCAACCTAGACAGCTCTATGAGTTATCACAGAGTTTGAGTTGCCTGAGATCAAACAGGAAATGGGGGGGGGAAAATTGACTCAGTATTTGCCAAGACTTCAGCTCACCTTTTCCCACTTCCTGACATATCTCCTCCCTTACAAGCTCAAAATGACATAATGTTTTTAGAGACTACACCATTCCATGCAGGGATATCCTCTAATTCCCAGGTCTGAATCTGGAGCCATACCATCTCCTGACTGCATCTGGAGCTCTCATATCGATATGGATATCCAGAACTTCACAGCTGTCCCCCTTGCCCTAACCCTGCCTTGCACACCATACTAAACAATCTCAGGCACCTCCACTGGACAGTTAGAAGAGATACTGGTAACCAGCAGCCAGAACACCACTGTACCACAGTGTGACTCAACATATAAATTGGGACACAACTCCTCTGTGGATTTCCTGATCTAGTGGAGCCCCTGAGAACTTGCCCATGGCCATGACTTATAGGAGGGGTGCGGAAGATGACCCTATCACTGTTTGCATAAACAAGGATATCCGACCATTCTTCTACATATATATTCCCACTGTTGTCTTCTGGATAATTTATTTTCAGTCTTTAATTTCACTCCCACCCTTTTCCATTGCTCCGTGCTAGTTAGTTGACCTCACCGTCCTCTGAATATTTCCCTTTGTGAGGAAAATTTTGGCTCTTTAGTATTTCAACATCAAATAGAACACTGTTGCTTGATCTACAAATTCAGATATTTCCCCCTCAAATTTCCAGTGTTGCATTTCCATTCTCTCTGTAAAAGAGACCTTTGGGATTAGCAAATATTGCACAGCACTTATCAGTTAATTGTTATTTAAATCTCAGAAGTCTTCTAAATTTAAATCTTTTAATTGGAATCCAATAGCAGGTCTTCATGGCAGTGTAAGTCAGGCGACTGGATAATAAATAAATGCTAATAAATATAAAGTTACATAGAAATAAATCCTCTCAATAGGAATATGAATTAATTTCCACTACCATGATTAGTTTATAAAAGAGAGAAAACATTAATATGTAAAACATTGAAGGAGGTATCTGCTGTGAAAAAAATAAATCAGATACCTTCTGTTTCCGCAGTAAGAAGAAACTCCTGCCAGAAACAGCAAAACAGATGCATTAAACAGAAAGATGAAGCAAATGTAAAATGAAAATGCAAGGACAAGACTGGTTCAATATAGTAAAATTAACAAGAGCTGTGGAAAGGTTCACATTTCATTTGACACCAAGGATTTGACACAAACTATTCATCTCACAGGGTTCATTGGTCCACAGATTTCCCCAAGTATTTGTGGAATGATTATTAATTGCTACCTGATAAGCTAAATACCAGATTTTTTTGTTTTGCTAAAGATTATCTCATATTCATGTTTAAAAAGTACATGCTGCGAGATATATAATTGTTGTTTCATTCCAACTTCAGTGTTGTTTTGACAAAACCCCCATACTTCTAAAAATTAGCCATCTAAAATCTCACTCTCTTTTCACTGACTTTGAGATCTCAGGATCAAATTTATATAAAATATCTTGCTAATGATCCCAGAGAAAGAACTAGCTATAAACAAGTGCAGATTTCAGGGGTGTATTCCAATTACTTGGTTAATTTATTGAAAGTACTGAGGAAGAAATGAGACTACAGGCAGGAACTGAATTCAGGGAGCTTGGCAAACCAGCAGGAGGAGAGAAGCTGGCGAGGAAATCCTGTGTGCAGGGGGTCATGCTGTAATTCAGCTCAGTGCAACCCATCAGACTGACAAACTCTCCAAATGCTGCCACAGCCAGACCCTACAGGTGTCTGTTAGGTAGGTGCAATTGAATAGCTCAAACTGGGATCCCACATTGATTTCTGATGCAGCACAAGCTGTTACATAGAATGCTTGCCATCTCCCCCCCTCCTAGGCACAGGCAGTTTCTCCTTACACTTCTCAGCACTCCTTGTAGTGCCTCATAATTTAAGGTAATGTGTGTTTTTTTAAATCTATCCATCAGTCTGATCTGTACTGAAATTGATGCCTAAAGTTCATCCCTGTCTCATCCTGCCACACTAGGCTCCAATCTACAGTTTTTACTTCATGTTTAATTACAAAGCTCTAAATTAAAATTAGGACAAAGGTGAGTGAAGTAGAATTTAATAGAAAAAAAATAAACTACCTAAATCCAAATGTAACATCCATAGAAAACTCTGCATAATGCAGTAGGTGCCTATTTGTTTAACCCAAAGACCTCCTGGTGTCTATCAGTTTGCTTCAGTGCCTGCCTCTCCTCAGCCTGTCAGCATTCCTTTGCTGACATCCAGAGTGCATTTCTAGGCCGTGCTCCGTGCACACTAATGGGATTAAGCTCTTCACAAAATGCAACTGCAGTCTTCCCATGTGGATACCGAGACCAAAAAACTGCCCACGTGCTTAAGCAGCAGCACCACAGAGAAGGGCCGTGTGGGGGCTCCCAGGCTGTGCCCCCAGCCCAGTGCCCTGACCAGGGCATTGATGATGGATTGGGTCTGTAAGATAGCAGAAGAAACCTACATCTCATCTACACTGAAAGGATTGCAGGGCACTACTCTAGGAGTGTGTCTGCTGCTTCAATGACTCTGCATTTCCTGTAAATCAGTCCACAGAGATCTTGGGAACCCTGCGCAGTACAAATATTGTGTAAGACCACTCCTGGAAAAAAAAAAAACCACAATTTTTTCAGAAATCATTTGTGTTTGAGACATCAAAAAGAAAGATCTCCAGCTCTGCAATTGAATGTACGCACACAAAACTTAATCATTATTGCGATTATTCACCAAATTCACCAATTTTAATCCTGCTCAAGTCAATAGACTGCTAACATCCGAAATTTAAGCACCTGAGGCAGTTTTTACTGGTTATTAGCTTAGGCTAATATTCTAAAGTCAACTCTTTTCCCTTCATTTTTACCTTCAAAAGCAACAAAATACAAACCTAAATATATATTTTCACGAAGATGTCCCTAGTTTCAAAGGTGTTCTCCTGGGTAATTTTATTTCAATCTCTGCACAGCAGAAGCACAAGGCATGGCTCAGTCCAGCAGCAGTTTGCACTCACCAGCTCTGAGTGAGCAGAAACGATTCTGCATCTGTATGCAGGGTTTCCTCCCCTCACCTACAGCTGGGATGACTTTGCAGAACAGCCCTGCATGCTTACACAGTATCACAGCTCCAGACACAGTTACAAATACCCTCCCTGACTGACTGAAATGGTCTTGATTGGTCTCCCAGTCAAACCGTAATCTGTAATGTACTGTTACGAGAACGGACAATGCTTGGGGCACTGTCCTGATCCCTTTATAGTCTAAATAGTCCCACTCCTCAGGAACAGCAGGAGCAAAGTCTTTGCCTGACAAACCTCACAGTTCCCTTTTAGAAAGGATGCAAGGGGGGAAATCATGTTTCTTTAAACTTAAAGTGCAACAAATTTTACAACCTTGTAATACTTTTAGCCAGAACATTTTCTGTACCATACAGCTTGCCCTCCATATCATTCTTTCAGAGAGCATTAATAAATGATTCTATTTTTTTTCTTTAAAGACACAGTATATAAGATCATCCTCACTGGAGAAGCACTGCGTGTTACAGGATCAGGCCAAAGTAAAAAGTGTGTGAGCATGTTAAGCCCAGAGAAAAAGACAGTTCAAGGCTGAAGTTCATGTGAGGACACTGCTTGATGTCATAAACTGTGAAGCTGCAACTCCTTTAACTGATGGGTTGTAGCAAAATGCCGAGTGTCTGGCCCTCTACTGCTTTTTACAAATGTGTTCATTTATCTTGCTTTGCTTCAGGTACTCTCCCACATAAACAGCATGAATATTACAGAATGGCGATCAGTAAATATGTATAATCTTTCATGTTGTCTACACAGTGAAAACAGAAACTCTGGGTAATGTTTCTGAGGGGTTGCAGGTTTTTTCTTTTCTTCCCACATAGGTAGAAATCAAATTAAGAAAATAGAACCTTCAACTTGCTAGAATGAACATGGGGATCCAGATCACTAGAAAGTCATCTTCTGTATTTCTAAACTGGACAGGTGACATTTGGTCCTCAGACACAACTATGGCAGCGTGGTTGATCTTCGCATGTGCTGCGAAAGTGTTGTCAACCTCGGATTTTCACCTAGACACACAACTGTACATCTGTCCCTTGTGCTTGAATACACACTGAGTATTGTGAAATACTAAACAAAACTCAATCAGTTTAGCCCCAGGTCTCTGATCCCTCCACCACACAAAGCTCAATTATGCCCTGCAGACACTGCAGTTGCTGTTGTTACTGTGTTAGTGCAAAGGCTTTGGTTTGAATCAGCCCTAACCATGTAAGGTGATTAACAAACACAGAACTAGAAATGGTCTCAGCTCCAAGGGACTGAGTATTTCCTCCAGATCAGTAAAAACCGGTTAAATTATAAACATTATTTTAGACAAACAGAAGTAAAATTTTCACATGACGTCAGAACATTACAAATTCTCCATTGGCCAAACACTGCTTAAGAAACTATTTAGAAGTACATCTGAATCCTGAAATAAATTTATCAAAATATTTAACTCTTATTCCTGTCCATTATGATGAGCTCTACCTTATTTGCCCACGCTGATACTCATCACTGTAATGAAGTGGATGAAATTTGGGTTGATAGGGAAAGAAAATACTTTGTGCTTATTTGATTCAAAAGCAAAAGAAACTCATCTGTTTGGATGTTTGGGAACCCTGATGTGTGGGCAAAGCACAAGTGATCAAGTCTAATATTCATGTCAGCTCCCTTCCTGCACTTCATCTCACTCTCGATAGCCATCACTTAACTGGTTGCAGAGGGTTATTTTAGTTGCACATTAATTGTGTCAGGGACAAATTCTGTATAGCTCAGAGGCTACTATTACAAAGTTTATTGGCTCAGGTACAGAGCTGCACAAACAATGCTAAACAGCTTTTGGTGTTAGTTCAGATCTGGAAGCATTTTAGCCATCTTTACATTATCTGGAACACAAAGAATCAGCTCTACTAACCCAAGCCAGCTCCATACACTGTGTATCTGGACCACAGGACAAAACCAGGAAAACCCAGAAGTGTTTGCACCTTAAACTTCGTAAAGCCTCATTAGATTCAGGAAGCTCCTGCTCAGGAAGGTCTTCCTTGTTCCAAGCTGATGCTAGACAGATGCACTCAAATACATGTGAGCAACACTTCCTTGCCACCCAGCTCGCGAGGAATCTCAAACACTGAAAAATTAGAGAGCAACTCCACCCAAGTGGCTCTTGGTAGAGGGAGCTCAGGACTCCACCAAAACTGGTACACTGAGCCTCAGGACTCAGCTAAAACTGGATCCACAGTGACAACACAGAACCAGTCAGGCATCTTTGTATCAGTAAATTTCAGGGTGTCCTGTGTCATTCATCCATATGTGTGACAGTATCTTCAAGCTTGTCCTAGTTAGAGCAGCCAGTACCAGTTCATCACTGTGTGGGTGCAACCCAAACTGTGTATTCTACACCCTCTATGTCATTTCCCAGGAACTGTCAACAATAGACCATTTGCAGCAGCTGCCCAGAGCACACCTGACCCCTCAGGCTATAAGCTGGATGTTAAGAAGCTTGTGAGATAGGAGGATGTTCCTATCCTCACATCAATGACTCAGGTGTGATAACTCTGCTCCGGGGAGTCATTAGCACCTCCAGCCTGAGGGGTCATGTCTGATGGGTCATCAAGGATTCCAAAAATATCTCACTACTCATAATCACCCACTGTGGAACTCCCCACCCTGGGGGATGTACTGGGCATTCCCACTCGAACCCGAGTGTACATAATCTTGGGGTCCTGGGACTTCTGGTCCCATTCTTCATATCCAGAGGACCAGAACCTCAACGGGACTGTGACCACCACTCTTGACTGGACTGCGACCAGCACTCTCACCAACAGGTTTTCCCCTCTCCTTTTACGTTGGACTCAGGAGGACCACGTGGGGCTCAGCACGGTGGCCAATGAACACCATTCTGTTAGTGCCCCAGGGTGCTGGGTCATACATCTGAGTTTTGTGGATTAAAACCAATTGTCTGGCCGTATAATTGTATTTATGATATTATTTTTATTAAGTTGTAACTGACTTATAATCTCTTTTGAGTTGGGGTTCATTTCTCCTGCCAGTTTACCTTTAAACCAGTACAAAGCTATCTCAAGATTCACAATACTCTGAACAATGCAGTGATTAAACTTCTGCTATTCTTTGAAGAACATGCAAAAACCTCAGCATTGGTTATGCAATGCATGCCAAGAGATAAAAATTTATGTGGTGCCATACAAAGCCATAACCATAATCTGAAATTCACCTCTTCTAAAAATCAAGGCAAGAAGTCTCACAGCATATCTGGAAAGCTAGCAATCCAAGTCCCAGCAGAAATACAGGCATTGACTTCCAAAGATAAGACCTAATGGCCAGATAGAGTTCTTAAGAAGGTATAAAGAAAAACTGACTTGCTGTGATCATGCTGAGAAGCACAAAAACTAACAAACACTTGAAGGTTAGCTGTGCTGATGTATGAATCTTGCTGACCAAGGTCCTGCAGACATAGAAACACTGTTTGGTAGCTGGAGTACAGAAAAGAGATGCTATGCCATGGACTGAACAGGAACTTCAGTAAACAGACCATCAAGAAGTATTTCAACAGAATATTAGAGATTTTACATATGTATATACACACACAGACAAAAGATCTAAATATCAAAATATATATAGTCCAGTGTGACTGCTCACCAGAAGAATATGTCATCTCAACAGAATCTTGCACTGGATTTAACCTTGTCCTATACATTGCATAGATAAAGAAATTCCTCTTCATTTTCATGCATACAGTCAAGTCATTTTTCACACATATAATCTGCATAGTCCATCATTCTTAAAGAGAAACTTCTACACAAGCCTTTGGATAAACCACAAGGTAGAAACACTAGGCTTGCTGCGTTCACTGAGTATGATTTAAAATGATGAGCCAGATTTTTTTACTTACTTCTATGCAAAGTAATCTACTTCTATGTGATTTCTTGTGATTGGAATGCTATTTAACAGGACTATTGACGGATACGGTTTAGCAATGAGAATTAAATTCTAGAGCACATTAAAATCTGCTTAGATGATCTTAACCAATTATGCACTGATTAACTCTAGAGTCCCAGGCAGGTATCCAAGGTGAAAGAACGCTATGAGAACACAGAGGAAACACTGAGATGTTGCAGAATGATGCAGGACGGGAAGCTTTAGGAAGGATAAAAGGAGTTTAGCCTTGGGGGAAAAAAAAGTCCACAGGCTCCACTCTGTTTTCCTCATAGCTCCACAGCAAAGAACTGTGTGCACCGAGGTGGCGAGTGACAGACACCTGATAAACTCCAGCTACACCAGCGTGGCTGTCAGGCACCAAGGGACTTGCTGCCAAACACTGAAAGCTTAAACAGCACCACAAGTACTAGATGCACCAAACCCAAAACACAAAGGAGTAAAGCTAACATTCTGCCCTTTTGCCAGCATATCTGAAAAGAAAAATAACAATGTAAAGAAACAATGTTGACATTTAATTTGTCAATATGCCTTGGAATTATCACTCAGATAAAGGGAGAACAGTGGATTGGTTCAGGCTCAGAATTAACAACCGAAATGACCAGAAACATTAGAGGGGAAAACTCATGCCCCGTACATAAGCATGGAGTGTGCAGAAATTCCAGTCACAGAGATCTTCTATGCAATGGTGACAGGACTCTCACAGCTAGATGAAATAAATATCAAGTTTTGCAATATTGATTGAAGAAAGGATATAATGTAATATCCATCTTAATTTGACTGTCCTTGTATACCTCCTAAGACATCAGCCTGAGGACTTATTTGCAGGACAATTATCCTTCAAATAGAGCAGTAGACTATAGTATAGACTTTATAGGCATAAAATGCTGACTGGACGCTTCTGCTACACAGAATATCATTTATTATCAGAAAACCCTGGGCAACAAAACATGTTCCTGGATTAATATGAATTTATTAAACCTACCATTAGAGCTTTGTTTATTATAAATATCTAAACAAGTACCTCTAAAAATCTCTCACATGCCTAATGAAAATGCTAGTAGATAACTACTGAAGAACCCCAGCTCTATCAGGAGGTTAAATGGTATCAAAAACAATTTAGCTGAACTTGCATTTAAAAAGCACGATTTCGTGGTGTGGTTTCATCAGAAGGGAGACATTAAGCCCTCCCACAAGCCGATCCAACAGTCCAAAGTCAGTTTTACAGACAATAGATGACAGATATGGCACAGGAATTGAGTATTTGAGGTTCCTAGGATTACTTCTCTTCTGCCATTGTAACTGTACTCCCACCACCTAGTGCTACAAGAGTTCTATTTAATTTTTTCCAGACTCAAAATATATTCTCCTCACCAAACCATGATTTAATATAGCTCTGTTTAGCATAGTACCATTTTCTATTAATACTCTGAAGTGCTCTAACTTTACAATATTTCATTACAGATACAGCTTAAGATATGTTCATATGACCTAAATTAAACCATTATTCAAGTTCTGGCATGTCATAAGATACAAGAAAGAGCCAGTAGGAGGACAATGCTGACAAAAATTCTGTCTGAGTAAATCATCATTAATTATTCTATTGAAGGTTTGAAGATATATCAGGAGAATTCTGTAGTGAGAAATGTCATCTTAAAAATAAATCAAACCAAAACCAACAAAAAACATAAGTCCTGTACTGTTTTTCTGATTTTCTAATTTCTTGCTAAAGTTAAGATGACTGATCTGATAAAATTATTTTTTCTTTTTACTAATCAGCATTATATTAAAACAGACTTTCCAAAAAGAATTAAAGCTTTGTTCTTTGCAGCAGAAAAATTTCACTGTGAAAAAGATAAGGATGGATAACACAGATAAAGAATGTGCTAAGGGGCAAAATTCTGATGTAAGTGACACCACAGAAGAAAGTTTTGTGACAAAACGTGAGATTTGTGTATCAAGATAATGTTAAATTATCCAATAATCATGTTGTCACATTGACATGACACTCCACAAAAGGAACCCTCAGAAGGAATTAAGGAAGAGTCAAGTCCAGACAACTTCAGAAAAAACACTTTATATTTAAAGAGGATGTGGAAAAAGGTAGAGCAGCTTTCTAAATGAGTAAGCACTTTTAGATAAGTTTTGCCAATGGAAGAGAGCAGACTGGATTGTCTATGCAGCAACAAACAAGACATAGAGATATAAATGGGAAGAGCTACAGAGAGATCAGAGACAGGAAATGGAAATTTCAACTTTTTCTTGTTCTGATGGGGAAGTAAGGGTAAAAAGATAACTTTGTGTCCATGAGACTGAACAAGAAAATCAGACTGAAATGGAAAATCTAAGACAAGAATTAATTGCAAGTTCATGGTAGCTGATAGCAATAACAGCAATTACCATTGCTACTACCAGATTTTGTTGAAAAACAGCACACAGACAAGCTGGTGGAGGGAAGCATACAGGAAACTCCTGATATATGTAGTGTCTTAATGTTTCCAACTGCTTCACTGACTTTTTCCTATTCCATAGGAACCCTTTCCCTCCTGCAGGAAAGTAGTTTCACGGAGTCAGAGAATGGGTCAGGTTGGAAGGGACCACAGGGTCATCTGGTCTAACCTCCCTTTTCAGGCAGGGTCATCCCAGAGCACATGGCACAGGATTGTGTCCAGAGGGTTCTTGAAGTGGAGACTCCACAGCCTCTCTGGGTTAGGTATACATATGTATATAAAACTGGTGTTTTTCTCACACGAAATGGCATAAAGCAAGAGCATGATGAGGTCAACAGGGGTTACAAGAGTAATCAAATGAATGTGGTTCACAGTGCAATTATGGATCCACCAGGACCTATACAGAATCAGGTAAAAAAATATCTAGACTCCATTATGGATCTTATTCATTGCAATTATTTTGGACATTCATATTTCTCTGAAAATCTGACTGGTGAAACCCAATGTTTCTGAATCATCTTAATAAACAGTTATTAGTTATACAATTTCAGATTTGTGTATCATCCAACAACAACTCAAGTGTTAATTCACCACTGGTTTTACAGAAAAGGCTCACAAAGCAGCTTTTTTTAATGCAGTACAGCAGCATTGTTAATAGTTCTTTCCATACACCATCTTCCCATCATGGACGAGCCACCATGATAGAAATCATGTAACGACTGTGACGGAGCACTGAAACAGATTGCCCAGAGTGGCTGTGGAGCCTCCCTCACTGGAGACATTCCAGAACCCTCCGGACACAATCCTGTCCCACGTGCTCTGGGATGACCCTGGCTGGGCAGGGAGGTTGGACCAGATGATCCGCTGTGGTCCCCTTCCACCCTGACCCATCCCATCTGTATTTGCTCCTTGTGCCGAAAGAATGTTCTGTGGTCCCAGAACAATTCAAACGATGGATAAACATGATTCAGAAACCTCAAGTATTTACTCGGATTAGAAGACCAGCTACAATTATAGTGAGTATGAAAGTAAGCTTTCCGGAAGCAGACGTAAATCTCTGATCCAAACCTACTGAAAAGAGGGCTAAGAAGTATTTTCTATCAAAAAGCATCATGTTCTCCCACTGAAGCAGCCGGTGTGGAGGTGGATGGAGATCTGGGTCCTCCAGGAGGCCGGGGGGGGTCCATTTCCACAGGGCCATCGACCCCAGGCCCTCGGTGCGAGGGTCCCGGCTGGAGCAAGGGCTGCCCTGGCCCTCAGACCCTCTGGTGCC